>NC_052150.1:22300276-22614170 GCF_902713615.1 Scyliorhinus canicula | reverse complement strand
AAGTGTGAGGAAATGTGGGAAAAATAGCATTGCCAAATTGTGCAGCCACCTATACCATATATGCTTATTGGACTTGAATGTGTGCCAGAAAGCTTCCCACGGTGTCAGGAATATACCAGTACCTGCAGTTCATATAGCTGGCCTGCGGATGCTGTCACTATGGCAATATCTCCTGCAGCATCAGCTGATTGCACTGGTAGTCGCCCATCATGATATGGGCGAGGTATAATTCCCGTTTCTAACCTTCACTCAAGTGATCAACAGGGCAAAGGGAGCTGGAAGGTGCAAAGCTGCTTTACTTTTCATGAGAAACATCATGTTCTGAATGTTACGCCTTGCTTAATTGCCATTTGAGCTGATGGTAGAATTTTCCTTTTGCTGGGTGACTGCTGCAATACATCATTGCGCAAGATGAAACCTAATTAGCTCATAAAGGTATATTGTGAACCTCTCCAGAGGATGAATGACAATGGGACAGTGTAAATGAGCATGACTGCCTGTAATTGAAATTCATTAAACAAAGCTTCTTCGTGCCATTGTTAATATTTCTGATGAACTTACCTTTTCATCTGGGTTTATGAAAGTTTAAAAACTGATACCTAATTATAGAGCATACTTTTTGAAGCAGGCAAGGTAATAGTCCCAGATGACCAGAGGCTGCTTTCCTCTTCTGAGGGGGAGAGCTGACTGGTGGTGACTTAACCTCAGGCAAGGGGCAATGTTGACAGCGCAGTGCCTTCATGAATGACCTCAGCCGGTATGGGAATTGAACCCGCTCTGCTGGCCTAGCTCTGCACCACGACTCAGCTGTCTCACCCACGGCGCTAAACCGGCCCTTATTTTCCTTTTTTTTGAATCACGTGCTCTACTGCCAGGATCGGCAGAATACATCAATTACATGCAGTATCTGGAGTCCCAGACAAGGGTATGAAAAGCTTCTAGGTAACAACAAGGTGCTTGAGGTGCACTCTTGGTTTTCATATTGAGTGCCATGTGTCTGGGCTACCAGGGTACTCGAAAGCAGACCAGCCCACGTCCGGCGCTCTGTACTGAGTGTTCACTGATGGAAGATTCTTGGGCAGTGACAAATCTGCTCCACGCTTGGCAGAAATTAATAGAAAAAAAAATTTCTCCCATTTAAATTTCTATAATTATTTCCACCAGTAAGCTTGCCTTCTATGAGTAGCACTCTTATAGTATGAGTTTAGTCAGTGATGTGCCTTGTGAAGACATGCTCAAGAAACCTTTAGTAAAACATCCAAGGCAAATGAATTTACATGCACATCAAAGATATGGATGCTGGAGCTTGTTTGGGCACTCCATGCATTTTGGTCCAGGTAAATTTACATCAGCTAAAAATAATAAGCCATAGAGCTCTGTACAACCCCTGTTTGATGCTTAACAAGCGTTTTGCTAAATTCTTCCACATTTATTGCTGCAGATATTAATCAATTTGAAATTCCTCACTAGGTATTTATGGAATAACATCAGTGGAATATATCTCATAATTTGTAAGCAAAATATTTGTGACTAGAGGGTGTCCTGTTATGGTTTAAAGAATTGTCCTTTCTTCAGCATTCTGCTTCGGTTCCAGAAAAATGGGCACACTTCAGAGAATGGATAAGGGCGAGTGATTATTTCTATATTCAGAAGGTGCAGGTAGCTGTGTGACCATCTTGCATAGAACCCTATAAAAGGTTAATGGAGCAGTAAGGGACACCCGTTGGAGCTAGAATTGAGGGGTGTGTAACCGTCTTGTACTAAACCCCTGAGTCACTGAATCTGGATCTAGGTGACAACAATTGACCAGTTTTTCTTCTCTCACAGCGATATCCTTCACTTGATATTATTTAAATAATGTATTTCAAAGTAGCAATAAAGAAATATACTCTGCATTTTTGCCATTTTAGGGATGAGGGTGTTGCATGTAACGAAACATTGGCAGAGAAAAGTAACTGTCTTATCTAATATTTTCCCAGTAATGTCTGACGTTTAGCCAAGATGTGAATTTGTGGAATTTTATTTTCCAGCTAGGCAAAGCTTGACGCTAATGAGAAGCTTTTGACAAATCAGATCTGAGGGGGGAAAAAAAACTTTCATTTCCTGGAACAATACCTCAGAAACAGAACACTGATTAGGAGAAAATGTGCTACGAGCTGGCGCAGAATGTTTAAACCTTATAAGTACAGTACTGAGTGCTATCTGTTCATCTAATCCAATGCAAAGTCTGCTGCTGCAAGCCTGACTGAACGTTTTGGGAATGATGAGCCGAATCTTTTAGTTTAATTTGATCCTTTTGAGCACCCGAGCCCTTTTAACCTTAAGACAGCTGTGAGTGGCACTGCATAATCTCAGATGTGTGCATCCACTGCCTTGGTGAAGGTTTGAAAGCAGAACGATTCAGTGTGCAAAGGATGCAGAATTCTGGGGGGGGTTTGTGTGTAGATGGGGAGAATGGGATGTTCAGAATGAAGAACAAAATTCAGAGGAAAAAAGAAACTATGCGTCCTTGGCCGGAAGCGAAACGGTTCTTGGAAATGCAAAGCGGGTCTGTTGGCATCCGTAGAGGAAAAAGCAGGGTACTTTTTACAGTTGGAGGTAAAAGTTGAAGGTGTGGCAAATGATCGGTTGAGGAGCCGGCAGCCATTCGGATTGCTGTGGTCACTATTGGTTTCCCTGCCCTTTGTGCAGCTTTCGGTCTTAAACAGAATATTCTACAGCCTTGGTGCAAACTGAGACCCACAGTGGGAGGCCAGTTGAATCCTCGTTTACTCTTGTTGCTGGGCAGTGTTTCCAGCCAGCCGGTTTAAAACCAGGACATCCAGGACCTTGCTAGGATGCAATGTCTTGGACCTGCACTGTCCAACCCTTACCAGCAACTGAATCATTGTTACTGCATTCAGGGACTTCACTAAGCAGCATCTCCAATTATTCGTTGAAATATTCCCCTTTTAATTACTTGTTCTTCAGATGTCAACACTGTTGGCAAAGTGAGTGTTTATTGACCATCGCTAATCATTCCTGAAGGTTTTGGTGCCCCATCTTCTTGAACCACTGCAATGCAGTGTGGTATAGGTATATCCACGGTGCTGTCATTGCAAATGGCCTATTCTTCATATGCTGCCGTGAAATCTTTAGGATTGACCAGAGCAATGTGCCCCTGCACTTTGGGATAGCCTCTCCTCCTAAAAAGCTGACGCCTTTGACGAATCCCACACTCGGTATTATCATCTTGGAATTGTGATCACAGTAGCAAGTTTCTGCATGAAACTGAAATCTGGAACTAACAGGAGAGTCAGACTCTCAATTGTTGTCCCTCTTACTTTAAATTACTTGCTGTTTCTGCAGCCTTGGTTGAGGAGCATGAGATGCTAGACCTCAAATATGCGAAAACAGCAATATTTACTGCCCCAAACCGAGTGATTCAAATCTCACCCAACCACCGTCACTCCTAATGATTGAGAATCTAGAATTCAGACCCATTGTGGGGGGTGGGGGGGGGGGGGGGGAAGAGTGGGAGATGACTCAATAATTTAAGGCGTTGGTAAGTTTGTGTTCGGAAGATTGAAAGAGCTTGGATATCTTCAACAAATGCATCCAGTGCGAATCAAAAATGGGTTTGATTTTCAATCCCCGGGCTGGGCTGAATGAGCTGACCTCAGCCACAGACTGAGACAGCAATATTACAATTATCTCCTACATTGGCTGTCGAGAAGTTGACCAGAGTTCTTGCGTTGCTCCATTCTAGGCACAAGTATGTGTGGATGTTCGGTGAGAAAGGATTGATTTATCATGCTACCGTTATGCTTTAATACCAATATTCTCCCTTGAGTCTCGACTGTGGTTGAGAGTGACTTTGGAAAAGTACTGAGGAGGGGATGGTGCATTTGGGATTGCAACTCTGGAAGGAATCCTAAAAGCCAGGAAAGAAAGAATGTGAAGAGGGAAAAATCGCTAATTTTTAGTTCCAATACTAACTTTGTATCAAAGCTCCGATAATTTCACATATAATAGGGCAGCACAGTGGTTAGCACTGCTGTCTCTCAGCGCCAGGGACCCGGGTTCAATTCTGACCTCGGGTCACTGTCTGTTTGGAGCTTTCTGCCCGTTTCTACGTGGGTTTCCTCCGGTGCTCCGGTTTCCTCCCACTGTTCAAAGATGTGCAGCTTGGATGGCTTGGCCATACTAAATTGCTCCTTAGTATGCAATTAGGTGCAGCTACGGGAATAGGGTGGGGGATTGGGCCTGGGTTGGGTGCTCATTCAGAGGTTTGGTGCCACTCGATGGGCCGAATGGCCTCACTCTGTATAGTAGGGATTCTATGATTCTATGAATATGATTCTTTGAAATGCACTCCCATGGTAATATCTAGCAGCCATTTTGCACACAGTAAGATCCCACAATCAGGACTGAGATTAATGAAAGAGATATTTTAGCAGGGCACAAGGGAAGTCTATTAATTCCACAGGATCTTTGAGATCCATTTCCATTTCCGGAGATGAGGCCTTGGTTCCACATCTCATTTCGAAGGATTGCACCTTTAATGCGATCTTGTACTCTCAGAAATGCCATTTCATTTTGATGTGTAGCGTCCGCTTCTGTAGTGATGTTAATCAACCCCATTCTGACTAGAGAGGCCAGAATTTTGCGCTTGTTGCACGTCAGGTCTAGTAACAAACGCAATATGCACCTCCGCCCACGATCACAACTGGCACGCAATTTCATGCAGGTTGGCCAATTAACTGGCAGCCACAGTGAAAGGTGTGCCGAGAGGTTGGGTGCTGCCAGGGGCGGTCAGGAAGAGTGCCGCATCGAGCGGGGCTGCGGATGGATGTTTCCAACGAGCACCCTGAAGGCTGACGGTGGAGATGCCTTGGGGAACTGCAGTAATGTTGGATAAAAGTAGGGACAATTGCACACTGGGCTCAATACTCGTTTAAATTGTCAGCGGGCACGTTTCTGGCTCCTGCCGACTGTACTATGGTCCAAGGGCACCATGATGCACCCGACACCACCAACTCCGGCAATTTCATGCGAGTTCAGGCCAGGTTCACCACTGAATTCTGGCCAGAGTTTACATTGGCAAAAGGTGAACAGGCAAAAGGCAGAGTGCTGTGGCCTCAGTGAACAGGAAGGAAGGCAAAATAATTTGGAACTTGCCTGGAATCCAGAACCAGCCACCAAACCTCAAGCACAGTATACCAGGCCCTTGCTAAGGCTAACTTGCACGAACCCCACCCGAGGAGGACGTAACCATTGACTCTCCAGAATCTATGTCACCTATTCTCAGAGTCGGTCACCTGAGACATTAATCCTTCTTAACAGTTCTTCCAGATTTTATGCCATTTCATCAAAAGAAAAGCCTTGTGTGGGATTTTCTGCAAGTTAAAATATGCGGTTACTGGTATTTTGGTATTAAATTTGCCTTCAAATGGCAAAGAATTTTGTGTCAAGAATTTCCTTTGTGTTACTGATGTACCTTCTATTGCACTGACTGCAATGGTAAGGAACATCAAAATGTTCTTGTGGCAGCATTTCACATTTTAACGTCGGCCTCTGCATTATGGTTCCTTTAGACAAAATTGCTGCTGAGGGAAGATTCCACTGTGCACTTGTGCAGCACGTTCCATGCTCAACATGTCCCTGGTTCCTTAGGCTCATGCAGAAATGTTGAATACTTACTTGTTATTTGTTACATCCCAAAATGATTGTGTGTTTGGGCGTGTGCATGTGCACACACCTGCCTGTACATGTCCCTGTGTGACAGTGGATTATTCCGTGAATAAATATAACTTTAAAATAGTTTTGGCAGTCAAATTGAAATAATAGATGGCTTGCCAAAGTTTTGAGTTTACAATGCCCATGTGGATTTTTTAAAGTTTAAAATTACAGTTCTGCCCTGGTCTCTTTCCTTTGGCCACGTTTATGTGGAAATTAACCCATTATTGGGTGATCTCACACAAGAGAGGTTTCAATTGTTCTCTTTTGCAAATGCCACTATATGACTGACCACCTTACTTCACCTGTGATTACTATTGACAGTCAGCAGCTGCAACACAACTATAATAGTGTGCACTGCATCCGCACTCAGCTGTTTGTGAACTGGGGTGGGATTCTCCCCTACCCGGCGGGGCGGGGGGCCCCGGCGGGATGGAGTGGCGTGAACCACTCCGGCATCGGGCTGCCCCCCTCCACACCTTTTAGGGGCTAGGCCCGTGCCGGAGTGGTTGGCGCGCCGCCGGCCGGCAGGAAAGGCCTTTGGCGCCACGTCAGCTGGGGCCGAAGGGACTTTGCCGGCCGGCGGAAGTCCGCGCATGCGCCGGATGGTCAGCGGCTGCTGACGTCATCCCCGCGCATGCACGGTGGGGGGGGGTCACCTCCGCGTCGGCCATCGCGGTGGTTGATGGCCAACACTGAGGGGAAAGAGTGCCCCTATGGCACAGGCCCCCCCGGGGCCAGATCGCCCCACGCCACCTGGTCCCGCCGGTAAGGGAGGTGGTTTAATTCACGCCGGCGGGACCGGCATTACATCAGTGGGACTTCGGCCCATCGCAGGCTGGAGAATCGCCGGGAGGGGGCCCGCTGACTGGCGGTGCGCGATTCCCGCCCCCACCGAATCTCCGGTGCTGGAGAATTCGGCGTCCGGCGGGGGTGGGATTCACGCCCCCCCCCCCCCCCCCCCCAGCGATTCTCCGAGAATCCCGCCCCTGAAATCCTTCAGTCCCATAAGTGGTTAATATTGGCAGCGTGTCTGTATGCATGAAAGCTCAGCTTGGAGCAGCGTTGAGCAACCTGGGCTCGTGAGTGGACCGAGTGAGTCTCCCCCCCTTCATCTCATTGGGCTGCCAGATTGAATTCAGGCTTGTTAACTAACCATGACTCCATGAATAAGATTAAATACATTTAATACATGCTGAATATATCATAGCGACTTGTATAAGAGGCTTAATCATGAAGTATCATCAACTTCAAATTGTGAAAACAAAATAAATATGTACACTTTGGATGTAGAGGGATGTAGAGTCAGTGTTGTGAGCAATGAACATTCACCTCACTTCACTTGCCCTTGCTTTATGAGCGTATCGGTTCAGTTATGGTGTCAGGTAAAAAACTGCAAACAGAAATCCGCGTACGGCAACCCTGGATGTGGGCAACGGTTAACAAAATATCTTGTGGCAGTGCGGCCCACATGTGGCCCCCAGGCGACAAGTTGCCCATCCCTGGCTTAGAGTCTGCGAGTCAACAATAAAAGTCTACAAAGAAAAAAGCAAACAAAAATATTTGGCATTCTTCACCCAATATATGATTGAATTTTGCATCACAGATATCTTCTTTCGGTTTTAATTAATTAAACGAATTGTTGCATAACTGTCATTTCTTTGTGTCTTGTATCATGGAGTTTTGTAAGTTCTCTGTGTATTGTTCAAATATTAGAAGGTTTACTTTTCCAGAATGAATATTTTATTTTGAAACTTGGCTGCGCCTTGAGAAGTTTTAAGCATGCCCTTTACATGTGGCACAGACAACCCAAGCCTTTAAGTTCGAAGTGAGGTTGATTTCCGAATCGGCAATGGAACAATAAAACTCCACATGTTTTATGAGTGGAGTGATATTTGCAATTGCCTATTTGAGATTTTGGATTTGGTCCCTTACCCATCTACCTTTTGCATGCAGTTCTCGCCCACACTGTTTAATTGCTCTGAAATTCCTACAGCAGATGTAAAGTGCTGTAGCATTGAAACCCGTTGTTCTGAATCATGCAATCCTAACTCCGAGGAGGCATCCAGCTCATTTTAAACAGAAGGATTTGGTTGAGTAAACTCCATTTTGAAATGGTTTGACAATTGCAACCACTGGCCAATTCCAAGCGAAGATTTGACTTGAACTGTGATATTTAATCTGTCTGATGTTAAATTGGGGAAAAGCTGAATAACATGTGTAATGCAGGTTGGTCCCCGAGAACAAACAAAAGTTTTTTTTTACTGATTCCTAATAGGAACAGTCGGGCAAAATGCTGCAGCATATGCTGCAAAACCAGACTGGAGAAACTGGATATCTCTTTAATTTTGTATTAAAGCATTTGAGAGATTCTCACAGCTCACTATCGAGTGGTCAAGAGTACTGTTGAACCCCACTCGTGTGGAAAGCATCTCATTGCTTTTGGCCCATAAATGTGACTTACTTTGATGTCTTGCTCTCTTTTCTGTCTCTCAAACTCTTCGACACTAATGCAACACTAGTTCTGTGATTTTTGGCTTCAATCCCAAACTTTCTTGCAAGTTGACAGATATGAGCCGAGATTCTCCGCTATCCGGCGGTGCGGGCTGTACCGGCGGCGAGGAGTGGCGTGAACCACTCCGGCGTCGGGCCGCCCGGATGGTGCGGAATCCTCCGCACCTTCAGTGGCTAGGCCGGCACCGGCGGGGTTGGCGCTGCGCCAACTGCCGCCAAAGGGCCTCCGGCGGCCAGCGCGAGTTGCCGCGTCCGCGGGTGCGCCAGCATGTTCTGGCGTCATCTCCGTGCATACGCAGGTGGGTTCTTCTCCGTGCCGGCACAGGCCCGTCTGCAGATCGGTGGGCCCTGATCGTGGGCCAGAACCCCCCATCCCCCCCCCGAGGTCTCCGTAGAGCCAGGTCCTGCCAGTAAGGACCTTGTTTGATTTGCGGCGGCGGGACTGGCCGAAACGGACGGCCACTCGGACCATCGTGGAGCGGAGAATCACCGGGGGGGGGGGGGGGGGGGGGGAAGGGGGGGTGGACCACTGCCAACGGCCCCCGACCGGCACAACTGCTACCCTCCCTCTCACTGACTCCCCCGCCGAAAAATAGGCACCGGAGAATCCAGCAATCGGCGGCGGGGCGGCATTCACGCTGCCTCCCAGTGATTCTCCGGTGGGGGGGGGTCGGAGAATCCCGCCCACTGTGGTTAATTTTATAAGAGAGGTATGAAGATAATGGTAGAGCAATGGTATTTTGTAAGGTCTATACTGTGATTTTTGCATGTCAGAATACTTGGCTGGTACTGAATGACACAGAGCCTGATAGTTCATGATTAACATCCAGGACACTTTTTGTGCTCATTTGGTTAAGTGGTGCAGCCTTTGATGCAGTTATGGCCAACATTGCAATGTGAAATTTCAGTTGTCAGGAGAATCAATTATAAAAGGTATTGTTTAAATGCAAAATGTTGTCCTTTGAAGCTCAGCAAAGCATGAAGTAGTATCTTGCATGGAGCGTACTGCCTGACTTCAATCCAAAGCCTGCAAGCATCTTTTCATTACCTACTTAAAATTTAATTCCAAAGTGAGGAATTGAACAGCCAAGTCAGTTGGAACTGAAAAGAGACTGCAATTTGCAAATGCCTAAACAACCCTGACCAATTCCGGACATTGTTTTCTTTGAAGAGCTGTGGAATTTTGTTTAAATATTGAAACATGTGCAGTTTTATAACGTTTACTTTCCAACACTGCCCCAGAAACTGGTGGAAGTTTGCCGTCAGGGGGGGGCACTGAATATTTTTAAAGCAGCGGGAGATGGATTATTGTTGGGCAAAGGAATCGAAGGTTATTCGGGGATAGATGGAAATGTAGAACTTGCAACACAAACTGACCAAGGTTGACCTTGTACAATGGCGGAACAGGATCAAGGGGCAAATCGCTTACTTCTGCTCCTGTTTCATATGTTTCCCATTAATAATAATAATAATAATAATAATCGCTTATTGTCACAAGTAGGCTTCAATGAAGTTACTGTGAAAAGCCCTGAGTCGCCACATTCCGGCGCCTGTTCGGGGAGGCCGGTACAGGAATTGAACCCGCGCTGCTGGCCTCCTTCTGCATTACAAGCCAGCTGTTTAGCCCACTGTGCTAAACACTTATGCTTGACCTGGGGCATTGTCTCACTTGAAGCTGGGTTAGCGATGTGGCCGGACGATCTGCAAGGAGCACCATTTATAACCCAGAAAGTTGAGCCTTTTCTTCCACTTGAACGCAATACAAAGGAAGCAAATAAAAATCATGGCCCCAAGAATTGAGAAATTTGATGACTGCACATATCGATGCATGAAACGGGTGATCAATGCACTCATGCCACTGGTGCTCCAGGTTATTGAAATGAATGGCTCAGTGTTAACAAACCAGGGAGACATCCAGTTCTCCACTGAGCCACTCCTGAGGAGCAAGACTCCATGTTGGCAGCTAGGTTGTCTAAAATCTGAGTTGATAGGTACAGAAGGAAAAACAGACTTACATTTATATAGTGTCTCTCAAAATCTTAGGGCTAGGAACGCTGCATTTCCCTCGAGTGGTCATCATTCCTCATTCACTTCCTGTCAGCAGGAAACTCTCTCCTAGTATTCATGTAGAAGGTGATAGGAGAAGGAATGATGTAAAAAGAAAACAAGACTTGATTTACATAACCTTTCAAGCCCACTGAGTTTCGCGTCTCGGAAAGTATTTTACCGTCAATTAAGTACTTTTGAAGTGCCGCCAATGTTATCTAGTAAACACAGCACCCAATTGGCACGGAGTATGTTCCACATAAACAACAGCATGATAATGGCTAGGTAATTTTTTTTTGTTAATGATGTTGATTGAGAGAAATTAACCAGGAAACCAACGCTAATTTCTCTGTACTTTCAAGATTCTTGGATCTTTTCAATCCACTTGAGAAAGCACATGGGGCCCTTGGTTTTGATGCCTCCTCTAAAAGGCAGCACTCTGAGACTGCAACACTCTGCATCCTCAGTACTGCAGTGGAGTGTCAGTCTTGGTGTGCTGGAGTCCTGGACGGGTACTGAACCCATGAACCCTTATGGCTGTGCGACAGCTAACACTAAGAAATGTGCCTGCTATCGAGGACCATGAGTGCAGATCATGGAAAATGATAAATCCACTAAATCACCAATGGGAACGCTCCAAGGAAGTAATTGGCTCTATTGTTCTTGGTATTTAATGTGCTATTTAACTAGACTTGTAATAGGTCCCCTTATCTAAACAAAGATATACTGGCACTGGAGGCAGACCAGAGAAGGTTTATGGGTTTGGGGGGGGGATTTTATTCTGAGGAGAGGTTGAGTCAGTTGGGCTTGTACTCATTGGAGTTTAGAAGGATGAGAAGTGACCCTATTGAGACATTTGGGATTCTCGGCATCCAGGGTAAATGCTGAGAGTCATTTCCCCTTGTGGGAGTCCAGGACCAGAGGGCGTAATCTCGGGGTAAGGGGTCACCTATTTAAGACCTAGATGAGAAGGAATTTCTGAGGGTAGTGAACCTGTGGAATTTTTTACTGCAGAAAGTTGTAGAAATTGGGTCGTTAAGTATGTTCAAGTCTGAGAGAGGCAGATTTTTAATCAGTAAGGGAATAGAGGGTAAAGTGGAGTTGAGGATTATCATGTCAGATCAGTCATGATGCCATTGAATGGCAGAGTAGACTCGATGAGTCAAATGGCCTACTTCTGCTCGTATGTGGTTTTATAATACTGCAATGGACTGAGATAACAACAGTCTTAATAGATTGAATTCACATGAGGTCTGAGGTAGATATAGTGGATGGGTATTTGTCGAAAAGATTTGACAAACCGTGAGGGGGACTGTAAAGTACTTAGGAAGATGTAGGCAGATTACTGGAATAGTCAAGTATTTTAGAAGAAGACGCGAGTAATTGGAGGAGATCTGAAACTGAATAGATGGCATAGGTCGTGGATTCACAGAAAATTCCGAATGTTTCAAGATACATAATTCCCTGAATAAGCGAATACAGGAAAACAAAGCCACAAATGGCTGAGAGCAGTTTGTTTTATAAATTGGGGAACAAGTGCAAGAATGCACATTAACATGAAACATGGTTGGTTTGATGCCGTGCACAGTTTGAGGTGACCCATCATAGAAAAGATATTTAAACCAAGAGTGTACAGTGGAGGTTCAGCTAGTTGTTGCCGGGAAATGCTAATTAACACGAGTCTTGGGGTACTTGATGATTTCCACTGGAGTGAAGACATAAATGCACCTTCTTCATGTAAAAGTTGGATAAATATTCAGCAACAAAGGAAGGAGCAGGACTATGCTGAGAGAGCAGTTACTGTATGGATCAGAAACACAATGAGCTGAATGGCCTCCTCTCTAACTTCATGGGAACTTGAAATGAAACGTGAATAATAGATGGGGGTGAGTGGAAAGACTGGGAATTGTATTGCCATTCTTCTGAATTGCTGGTTAAAAAATAAAGTGGTATTGCTAACGTGCTGGTATTACTATTAACAGTGATCTGTATTTACAAAACATTCCTGGATGTATACAGACCCCATGGTGGAGACGGCCACTATGATGTACGTTTTTGTTAAGGGTTGGTTCATCAGCCGATGGTATTTCATTCTCTTGTCCGAAACCTCTTTGCCTTGATTAGAAAGGCTTTGTGTCAACTGGAAAATGCTGATGTTACGTGTGCCGTTTTGGCCGACAAAAGTGTTGCTGCAGCCTGTATCAGATTAATAAGGGCCCTCCACACAGTAGCAGAATGCAACAGTCAAACATTGTTCGGTTTTAGCACCGGGATGGTGCAATGTGATATAGCTTGAATTATATAAGCTGCCAATTGACTGACTCAGCGCCTTTTGGAAAAGGAGCCTCAGGTCAGGGTTTGTAAGACTTTTCCAACAAGTGGATGCAAGAATGCCAAGGCTGTGGTCAGGTGACGGCGTTGGATGTCTCTGAGCCAAGGAATGTTACAAATGGAAAAGATACTTCATCACACTTACCGGGTTTCAAAGCTGTCCTGCCCACACTTTATAATTTCCAATTAAATAAAATCGCTATAACTTCCCTGGAAAAAAATTATTGATATTTAACCGGGTCTGTTTTGAGTTGGCATGTATCCACAAGCCAAATGATCCTGCTATTTTATTTTTTCCCCCAATCCTGATGGAAGAGAAAAAGAAAACCATTTTGACCGCTGGCCCCTGGGTTGGATTTTATCTGAACATAGAAATACAGTGCGTTGCCTTCCAACTGCCTTCCCGTCCACCTCCATCCATTATCCCATGTTATGGTGGAAGGGAAAGACATCAGCCCATCCTTGGGACTAAGTAGGAGACTCGACAATGTCTCATTCCAACCCCCCCCCCCCCCCCCCCCGTTCGTTAACCTGCAGCAGAGGAAGGCTCAGGCCAAGCACGTGGCCTGGTAGCTTTCGCTGTGCAGGCTGCTGTTGGATAAAAAGGGAAGAGGCGGTAAACTTCCTTGGGAGTCCCTTCTACCCACTAAGCACCCCCATCCCCCATGTTAGAATACAAGACCAGGGATGGTACTTCTGAGGCTGTATAAGGCTCTGGTCAGACCCCATTTGGAGTATTGTGAGCAGTATGGGCCCCGTATCTAAGGAAGGATGTGCTAGCCTTGGAAACTGTCCAGAGGAGGTTCACAAGAATGATCCCTGGAATGAAGAGCTTGTCGTATGAGGAACGGTTGAGGACTCTGGGTCTCTACTCGTTGGAGTTTAGAAGGCTGAGAGGGGATGTTATTGAAACTTGCAGAATAGTGCGTGGCCTGGACAGAGTGGACGTGGAGAGGATGTTTCCACTTGTCGGAATTACTAGAAGCAGAGGGCACAATCTCAGACTAAAGGGACAATCCTTTAAAACAGTTGAGGAGGAATTTCTTCAGCCAGAGGGTGGTGAATCTGTGGAACTCTTTGCCGCAGAAGGCTGTGGAGGCCAAATCACTGAATGCCTTTAAGACAGAGATAGATAGGTTTAATAAGGGGATCGGGAGTTATGGGGATGAGAAAAATATCAGCCATGATTGAATGGCGGAGCAGACATGATGGGTTTAGGGGCCTTATTCTGCTCCTATGTCTTATGTTGGCCTTGAGAACCTGCCCCCTTTTTTACAATTCCAACCCTGCAATTTTTATACACAACTGCAAATTATAGTGAGGCATTCTTATGCCACCAAAAGCATACATATGTGCTTCTGTTGTGAATGAAAGCGCATCTACATTGGGCTGAACGTTCTGAGCTGGGGAAGAAAAATGATATCTGACGAAGAGCTGCACATTTACAACTCCTTGGAAATAATAGCACAAGATCCTATCAGCCAAATTAGCTCAAAGCTATTAGAATTGGAGAACACAATTCCTTGAAGAAACACTATTTGATTGACTCACTGATCTCAATGGTCAATTTCACATGTTTGTTTACACAAGTTAAGTGGTTTCAAGGGCCTGGGTGATTGACTATTTTATTAACTTGTAGTCCCCTGACTATTTTATCAGTTTGTCATCCCCCCAATACAGACTCCTCGAAGGGTCAATGACTCTTTAAAAACCTGGCCTGACTCCATGAAAATTGTGGGGGAGTAGGAGATGCCTATCTCCAAAATGGAGCCAGCTGGTTCAGGAGTGCCGAATGTGGGCTTCTGACGGGAGTCAGCCCGCATCCTTTAAAGGCACCCCCAAAAATTTCACAGCATGGGAATGGGGTTGGGGATCCCAGAATTGGGCTCCCAAGTCAACACGACTTGGTGAAAATCCAGGCCTATGTTCTGAGTTTTGTACGCACGGGCTGGTTGAGTACACGCTCCTTGTAAATGTTGTGATTTTTGACCTGACAGTTATTTAGCTAACACTTGCTGCATGATGGTACAAATGAAACAGTGATGAAGGTCCGTTGGACTTGCGTAAGTGCTGCATTCTCTGATGATTTAACCATGTACTTAAGCACATGTGCCAATCCTCGTTCTTTATCTTCTCCATTCGCATGCCTGCACACAGTGTGTGCACAACGCACATCACACACGCACACATTGCATGCACCACTCACTATTGAGTTACTTTTATCTCTTCGATCTCTCTTCACCGAGGACTAATTCCCAGGTTCTTTTGCTTCACAGTTTGTCTGCTGGATATAACCATGCTGAGATTGAAGGAAAGCATAAATTTCAGCTGCCACGCGGGTTTCCTGCTCGAGTGTGACCCAGCCAACACAGGTTCTAACTTCACTTCCACAGCTGTTGTTCTGTTTGTCTTGCAGTTCCTTCAGTGACCCTACCACCTCACCCATAACTCACTACTTCTTCCTGGGGCCTCCTAATGCTCCCTCATACAGCTTCGCCCCTTCACTGACTTAAATCCCCCCCCCCCCCCCAATTCCCCCCTTCCTATCTTTTCCACATCTTTTTCTGCACCCTTCTCCCAAACCACTACCATTTCCCTCCCTTGGCCCATGAACAGTGAAGACAAAACCTACCGTTAGTCATTTTAGAGGGGTAAATTTGGAATTTTTTGATACATTATATATAATCTAATCTATTTCCAGCCAGTTTTGACAGCGACTGTAATTTGACAAATTGTGAAAACCCACAATAAAAGCGGAATGATTAAAACTTAAGTCTGCTAAAGGCTTTGCGCAAAAAAAAACATATGGTAAATCAACTGTAATTGACCCATTAGTGCTGGCTAGCAAAGGAAATATCAGGTTCACAGTGCAGAGATCCTCTTTAGTGCATTTTCTCTCTGGTCCATTTCACTAGCATTGCTGTATGTTCCTCACCATTTAATCCAGGTTTTGCTTGAACAAATAGCAAATTGAGTTGTGAGAAATATTGGGTTCAAAGGTAACATTTGGGGAGGAGATTCCGTTATGCAGAAAAAGCTTGAGACCTGCTTGGGGAGGGGGGCAAACTGGAAGACCAAGGCCAGAATTCACCGATCGTCGGATTCACTTTTCCTGCTGGTAGTGCACCCCCATCCGTGGGTTTCCTGGCAGCGTAGGATGGCTTAAATGAGAAATCTCATTGACAAGTGGCGGGAGTATAGAATTCCGCCGTCAGCGAATAAGAACATACGTGAATGGGAACCGCCGAATCCTGCTCCAATAGTGCGGCATGTTGGTCGTTCTGGGTGAGTGTGCTTAACACTCAATTTGGCTCTGTTTCTTTACTTAGCTCTGGAGTCGCCAGGTATCGTTAAGATACCGCCACAAGTTTCAAGGTGAAGTTCAAAGCAATAAAACCATACACCAATTAGTAAGTTCAAACAACTGAGTTTATTATAATACAATTATAATAACTACCCATGCACACGCTAAAAGGATTAAGCTATTCCTACCGCTAAATAAAATAATACTTATCTCGAAGGAACTGCCGGGTCAGGGAACAAGGCCTCTTGCTCTGCTCTGGTCTGCAGACTTCAGATTGGTATAAGTTACAAGGGGTCAGGAGTGTCTATCTCTGGTAGCGATCGTTGTGAGACACTTACTTGCTGGCGGCTGCTGTCCGAACCCCTCTCTCTCTCTCTCCTTCAGGGTCTTCTTGGCAAAAGCTGGTCGAGGTGCTGGTCCACGGAGGAGTGCTGGTCAAAGAGAGAGGAGGGCTGGACGAGAAGACTGAACCATGTGTGGGACCTGTCTTTTATAGGTCCCAGGGATCCGCGCCCCTTTGGGCGGACTCCCTTACCTGCTTGGAATCGATTGGGTCTCTTCCCAATCGATATGTTTGAATCCCCCCAATACTGAGGCTGTTCCTTAGCTACTGGGCGGGCTCTCAGGCTCTTTGTTTTCGAGCCCTGTTGGTGCCTGAGTGTCTGGTATCCTTTACAATGTTGCAGTTGCTCCCCTATTTGTGCCCATTGTATCTGGAATCGTTCCATTAACATGCTAATTATCCCGGTGATTGCCTCATTAGTATGCGGAATGTTCGTTTCAGTGCTGTCTGCTTTCTTAGCAGACAGAATCCACACCTGCTTGGTGCAGCCTGCTGGCGCTGCAAACATTGTCCATTTTATCCTATATGCTTTGCGGTCCTCCATTTTGTATTCAGGGAAATGGCCAACTTCGGTGGCTACATATATGTGTGGCATTTGTTTGTATATAACTGTGTTCTTTTAATCTTGTTCCAAAGATGGTGACATTATCTAGATACCATTTCTTGGGCTTTGGCAGCCATTTGGTACCTCGCCCAACTTGCGATTCTATATCGATGCTGAAGTTGTGTCAGTAGGCTATTGAACTATGGTGGACTCGGGTGTCTGCCAAGCTTAAACGTTTGGAGAAGGGACCCTACTCCTATGTAATCATTGAACCTGATGTCTTTCACAGCCACAAATAGAGCAAAATACTGCAGAGGCTGGAAATCTGAAATAAAAATAGGAATTGCTGGTAAAACACAGGTCTGGCAGCATCTGTGGAGGGAGAAGTAGTTAATGTTTTGAGTCCATAAATTCTCCAGAGCTCTGAAGAATCCATATGAACTCTAAACATTTTCTCTCTCCACAGATACTGCTAGATCTGCTGAGTTCTTCCAGCATTTTCTGTCTTACAAGACTGATTTTGTTTCGGATTTCCAGCGTCTGTAGGTATTTGCTTTTATTCAAGCATGCTCGTTCATTTGTTCCCGCAGCCCAAGTACAAACCGTCCTCAACCAGCCCATAGTTGAAAAGCCCAAAACAGTCTACTGTTAGATGTGATTCATCAATTGGGGAGTACCTGCTGAATAATCAGGAGTATACTAATAGCTACACTAACGACCAATTTAAGATGATCAGTTGAACTCGTAACATGGCTCATTTACACTTGCTAGAAGTGGTATACATTCATACGCAGGGACCTGCAAACAAAAGGAATATGTTCAAGCCCTGCACTATTTTGAATCATTCAAGAGCTTGCTTTCTCCAATTAGAGTCAACTTGCCAACTAATCAGCCAATCAGCTTCCTCCTATAACATAAATTTTGTGGTTTGAAATTTGGAATTCTTGCATTTGTCTTGATGAGTACCAGACAGAAATCTTTGACTGTCTCTCTTTTCAGCAATGATGGATATTATATTAGAGTCTGGTAGGTTATGAAATATATTAACAGCTCTTTATTACTCCTCTGTGAATTCATCTGCATTAATAGTAAGATTTTAAAAAAGATAGCAAAATATAATTTTACTGGTTTTACATATGAGAATTTGTTTTTATGACTTTTAGATCTTTTGTTTTTTAAATGCTTGGGCAGCCTAATGATTTTCTAATCTGTTTAAAATAATTCTCAGTGCTAAACCTTTTCCCACCTGTGTGCATCAGTGTTGTTGGGAAAAGATCTCTGTTTCCAATCCAAAACTTTATTTAAGCGTAGATATGTTTGTCACTATTGCTGTAATAGTGCAGAAGAAAAAATAAAATGTCTGAAAAGATGGAGCTTCTTGAATAATGAGGAAGACGGAGAATATCATGAATCTGAAGAAGAGGATGTTTTATGTAAATTAGGTCAATTCTTCAAGCAAAAACTAGGCCATGTACAATCAGCTGAGAGGGAAAGTGAAGAAGGCAGGAAAACATAAATGGCAAAGAGAATGACGGTCGACATAAGAGGAAACCCAAATAGGTTCTATTGATGAGTAAATTGTAACCTGGCAGTACATGGTGACTCTGGGCCAAGGGGGTGGTACATACTTAAGAGGTGGAGGGCAAGGCTAATATCAGCACTTTGAATCCATGTTTATTAAGCAAGAGATGCCTGACAAAGTATTGGTTTAAAAAGTGGAGATGGTAAAGGTGATGAATGATGGGAAAGGCAGGATGTGCTGGAAAGACCAATTGTACTGAGTGGATAAGCCAGCTGGTTTGGATGGATTGCCCCGAGTTGCTAAAGGAAGTGGAAGGTGAGTAATCTTCCTTGGATACAAGGGAGGTACCAGAGGCGAGTGGCGAGGAAGGGTTTAAGGACGCTCCTGATATCTATAGATTGTTGAGTTGACACCAGGTAAGGTTTTGAAGCAGTAATGAGGGAAGATATCAACAGGCACTATGAGTTACTTAAGGGGAGCCAGCACCAATTTGTCAAAGATAGATGGTGTTTGAATAATCCAAATGATTTTTTGGTGCAGTAACAGATGGTTGATGAAAGGAAAGCAATGGGTCTTTTCCATCAGGTTTTGAAGAACGTCTTTGCCAAAATTTACATAAAGGGCTGGTTTATAACAGAATTCAGGCTCACTGAATAGGATGGCCAGTCATGTCAGCTTTGACATAAAGAAGTTGGCTTAAGGAGAGAAAACAAAGCTGTAGTAAATGATTACTTTTCAGACTTTGGGATGGTAGACCGTAGTGTTCTCCAAGTCACAGTGCTAGGACCACTTTTATTTTCTGTAACTTCCTTAGATATTGGAATCAGAGAATCATAGAATCAACAGTGCAGAAGGAGGCCATTTTATCCCATCGAGTCTGCACCGGCCCTTGGAAATGGCACCCTACCTAAGCCTACTCCTCCACCCTATCCCCGTAACCCAGTAACCCCATCTAATCTTTTTGGACACTAAGGGCAATTTAGCATGTCCAATTCACCTAACAAGCACGTCTTACGGGACTTGTGGGATGAAACGGAGCACCTGGAGGAAATCCACGCAGACATGGGGCGAACGTACAGACTCCGCACAGACAGCGACTCAAGCCGGGAATCGAACCCTGGAGCTGTGAAGCAATTGTGCTAACCACTATGGCTGCCATGCCGAACAAAATTTCATAACTTGCTGATAATACCAGACTTGGAGGTATGGCTGATGCTGAAGATGGCACCAATTGATTGCAACAGGACCTGGGGTAGCAGAGTAGGCAGACAAGTGATGGAAGGAATTTAACACCAGTGGGAAGTGATGTATTTTGGCAGAAGGCCATGTCAATATAGAGCGCGGGTCCCGACTTAATGGGTGAATCCTGCGAGAGCCCTAAATTGGAGTCCGCGCCGGGCCGATCGCGCGTCACCTGACTTGTTCCACCCGTCACAATCTGGATCATTCCTTCGCTCGGCGTGATCCAGGGAATGAGATTTAAAAGCACCACTGGGTTCCTTGAAATACCCAGATGCTGTGTGCACCCAGCACCCGGGAGTCGACAGCTGTGCCAACAAGACCAGCACTTAAGGGGGGAGGGGAGACATGCAGGTCTTTCGAGCTCCCTGGGTGGATGGGGACTGGATACTACCCTGGCACTTCCCCTTACACCTGGGCACCCTGGCAGTGCCAAGGTGCCCACATGACAGGTTGGCACTGCCTGGGGTTAGGCCCTTGAGGGGGAGGGGTGGGGGGACTTGCACATGTGGGAGTAGGAGGTCATTTGGACAATAAAGGTGTGTGGGGGTGAATGGAAGGGGGGGTCTCCTCAAAGGGTAGAGATTGGGGCAGCTGTTCAAAATGGCACCCCGATCTGCAAAGAGCAGGTCTTGAGCTCGCCAGTGCATGTAAAGTGTAGCCTCATTGGGGAAAAACTTCCCAAGCCCCCAAAGTCAGCAAAGTGCTGTTGGCAGGGTCAATCTCGGCACTGCTGTTGCCGAGCAACCCCCCCCCCCCCCCCCACAATGTGCCAGAAAGCAAACTTATTTCCGCGAATCGTGCCCGTAGACTAAATGCTGCAGTTCTAAAGAGTGCACAGGGACTGGGAAACCTGAGGGGGAATTTAGGAAGGATGGACAGGTCTTTAAGAGATTGCAAAGGGGGGCAGCATGGTGACATGGTGGGTAGTACTGCTGCCTCACGGCGCCGAGGTCCCAGGTTCACTCCCGCAGCAAGTTGAGGAATCTGAGATTGTTCCTTTTGGAGCAAAGGAGATTGTTGGAATTTGATCAAGGTGGGCAAACTTATGGCAGATTTAGTAAGGTAGTCAAAGAAAAGGTGTTCTCATTAGCTTATGGTACGTGGATGTCTGACATTGGTTTAAAGTTTTGGGGAGGAGTTAGAGGGGTGATCTGAGGAAGAACCTTTATTGAGCAGTGAGTGGTAATGACTCAGAAGTCACTGGTTGTGAGGGGGGTGGAAGCAGAAATTATTGATTTTTGAAGGGAAATTGGATGGGACTGGAGGGAAATGAACTCAGGGCTATGAGAATTGAGTGATTGGACTCTTCTACAGACAGCATTGACTCATTACCATAATCACTTTATACTACAGCTTTAGAAATTGTCAGATTGAGACATGCAAGTCTGTGCTAAAATCGAATGAGCAGTTTGCTATCTGGCCTTGGAAGGGCGTACATTCATTATTCAAAGTATCCCAGCAGGCTAGCACTACTGCAAAACAACTTGAATAAAAAAAATTACCTTACATGAAATTGATGTTGGTACTAATCAATATTAATACCAATTAATTTCTGCGCATTGGAACCAACACAGTATTCGGGATGGGGGTTAGCAACGAAGCAAATTAGTGCTTTAATGTTCTGTCCCACAAGATGGATTGGATGTAATTTCTAATTAAGCTGGGGCACTGAATTAGGCACTCCCAACCAGAAAGAAGATCATGCGTTTACACAGCACATTCGGGGGTCTCCTAATTTCTTTGCGAAGCAGATTGTGGTTCTGATTCATAACACAATTTGGCAGCCATGTTTTGCTCATTGCAGTTCACAAAAACTTCAGTGACGATAGACAGTTGGTCTTATTTTTGTAGAAATACGAGGAGCTCGTCAACTTGAATAGCCAGACGAACAAATGGAAAAAAGGCAAACATGGCCTTAACATCCCATTTTAATTTATGTATTCTGACAATGCTGCGCTCCCTCAGTACTGATTCAGTGTATTACCTGACCTATGGGTCAGTGCTATGGAAAGGCTCATCCCACAATGTCCCAGCTCCAAACTGAGTTTTTTAATGGTACTCTGCTGATGCTTTGCCATTTTCAGTAATCAGTTGTGAAAGTGATAGTGCTGTAATATTGGCTGTGTGTTCTAGTAGTCAAGTGTGTGAGTTAATGTGGCAACGGTCTAGTAATCGGTTGTGGGAGTGATTAAAGTCTTGTAGCCAGGGTTGAGAGTGTTATTGATGATGTTGTGGCCATGTGCAAGAGTGATCTTGGCAGTATTCTAATAACTAGGTTAAAAAATGACATTGGAAATGTTCATAGAATCATTGAATCCACAGTGCAGAAGGAGGCCATTCGGCCCATCAAGTGTGCACAGGCTCTTGGAAAGAGCACCCTACTTAAGACCACACCTCCACCCCATTCCCATAAACCAGCAACCCCTCTATCCTCAGGGCAATTTAGGATGGCCAATCCATCTAACGTGCACATCCTTGGACAGTGGGAGGAAACCGGAGCACCCGGAAGAAACCCACGCAAACACAGGGCGAACTCCACACAGGCAATGACCCAAGCGGGAATCGAACATAGGACCCCCTGATGCTGTGAGGCCATAGTGCTAACCACTATGCTACCGTGCTACCCTGTGCTGGCAACTTGGGCAATGTTTTTCAAACTTTTTTGCCCGGCACCCACTTTTACCTACCAGCCATCCTTCGGGACCAAACTGGCCAACATTCGTGACCCACACGGCCCGACCTTCACAACCCACCATTTCCACCTGACATCCTCAGCGCTTGCCCTCAACGCCAGTATAAATATCATCCTATTTTCAGTTTTCTAATAGCTTTGTCATCCAGACCCAAAAATATTGGTTCCATTCTCTCTCCACCGATGCTGTTAGATGTGGTGAGATTGTCCGGCATTCGCTGTTTTTGTTTTGGATTCCAGCGTCTGCGGTAATTTGCTTTTATCTTCGGTTTAGGAGAGGTCTAGTAGCGAAGTGTGAGAATGATAATTCTTGGCAGCGGTCCAGGAACAGCTCTGTAGCTGTTCCAGCAATTTATAAATAGTGCAAGCAACTTAACTACTCTGGAGAAAGTAATAGTGAGAAGAGCTACTGGAGTTTATAATCCCTGTATGCAGTACTAATTTTTCATGTCCCAACCTTTGCTCCATCCCATAAATTAGATCAAAATGACATCTAGAAATCTTTGCTGAACCCAAGTATTTGTGTCCGAATAAAGCTTGTAGTCTTACAGTTGAAGTAGATGCTTTATTTTGAGTTTGTTCTCTCTCCAGCGTTTATACTATGTTAGATCTGAGCTGCCTGTCTGTGTCCTGCTCACCAGCTGCCTTTCCTGTGAAGAGTCCGACTTCCTGTTTGTCTGTATTTATACATCTTCCGTGCTCCCACTAGTGATTGCTTAGTTGTATTGCATTTACATTGACCCCTTGTGTGTGTATATATACACAGATGTGCAGATCACTACACATAGGTTTCCTATTTTAAACCCCTCCGACATCAACTTCTTTGCTAGAACAATATGTAGATTTATGGGATAACAATTGAAGCTATCTGCCCAACAAAACAAAAGATATCCAAAGGATTACTGATATGCAAGAATCTCTACAAGGCCAATATTTTGGGAACCACTGAACGACAGCCCTGTAGTTGTAAAATACTTTACGAGGTATCTGTGGAAACGCAGTAATGGTGCATGTGAGCATGTTGCATTAAAGGATAGAGCACTTGCTAATCGTACTCCCTCTGCATTCACAATCTTGATTGATCAGGAAATCTACACCACCCACTTGATTCTCAGAAGGAAAGAGAGTGCATCAATACACCTAAATCCCCATGTCAGATGGAACGTGGATATCTGGTCTCCACTATTTGACCTGCTTCCTGCAGCAACAGTCACATGGTGGAACTGCTTTCCCATGGAGTATTGACCATCTCATTTTATATCTGCACTCCTATTCCCAGTGAGATTGTTGCAGTTTTCTTAAAGGAATTGATCAACTTGGCCGTAACTACTTTTGTGATCATAGAATCATAGCATTTACAGTGCAGACGGAGGCCATTCAGCCCATCGAGTCTGCACCAGCCCTTGGAAAGAGCACTCCACTTAAGCTCCACACTTCCACCCTATCCCAGTAACCCCACCTAACCTTTTTGGACACAAAAGGGCAATTTAGATTAGCCAATCCACCTAACCTGCACATCTTTGGACTGTGGGAGTAAACCGGAGCACCCGGAGGAAACCCACACAGACACGGGGAGAACGTGCAGACTCCACACAGACAGTGACCCAAGCCGGCAATCGAACCGGGGACCCTGGAGCTGTGAATCAACTGTGCTAACCACTATGCTACCGTGCTGCCCCCTTGAAGGAGATTGTGGCAATGAATTTCAGAGGTACTGTCATGCATTTAGTTTTATTGACACAGCATGAGTTTGAGCATTGGAAGTTATTATTCATACATATGAAATGAACTCAAACTGCTCTTCGTTGATTGCAGTTGTTCCAGATAAATCTTGTAAGGACATTCAGTTCTATGATTTGAAACTGGCAACTCACTCGCTGCCTCTTGGCATCACCCACGTAACATCCCTTTCAGCACAGATGATGGGAGGAGGGGTTTGATACCATCCAACGTCTTGGCAACTGCAGGATGGGTGATCCAATGATGTGCCAGCAAAGGCCACGACCCCGAGTCCCTGAAGAAAACAAATGGAATCATTATTTAAAAAGAAACAGCTCATATACACATTGATTAAATATAAAGCTCCCTTGATGATGAGTATCCTGCTGCGCATAGAGGTTGATGTGGGATAAATTGAACATGAATTTTTTAGTACTTTGGTCATCGGGTTTATTGAATTCCAGAAAGGTTAGGGAATTTCCGACTTGTACTTTGCATCGTTGTGCGTCAACAAGGGCCATTGTGCATTGATGCAACTGGACCCAAGATCGCTTGATTCCTCTCCCACATACATTCGATCCCTCCACTGATGCAGAGTGGCAGCAGTGTGTACCATCTAAAAGAAGCACTGCAGTAACTCACCAGGATTCCTTGGACAGCACCTTCCAATCCATGATTGCTACCATCTAGAAGGACAAGGGCAGCAGATACTTGGGAACCCCACCTCCTGGAGGTTCCTCTGCAAGTCACTCCCCACCCTGACTTGGAAATATATCACTTCTGTCGCCGGGTTGAAACCCTGGAATTCCCTCCCTCACAGCTTTGTGTGTCCCCACACCTCGGAGGACTGCAGCGGTTCAAGAAGGCAGCTCGCCACCACCTTCTGAAGGGCAATTAGGGATGGGCAATAAATGCTGGTCCAAACAGCGACACCCACATCCTGTAAATGAATTTTTTTTTAAACTTGAGAAAATACAGGACAAAAATGTGACACTTGCTGGAATTCCAAGCTGTCTTTTGCATTGTTCTATCTATCCAGCCAAATTACTGTTGAGCCCAGCATTGGGGTGCATGCGCCTGTTATGTGATCCTTGTGAAATATTTTGCAATTCCTGTTGGTTTCAAGGACATTACCATCATTGGTCATGATTCCTCCAAATCTTTTATTTTCTAACAATGAAATGATGAACGTTATTGCATCACTCTAATCCATTTTTGGGTGCTGTTTCAGTTTTGAAGCGAGTTTTTAAAGCAATTGCCGAGTTTATAATTAACCTTTTTTGAAGTTGACTTGCATTGCAGGAGAAATGGGAGATTTCCCTGCAGTATTACCATACAAGGGCTTAACACATTTGTATGTGGTTACATTCTGCTCAATTTCACTGGATCCCTTGAAAATAAGCTGCTGATCAATGCGCCATCAAAACAATAACTAAGAGGATTTCAGAAAAAAGCATTAACTATTTAGTCACCATGCATCGTGCATTTCTAGACTGCAATGTATACTGACCATAAGTCAGCAGTTACAATACTGCAACGATTTCCAGAATTAGACATGAAACATCAAATGTGTTTTTAGAACAAAAGAATGTTGCCATATAAATAGCATTTCTAAATGCTTTTGTTTCCTCGGCATTTTTTTAAAAAAAAGTATCAACCAGTGTTTGAACAGCTTTTTTCCATGTACAAGAAGTTGAACCCCTGCCAGGTTTCAGTCCAGAAGCTCCACACGTTACAAGCAATGGGACTTTTATCTGGATCGTATCTCTTAACTAGCTCGTTACGAAGAGCAGAGGTGATTGGTGACTTTTTTTTGAGTGTAAATGGTAAAGCCTCCTCTGTGGCATTGAACCTGACTTTGTGCAGAGGAGTTGCAAAGCTGCAGCAATTATGCAGTACGAGGGCCAAAAAAAAAGAAGAAATCTAGGTCACAGCAATTGAGATGAAACAAAAGATGTGCACGGAGTGCAAAGGATCAAAAGCCCAGACTTGAGGCTTTGGTTGGTTCCAGAGCAAGTGAAACGGTGTTGGGTCTGGATCAATGGCGTTTGGCTGGGAAGACTGCATTAGGCTGTGGTCCAGCTGCTGTTCTGACTGAAGGTGATGCGTGTTGAGAAGCTAAATGAAGAAAGCTGCCGTATAGCGTGAACTGATAAATGAGAGCAGTGAAGTTGTTTTCTTTCTATTGATTGCTGAAGATTTGGCAAGTAATGCTTAAAAGATGGGACGCAAGAAAACAAAACGTACTGTGTGGTAGTCATCATTTAATAAGTAGCTGCTGCTTGCTGCCACTTCAACCCCCCCCCCCCCCCCCCCCCCACCCCGTTTAGAGATCACAGTAAAGCAGTTCCACATTTAACCTTGAAGCATTAAGTGATGAATTTAAAGGGCTACGGAGATCGGGCTGGAGAATGGGACTAGCTAAATAGCCCTTTCGGGAGCCAGACACGATGGGCCAAATAGCCTTGTTCTGTGCTGTAATCTATACTGTAAATCTATACTGCAGTTCCTACTGTGTCCTTGCAATGGACGGTTAACTTGAAACTGCACATATTGCAAAATGAGATGTGCAAGTTGAAGATGTTTGTGAACTCTTCAAGTTGGAAATGTTTGTGCACAAACTAAAATAAACTTTTGATGTATTGAAGCCCTGTCATTGGATGTTACTCAACACATTAATCACTACATTAGAGCAAATTCTGAATCATGCTGCAATTGTGTAGGGATCATTGGTGCTGTGCCAGTTTTTTAAAAACCCCTTGCACGTTATTGATCTGGAAATATCAAATGGGGATTAAAATGATCACGGAAACCTGGTTATTCTGCAACGTTGGAAACGAGAATATTCCCATTACAACAGCTGCTACTTCAGTACTTTGGAGAGATGCAAAGTGGAGCCGGAAATATAATTCCGATGAGATGTGTTGAATGGAAATGATTGAAAAGCTAAAGTTTTGCTGTCTAAAATGTTGTTGAAGGACAACCTGATTAAGACATACAAATGATTATGAGCCCAAAAAATAATTTCTCCAGCCAGATGAGTTGGAACAAGAAATAAATTAATCACTCTGGTATGTCTGTCTGTCTTCAGAGTGAAATAGGTTTTAGACTATTAACTCATCATATTTTGTTATTGGAGATACTTCAGGGAGGTTCAAAATGCAATTAAATACTATGCTGAGAGAATTGGAAAGCTAAAGGGATATGGTTCTCTCTCTAACACTACTGAAACAATCTTGTTCTAGCATCTTCTGTGACTGTCATCTCAACCTCTCTGCAGCCTTTGACACAGTGGGCCAAGCTCCAATATCTCTCTTCTGTTCGCCAGCTCAGTGGGGCCTCCATTCTTAACTATCCAATTTTAGCCAGAGCATCTTTAGAAATGGCTTCTCTCTCTGGCCTTGCACCCTCACTTTTAGAGTCCTGAGATTCCATCCTGAATACCCTCTAATGAACACTAATGTCACTAACTCTACACTTCCATTTTACCTTTGCTGTCAGGTAGCTTACCTGCCAATTGGTGTTCGATTTCACTGGGTTAAAAGACTGAAAGCAAACTGCCCACCACAACATTCACCAAAAACCACCCATTCCATCCTCCTTGGCTGCTGTTGAAGTTGAACTTGACTGCTCACCACCTCGCTCTCCCATTTGAACCAAAGTTGAGATTCCAACCTTGTTTCACCTCCATTACAAAGCGCTTTCTCCTCCAAAGTATGCTTCAGCTTGTTGGTTATAACTCCGTGGGTAGCGCTGTTGCTTCACAGCTCCAGGGTACCAGGTTCGATTCCCAGCTTAGGTCACTGTGGAGTCTGCACATTCTCCCCGTGTCTGCGTGGGTTTCCTCCGGGTGCTCCGGTTTCCTCCCACAAGTCCCGAAAGACGCGCTGTTAGGTAATTTGGACATTCTAAATTGTCCATCTGTGTACCCAAACAGGCGCCGGAATGTGGCGACTAGGGGTTTTTCACAGTAACTTCATTACAGTGTTAATGTAAGCCTACTTGTGACGATAGAGATTATTATTATTACCTGAGCATTGTCACTGTCAGTCAAGAGAGTTCCAGTGCACTCTTGGTTGACTTTCCATCATTCCTGCTATATAACCGTCAACATTTCCAAAATCCTGCTGCTCATATTCTGTCCCACACCGTCCTATTTCCTGGCTCAACTTCGTCCCCTCATCCTCCATCCCCCAGTTACGCTAATTTTAAAATTTGCATCCTTGTGTGTCAATCCTTTAATGATCTGATCTTATCCTTCCCTATTACAGTAGCCTGCTACTGCACCACAGTCTCCCCAAGAACACTTGGATCACTGCAATCTCCAAACTCTCCAGCATACCACTTCAGCAAGATACTGGAACTGTGTCCCACTGCAAATCTGTCCATTGACTATTCTACCTCTATTTGTTCTATTTGTTTCTTAATATTGAATACTGGCAAGAAATTCTTTCTTGATCATCAAGGGTGTCGCATTTATCAAAACTGGAACAAGAAGTAAAAGCGACTTGGCAGAAATTGTCTTTGTGAACACATAAGTGCCTCCCATTTCGCTGCTTTGTCTAACCTGATGGAAAATGAGGCGATGCATAATTCATATAGTTTTACAATTCTGCATTGCACGTGCTTCATGTTCATGCAGGACCGAGTCCAGAGTGGGTGATAACTGCTACATGTTAATGGTTAACTGGTCTCACTCACAGCATGGGGTAGGTCAAACAATAGAAAGATAGTTCAGGGAATTTTGCTCATGAGTCAATGAGTAAAGATAAATAATATTTGTGACTTTTTGAAGCAGGGTGACAGAGCTTCACAGGCAGCCTAATTGGAATGGACGTTTTCTTTTCTTCTGACGACTAAATCATCCAAAAAAAATGTTCCAACATTACCACTTAACCGTTGCTAAAATAGGGGGGCACAAATAATAGTTTTGCAACGTCAATGCTGCTGGGCCGAAGAGGTGAAAGGCAGTTATAAGGTTCTTGTTCCTGATTGTCACCCACCTTGCTGAAACAGGATTGCGTTCTGCTGTGACATTCTCCTGGGTTAGTTGGGGCATTGGGGGGTTGGGGGGGAGGGGGGGAGGGGGGGGGTTGGGTTCGGCCAATTGCTAGCAAAGACTCTAGGCAGCTGTGGAAGCACACCTAGAGTAAGATTGTCCGAGAAGGAGGAAAACAGCTGGTCAAAATGAAATCTGTTTCCCTTCATGTTTTAATTTGTGTAGCGTGTGTGATGCCATATGGTTTTAGAAGTGAGGGAGAGGCATCTGATGAATTCGCCTTTGTTCTTTGTTAAATGCAAGTCTTTGTTTTTAGGTTAAGTATTATTTAAATGCATAAACAAGTCGTGCTTGTTATTTACACAAAGTTCAAAGCAATCATTGGCATCCAGATTTATTATTCTTGGTGTGAAACTCCGAACATTTTTTTCTTTGCGCTGGATGGCCTTGTTTTTTTCCAAATGAGTGGAAAAACAAAATGGAGGAAGCTTCTGAAGTCAACTTTGTGGAGATTTCTAACTTTACCGTCACCAAATAGGAACCTAATTATTCCCCTTAACATTTATTCCCTCACCATCTTGGGGGCCATTTGTGACTGGACAAGTTGCATGATGTGCTATCAATTGTACTAAAGATACGATTGGGTACAAGAGAGGCTTTATTACAGTTAGATGTTTATCCTCTGACTGCAGCTGGTAGAATGGCTGCTCGGGAGAACTCATACATATTTCTACGGCTCCTTGTGGGCGGAGCCAGCCGGCAGGGGCTACCGGCGAACCTGTAGTACAGGTACTGCTGTACATCCCCTAATACAGGCACACACACAATTACACAGTGGATCACCACACTGCACAAATGACATGGCTGCTAGAGCAGATCAGGCTGTGTTTTCTGTAGCTGGTTATCCATTTGATGATGCTTCTCCACCATCCGCAAGTCAGAAGCGTAATGGGAATCCTGTCCAGTTGCCTGGATGGATGCAACAGCACTACAACCCTTGAACTTGTCTTGGTTTAGGCTTGACTGTCAACTCATCCACTAGTTCGAACAGTAGCCCACTCCTTCGTGGCACCGTTGCTGCAGCAACTTGCCAAAAGCTTTCATGATGGCTTCTTTTGAATTTGCGACACCTGTGAGCTCGGCTACCTTCAAGACCAACCATTGCATTGTAATACCAGCATTTCTAAGTGTGTAATCCTGGCTTGGACGTCCCTCGTCATTCCTTCATCGTCATTGAGTCAAAATATATATTTACCATGATTTAGTGAAATGTTAATACTCCCTTGGCTGAGTTCCTTAGACTGGCTGAATTTGATTAGGATATCTCCCCCTTCCCCCTCCATTCAGCCATCAGCCCAATGACCTAATTGGCACCTGAGCCAACAACATATGAAATTAAGGGTGAGATCCACTGGCTGCGTTGTGCCCCAAAGGTGGATCAGCTGGTAGTGATCTCTCTTCCAGCATCTACCCGGCTCGCCACTCCTTGCGAGATCTAACTCTAGGTCGCGAGATGTCGCAATCTGAATCCTGCCCATTGTGGGTGGGACAACTATTGTGGGGTGTCTGGTGGTGTCAGGTGAAATGGCGTCCTGCTCTCATCCTGCACTGAGTTCAGGCAAGCGGAGCTCCTGCAGTGCCGAAAACGGATCAGAGTGCAGCCTCGGTTACTGAGGTCCCCAATCTACCTGAGTAGCCATTCATCAGCATGGTTACCCAGCTAATTGTGCGCTTTAGGTGGATTGGCCATGCTAAATTGCCCGTAGTGTCCTAAAAAGTAAGGTTAAGGGGGGGGTTGTTGGGTTACGGGTATAGGGTGGGTACGTGGGTTTGAGTACGGTTATCATTGCTCGGCACAACATCGAGGGCCGAAGAGCCTGTTCTGTGCTGTACTGTTCTATGTTTATGGGACTCTTCTCCCATTCGGGTCGATAACACCCTTAAACTTTTATTCAACGCATAGATGAAGGGCTAAATGACCACCTGAGCTGTAACAATTCTGTGACTGTGTTCGACTCCCTCCATGATATTTGCATGCTCTCACTCTTGTTCGTCTGGAGCTTCAAGCTTCTCAGAACTCTGTTCCTCCATTTAAGTCTGGCTTTTTGAGGATTCCTGATTTCCTTCTGTTGATGATCTGGCCATCACATGCATGTGCCTTAAACGGAGATTTCCTCCCTAAATCTCTTTACCACCTCTCAAGGTGCTGCTTAAAACTGACCTAATATATATTTTAAGCTGTGTACATAACTGTAAATATACTATGTTCAAAAACCCAATAAAAAACACTTATAATAAAATAAAACTGGTCTAGCTCTTGTGGCTTGGTGCTTATGTTAAAGGTAAATGTAAGTTGATGCGTAGCTTCACCTTAAATCACTGATTACAGTGATTGAGGTGCCAAAATGTGGCAAATAGAAGTAATAACAAGTGTAGGAGGTTCAGGACAGAGTGCAGGAGACACCTCTTTTATACAGACACTGGAATGCACGACCAGAATTAGTGGCTGAAGCAGAGACTGTCATCATTTAAAAATTGTCTGATACATGATTGCTTATATGATTTTGAGAACAGAGCAACCACACAGGAGTTGAAAATTTGCTCGTGTCTAACTTTCAATACAGACTGGCCCAGCTGCAGACGTCTGTTTCTGCATTTTAATTTCAGAGGCTACAATGGCTACAATTGGCTGTGCAATGTGTGTTCAAGCCTGAAGATAAAACATCCTGCCATCCAAATAACCTCTTTGCGATATTGCAGATCAGATTTCTGCTTTAGGGGTTATGGGTTGGATGTATTGTTGAGGCCCTTGTATTGCACCCAGATCTGGATCAGTTTGAAAGCTCCCTTGAGCCTGGTGGCAAAGGATGGGCTTTTCTGTAAGCGGTGTGTTAAACGGCAGCTCACTTTGGCAAATTATGGATTGTAAAAATGGGTAAGTCTTGCTAAAACTATACGAGGCACTAGTTAGCCCACACTTGGCATACTGTGAACAGTTTTGGTCCCCTTTTCTAAGGAAAGATATGCTGGCACTGGAGGCTGTCCAGAGAAGGTTCATTAGGTTGATCTGGGGCATGGAGGAATTTTCTTTGTGGAGTGTTTGAATAGGTTGGGCCTGTACTCGGAGTTGAGAAGAATTAGAGGCAACCTTGTTGAGATGGATAGGATTCTCAGGGGGCTTGACAGCTTAGATGCTGAAGTTATTTCCTCTTGTGGGAGATTCTAGAACCAGAGGGCGTAGTAAAAGCTCACTCATGTAAGACTGGGATGAGGGAGATATTTCTTCTTCTTAGGGTAGTGAATCTGGGGAGTATTTTTTTTTAACCATAAGAGATCCTGAAGAGGCTAGATTGTTAAGTACAATCAAGACCGGGACAGATGGATTTTGAATCGGTAAGGGAAACGAGGATTATGGAGAAAAGGCAGGAAAATAGAGTTGAGGATTATATCACATCAGTCGTGATCTCATTGAATGGCGAAGCAGTCTTGATGGGCTGAGTGGCCTACTTCTGCTCCGAAACCTTGTTGGTCTTTATGGAGGTTAATATGCTAGAGGAATTGGATTTGTTTTTTTAAAACAGACTAGCTAACATTGATCTTGCTTTATGCACCTCTGCTGACCCTTGTAGGTTCTACCAATACTTTGCTGAGAGGCCAGTAAGTGTTCTCACTTCCGGTGACCTCACTCCGTTGAAATCTGTCAGTAGGAGGACCTAACTAGATGCTGCAGTGCTGATGCCATTCGAACATCTGGCTGGCTTTTAGACATTCAAATTCAAATGTGACTCTTGTGTGGTAACTTGCCCTTTGCACTGACTCATGGTATGTGCTGGTGATCATGGGAATCTCATTCTGTGAATGTTTTGAGAGGGTAATAGAAGTGAATACTTCAATACTTCTAGGCAGCCATTCTGGGAGTCAGAAATAGCATCCTTCATAACAAAGATAATTATTTCCCCTCCTTGACCTTTTTGGAGTCGTCTGCAGCTTTCTTTCTCTCTCTTTCCCCCCCCCCCCCCCCCTTCCCACCACTGTCATCCAGATGGGTGGGTTTGCTTTCACCTGGTTCCATTCTTATCTACCTAATCGTAGTCAGAGATTCACTTGAAATGGTTTTTATTCCTGTTCCTACATTATTGCCTCTAGTGCCCCCAAGATGTACCCTTGCCTCTCTCTCTCTCTCTCTCTCTCTCTCTCTCTCTCTATTACAGGCTGCCCCTTAGTGACACCATCAGAAAGAAGTGTTCCTTTTCACATGTATGCTGACGACACCCAGCTCTACCTCACGTCTACCTTTCTTGATTCCTCCCTCCTCGAGTTAAAAATGAGGATTTCAGCAGCCGATGTGCTGAGACCAGGGTGAAATTGGGAAATGCTATGGAGACGGAAGTAAGTAGTCTGGGTGACGGCACTAATATGGGGTTGGAAGTTCACCTCAGTGGCACCAATGTTGCAAGATTAATCTCAGGCTACTGTCAAGGGGAGGTAAGGAGTTGGTTGCTGCGACACCAGAGTTTTTGGAGCAGGAACCAAAAACAATGGCTCCTTTTTTCCCAAGATTCAGTTGGAGGAAACATTTTCTGATCCAGTATCTAACCTCGTATTCATGGACTTATTGATTATAAATACAAGTTGTAAGAATTCAGTCGGGCACCGTCCACTAATACGTTTCAAGTCTTTTTGATGGTTTTGGAGATTTTTACTATTATTGTGACCATTGCCTTTCAGGATCTGCAAGCAAATGCTAACACCCCCCATCCACCGGCTCCTATTTAAAAAAAAAAAAAAAAAATATGTTGGTGTATGGAATTCAGTCATACATCTGCCATGCTCTGGCAATAGCAGAACTAAATAGGCCAACTGGCCTCCCCCTGTTCTGATTATGAATCTCAATGTTGAGATCGGATCCTAGTTTTTCCCAGTCCAGCAATATGATTAATTGATTTTAAACTTTGAGCAGAAGACTACATTCTCCTCCTCCACTTACTAGCTTCCTGTGGGTCAGATATTATCGAAGGACGTGTTGTTATTACTCACTCCTGATTAAACTAATGGCTTTCCTTTTAGTCTGATTTGAACAACTGTCCATCAGTCAGTGAGTGCTCCAGGAGGAGTTTTGGTGGTCGTTTCAGCCTGTAGACACAAGGTTACACCTTCAAGGGAAATCAGGCGCAGATGGAAGGTGACCAGATGTCTTTTCATTGATTTTTCTCACCTCCTTTTGCACGTTGTTTGGATACAACTGCATAACGTCCTGGCCACCTTCCTTCGCCCTTCATGCTTTGTTTTGTTTTTACGAACTGCTACTTAACATTTTTGATGGGGGCAGCACGGTGGCGCAGAGATCAGCACTGCTGCCTTACGGCGCCGAGGTCCCAGTTTAAATCCCTGCTCGAGGTCACTGTCCGTGTGGAGTTTGCACATTCTCCCCGTGTCTGCGTGGGTTTCACCCTTGCAACCCAAAGATGCGCAGATTAGGTGGATTGGCCACGCTAAATTACCCCTCAATTGGAAAAAATCAATTGGGTACTCTAAATTTAAAAAAAAAAAAACTTTTTTAATGGAAGGGCTGGCCTGTGAAAGAACTTTCCTTGTGCCTGTGCCATTTATCCAGGATTTTATAAGTTGCAGTTTCCCAAATATTTGGCGAAAAACAAAGTGAAAATAATTTGCGAGTCCTCGTTTAGAAACAGCCGTAGCACAGGTACAAGTTTGAGTTCTTGTTGCCAAACAATTAGCAGGATTCTGCTTCACAGGAGAGAGACTCGCAGGCGGTTCCAAGATCTGTGGCACCCAAGCCAGGGAGGCCGTAGTGTCAGCTGTGTACCTGACCTGGAACTCCCTCTGGATGCTTGAGGGGGAAAAAAGTGAAAAGAGAAACTTGCCAAAATATTACCCATAAAAATGAGTGAAATGCAAAACATGTTGGCTAACATTTGCGTTGCCTCTCAAGTGCTCCCTTCTGAATGTCTTTTTGTGGAATGAGTAATGTCTGTTGTGTATGGCAGGAACGTATGGCCAATAATTTTTTTCTTAACCATGCTGAGGTTGCCTACATTCGCAAATGAAGCGTGCAGTCTGATTTTTTTTTTAAAATGTAGGTTAAAATTTTCACCTTCATGAACACCAGTCTTGCCGCCTCAGCTCCATCTTCATCCAGGCAAGGGAGCGTTAGCACCTGATGTCTCTGCAGGAGGTTTTCTGTAAAGGAAACCATGCGCAGTGAGACCATTTATAATTCTCACTTGGTTGCTGTTTCTCCTATTATAAACCGGTGCCCCTGACCTAGGCCTCAAAACCCCTGGTGTCCTTTTGACCATTGGGTTGTTAGTTAACTTGCTATTGAACACAGTGTAAAAATGTAATAAGGTGCCAGGTTTGCAGCGAGACTTGATCTTGACTAAAGTCTCAAGTCAAAATTCTTTCCTGGCAATCCGTGTAAGAAATTCAAAAAGGTGGGTTGCAATCTGCAAACTCCATATTTCTGCTTCAGTGATTGCTTTTTTTATGAGCCAGCAGCTAATTTATGTTGTAGGTTTAATTATTGAGACTCGCAATGTACTCTGATTTCTCCTCTTCTAATTTCCTGATTCTATTCTGGTGTTTCTAAAGCACTGATTCACATTCTTGTCAAACACACACTTTGAATGACAAGCCGAAGATTTGGGGAATTTGAAATGGGGTAAAATGTTTATTTCCTTTTGAAAATCTTGGCCGCTCCCCGGGAAAATGTTGTTCTTTGTCACTGACCTTGGGCTGTCTCTGATGCTTATTACTGGCTGAGGTTTCAATTTTATTTTCCTGATAGAAGCATTGCTCAGACCCAAATGGGTTGTTTGAATCCAGTTTGTTAACCTTGAGAACAATTCACCTGTATGTTTGGCAAAAAGTGTGCACTTGTCATGTACTTCCTCCTCCTCCGCATCTCCACCCCCATCCCACTTCCAGCTGAGCCGACACAATCCTGGGAGGATCATGATCAGGTGTGTGTTACTCTGGAACACTGCACTATTTTTATGGTAAAAGTCACATTCTGGTTACACACCGGTATGTGCACCTTTGAGGGCTTTCCACTTTGTCACCTGCAGACTCAATTTTTCCAATGATTCCTTGGCCGATTTCGCACTTTATATACTTCAGCCCATCCAAAACTCTTTCATGCCTCACTCAACCATGTTGCTAGTGTTTCAACCAACCAACCAGCCATAGTATGGACTATAGCCTGAGGAACTGGCATGATTATGCAGCTTAAATAAAGCTCTTAATGTGCCACTGGGTTTTGCCTTTTCTTCCCCATATCGCACTGACTGTGCATTGTTGAAAGTTTACACTGCTGATTCTGAAAAGAGCTGTTTTCGAAACGCTCTTCTGACCCAGACAGCTCGTGGTGTTCTGCCTCCTAATAGGTAAAGGTAAAGTCGCCAAAGTACCAGATGAGCATAGGCTACTTTCCCCTTTGAGGGGGGAGAGCTGACTGGTGGTGATTTCACCTGAGGATAACCACACCTCTGGCGAGGGGTGAGGTTGAGAAGGCGGGGCCTTCATGAATAACCTCAGCCGGTACGGCAATTGAACCCATGCTGGCCTCACTTCACATCACAAACCAACTGTCCAGCCAAATCAGCTGAACCAGCCTCCTAATGCTTGGCATCCCTCGCATCCACACGTTAAAAGCAAAACTGAATGTGCACTCTGTCGTGTTAATCACCCTGGGGTAACACTGATTGCAACTGAATGCAGTGTGGAGTGGAATATGGTGTCTAAATGGCAGCACACACCAGTTGGGCCAAGTGATGTGGAGCTGCTGTAGATTCTATGGAACATTGAGTGAGTATTGAGGACTCGTGCAATATAATGTACCAGCTGAGACAAGGGGGCGGGTGAGAGGATTTTCCTGTGGGATTTTGAATCCTGCTGTGGGCTCATATGGGGGTTAGACGCTCACATTGAGTCGGGACACAGTGTGATTTTACCCTAATTTGACCAATTAATGGCCAGAGCCTGGGCTCTCCATTTGATTAAGGACAGTGGGAGGGCTAATAGGCCCTCCAGCTAAAAATCAGTAGTTGGGTGCCATGGTTGGTGAGTGAGAGAGAGAGAGGATGCTTCAAAATAGAAGTGCCTTCTCAATATTTTCACATTTAATATAGAAAAGAAGGCCTTTGCAGGCAGCCAGTATTGAACTAACACGGGAGAACGTGCAGACTCCGCACAGACAGTGACCCAAGCTGGGAATCGGAACCTGGGACCCTGGAGCTGTGAAGCAATTGTGCTAACGACTGTGCTACCATGATGCCCCAGATATGTTTTTCTTGTATAATTGGAGGAAAAAAAACCAGCAATCAGACAACACTTTACACAGCGTAGTCAAGTATCCATTATAAAGGTCTATTTTGAGAATTTAGAATTCCGAATCTACAGAGCAGAAGGGGGCATTCGTCCCATTGAGTCTGCACCAGCCCTTGGAAAGAGCACCCTACTTTCGCCCATGCCTCTATCCTATCCCTGTAACCCCACCTAACCCTTTAGACACTAGGGGGCAATTTAGCTTGGCCAGTCCACATTGCCTGCACATCTTTGGGCTGTGGGAGGAAACCGGAGCACACACAGGTAACCCATGTCGACACGGGGAGAAAGTGCCAACTCCACAGTCACCCGAGACCGTAATTGAACTCGGGACCCTGAATATGAGGCAGCAGTGCTAACTACTGTGCCACCACGCCACCCTAAAGAAACTTTTAACTCTGTAATGTGTGAACAACAAAGATGATTTCTCAAAGTCGCTTTTGCACATTTCTAGGAGGGTTTTTGTATGAATTGGAAATCCGATATGACAGGGCGGTACAGTGGTTAGCACTGCTGCATCACTGTGCCAGGGACACGGATTCAATTCCAGCCTTGGGTGACTGTCTGTGTGGAGTTTGCACTTTCTCCCTGTGTCTGCATGGGTTTCCACTAGGTGCTCTGGTTTCCTCTCACAATCCAAAGATGTGCTCTTTATGTGGATTGGCCATGATGAATTACTCTTTATTGTCCAGGCAGATCGCGGGTTAGGGGGGGTTACGGGGTTGCTGAGATAGAGCGGATTAGAGTACTCTTTCAGAGGGTCAGTGCGGACTCGATGGGCCGAATGGCCTCTACTGTAGGGATTCTATAGTTCTATGACGGTTTACACTGTCATTGAATGAAAGCACAGACTTCATCAAAAACCACCAAACTTTCTCCAAACAAATATTTTTAGATTTGACAGGAAACTTCAGTGCTGAGGGCGGCCAGTTGCCGTTCAAATTAAAGGATCATTTGGACCCCTTTTGAAATAATTAAAACCAAGCTACTAATAGACTGGAATAAAATTTGAGTCCCATTGGGAGTGTTGACGCACCAGAGGCAAATGCTTGTCGGGTGTATAGAGATTTCCCCTTGGACCTTTCTTGAATTTTCAGCATTAGGGAGTGGGGGCAGGTTTGAATTTCTTTGTTCTTTCAGGATTAGGTATTGCATCAGTCACCGCAGAGTTTCTGACTGTTCACAACAGTTGACAGATTTGTGGTCCATTGTCATTTAACCACTGTTTGCTCTAAGCCAAGTATACAGACAAGAATATAATTATAAAGTTCTCTGGGAATCTGGTAAACATTTTACTTTCTCACACTTCCCCACCAGTATGTGGTGTGCATGTGTCAAAAAATGAAAATGGTGGTGCTCTGGAAGATTAAGGAGCGATCACCATTCAAGCCAAGTAACGTTTGAGGTATCGATGTCAGACTGTTGCTATTTACTTAAACACACCCACTCCCCAGCACTGTATGTATGCTGTTTTACACTCCGACTGCTGATACCACAGAGATAGAGCAGACAAAGGCTATTCAACTCATTTTATCCTGTGTCCCAGACACTTTTACAACTTTTATAGTAATAAACTATTGCTAACTTGATGTACAGAATAGCAAGATGCAAAATTTTAATTTGGGGGGTGGGAGGGGGGGAGGGGGGAGGCGGGGGGGGGGGGGGGGGGTGCTATCCTGACTGATTGCATTCCCCACATCTCACTCAGATTGGAACCACAATATTTCATGAGTCAATTGAAAAAGGAGTAAGATTTTTGCATCAGTTTTTGCAGTACATTGAAATGCAAAGAGCTTCCATTCCTATTGCTGGACACAGTAAGAAGTCTTACAACACCAGATTAAAGTCCAACATGTTTGTTTCAAACACTAGCTTTCGGAGCACTGCTCCTTCCTCATTACTGCTGTACAAGTCAGCTGCTACGTTTCCTTCAGTCTTCCAGAGTATTCCTTTTTTTTTAAGGATTTCATTATTTTTCACAAGGGCAGGTCTGAAACTCCCAACCCAGCTTGTATCTGGACAGGTTGGAGTTCAGCATATTCTGCAGATGATTTTCTCCAGACTATCATACAAGACTTTCTTCGCATTTGTCCTCGTGTCAGATATGCAATGTGTACATTGTTTAAGGATGGAAAAAAGGCGCTTCTTCTGATTTAAGAATCTGCCTGCGGGCCCCATGAACTTTGCATCCATGTGCCTTGCTCCAGAAGAATATCTGCAAGTGGTTCATGGCTAATTCTGGTTGCTCAGTTGTCAGTTGCTATTCCTTGCTTGCCATTTGTCTATCTCCTCCTAGAGCTGCCTCTTACCTTGATGTCTCATCCTCCTGTGTGAGCTGGTGTCTGTGCAAGTGAAGTGAGCGATGGATGTTTCTGTGATGCACTCTCGCCTTGTGCTACATTTTAGGATAGCTCTCTGGAGAGATGTGGTGCAAGGGGAAAAGAATTTGGAGACCGAGAATACATCAAAGACGTGGCATGCTGCTAAGTGATGAATAGGTGATTGTTGGGCGTGCTGAGCGCTAGATCACCAGCTCTCCTTCAGTCAGTCCCACATGACCCTAACTTTCTGTATTGACGCTGCTTCAGTTCTCCTACTTGTGACTTGGATCAGCGACATCTTGCAAATTGACAAATTGGTGCAGAAGTTTGAAAAACATGGTGTCGAACCACCTTGTGAGAATATGGGTCACGCAACCTGCTAATTGTGTTTGCTGTTGCATGCTGAACAGCCGCGTGCTAAAATGAGGTGAACCATCCCTTGTTCCTTCACCTGGTAAGTACACGGCTGTGATTTTTGTGCACGTGGTTAGTGTTTCCGATGCTGCCTTGCTAATGCGACGGCATGTTGGGATTTGTTCATGACGGGACGTTGCAGTGGGGCAAGTCTTCTTGCAATCTTCCTGAAACGAACTCTTAGCTACAAGTGGCACTGAGAACCAGGATTCATGGGACTTTGCCGATACCAGGTCTGCTGCAGAGGAGGCCACAAAATAGCTATATGCCTTCACTGGCCAGCAGCCCTATGAAGTCAATGCATGGGGACAGGGAGCCAATGAACATTGACAATCATGGGGCAATGGTCCGCTGGTGCAGCAAAGGGTATTAGCAATAGGTTTTTGGATGAAATATACTTTCTGGCGGGTGCCAGTCTTAAGAGGCAAACTCGGAATGCATTGAGCCAGAAGGTGGGAACATGTGAATGAGGATTTTAATGGAATGGGTGTGAGTAAGGGTAGGATCTGGTGATGTTGGAAGGGGAAGTGTGTGATCTTTGTGCTGGATAACATCAGTGGTGGGGTTCGGAACGCTGTTTAGAGTCAACAAAGACACGGAGATTGTGGAATCTTCTGACTCAGCCTGAACAGGTTAGTTGTGGAGAGGTCTGAGGAACACGCTTTCTTGGTGGGAGCCAAAAGTTTTTTTTAAAAAAAGAAACGAGAAAGGCAAAAAAAAAAAGGGCCTGAAGATTTCTGAAATGCATTTATCTGGAGATCGTGTGTGGAATTTCCTGGCCCTGCCAAAGCCAATGGACTCTTGACCGGCCTGTTGCATTTTCCAGCTATGCTCCCACCCCAACAGGGCTGTAAAATTCCACCAAGTGTTTCCTGACCAAGTGTCTGTGAAGAGCTTATTCACATGACATTAACGCAAGTGGTTCAAATTCTCATGGGTCAGACAGATGAAGGATGTTGGAAGCGGCCCAAACTATTTTTAGGGGGTAATGCCATCTATAATTTCTCGACTATTCCAAAGCAGGGGTTGGTACAGTATTACCACCATATCTGATGGCAGCAGTGATTCCATGGACAACAGAGATAATTTAGTTTTGTTACACGAGCCATGCTTTATTTTCCATTGAACCACCTTGAAACTATTAACACTGGATTGCACAACTCCATAACATGTGTTAGAACCTGACTATTTCTTTGAGAACATTGTCTATTTAAAACCCCTGACCTCTACTAACCTATTGGAAAGGGTAACAAACTGTGCAGATATATGAACAACTGGAATGCATGTTGTATGATTAGTCATTCAGGTGCAAAGGTAGTTTTTGTGTAGGTTAACAAACCGGAAATCCTGTGGAACTGAGTGAATTTTAAATCCAATTTTCTGGCATGGGATAGCAGCATATAAATCTCTGTTACAAATGTGCATTCTTTATATATTCCAGCTATCACTGTCTGAAATAACTGCTATACTTGGAACCTTTATTGCTGGAGTTCAATAATGATTAATAAGCTCCAGAATAGTATAGTGCAGAAGGGAGCCATTCAGCCCATCAAGTCTGTATTTTAAATGAGCGATCCAATTAGTCCCATTCTTTCTCCATAGCTGATCATTTTTCTCCCCTTTAAGGTTTTATCCAGTTGCATTTTTGAAGGCTACTATACTTTTGAATGTTTCCACCACTCCATTCTGTAGTGCATTGCAAGTCCTAACCCAGTAATTGTCTAAAAAGGTTTTCTCTTATTTCACCTCCTGTTTTTTTGCCAATCGCCTTGACTCTCTGCTTTATTTATCGACCCTTCAGCTATTGAAAAAGATTGCACTTTTAATTTTAATTACTCTATCCAAACCTTCTGAGATTTGCAAAATTCTTGCCATTTCCCTTCACTGCACTAAGTTGTGAATCATTTCGAAATTTATGTAATTTGTTCGACACTGGGTCCGAAAACATTTAAGGAATGTTTTTTCCCTTTTTTCCCCTTTTAAGGTACAGAACAAATACAAAGTAGTAGTTGCAACTCTTCTACAAGACAAAATGGGAGTTCATTAATTTTATATTAGTTCTGACCTGTTATAAACAGTGAGATTGTGCAAAAACATGCCATGTTGGCAATTCACAATAGGTTCAGCATCTTAAAAGAAAATTGATATTTTGGGTGCAATTCTTCATCCAAACTCGGTTCTACATTTAGAGCAATAGCTTTTTTTCTCTTTATCTCTATCTCACCACTTCTCTCTCTCTCCTAGCACATTTCTGCTGCTGTATCTGTCTGACTTTTGACGATTGGATTTGCAGCATGTTATTTTTTCATTCTCTTTGTACATGTCTTTGAGACAGTTAGAAATGTTACTCCAGGCAATGTTCCACTTCAAACAGTAGTGTTGGCTGAGATTCACCATGCCTTTTTAATAAAAACAATACAACACTGTACCTGTTTCCAAGTACATTCAGCCTCTTAACAATTGGACTGCAAAAGGTTATGGGGAGATTTAATAGAGACGTTATCCTTGAAGGATTGAGTGAAATAAGGGGGAACTGTTTCCATTGGTTCAGGATGGAGGGAGAGTGGTAAACGGAGGGAATAGATTTGTACTCTAATCACCAGTACGCATTCTCCATCACACCCTGGAGCAACTTTAAAGAAAAATCATCTCCAAAAAACTAACTTCTGGTTAAAAAAAAAATGATTTTTCTTTCTGAACAAAAAACTTATTCACTTCTGGACTCTGTCTCTTCATTTATTTTTATATAATTTTTATTGGAATTTTTTACAGAAAATATAAAACATAACGACAAACAATGAAATGCAACAAAATAACCCATAATAACTGTGACACCCCCAGACCGTATCGGCGCATGTATCACATCCCCCCACCCCCCCAACCCTAATGAACAACAAAAGAACTTAAAAAATATTAAAATTAAATAAACAAACATAGTCATTGTCGGCCCCCCCCTTTTCCCTCCCCTTTCTGGACTCTGTCTCTTCAGAGTACATTTTCCAAATAAGCCTTTCCTCGCAAGGCATTGTACCTTCAACAATTCTTACAAGGGAAAGAACACACACGTGTGATTCCTGGGGCTATCTACTTGCCTTTTACTTTTGGCTTTTTCCACATATCATGGAGATCCCTGCAATTCTAGTTGATCACCTTCCTATCAACCATGATCTTTTTGCTGGGAGGTTTTACAGCTTTATGCCCTTGCTATTAGCCCTCCCCATTTATCTGTGCTAGGAACTGGCACTGATGCATGCCAGCTTGCTTGTGCCGGCGGCTGGATTCTTTCTTGACCCAGCGACTCTGCAGTGGGACCTGAACCGCGGCGGCCCTTCTTACTGAGCTAATCCGGCTTCCTCCTGAGGGTATCTACCTGGTACCCGAAAATACCTTTGAGTATCCCATGAACAGGATCTCCGAGGAAACACAGGCTTTGATGTGTTACCAATGCTTGATCATGAACTGGAGCCTTGAGGACCATATGTTAAGGTTATTTGGCATATTCCTCTTGCTGTGGAGCCAGTTGTTCTGATTAGGGTTTACTCACCAATGAAGCAATCTTTCCAAACCTCCGTCTCCAAACTAAAGTGGGAGAAACCAGTGAATAAGAAATATTAAACACAGGCAGGGTTCAGTTACCCAGGATTCGATGGCTGGTGGCCTGCATTTTCCCTCGTGTTGCAGACTCTGCTTTCAGCTGTGAACAGGATTTTCATTGAGAAGCACTTGTAATCAGAAGCTGACGATCCACTTTTTCATTTACTTGTCATTTCCAGCTTCATTTCCAGGTGTCATGGTCGGGAACAGAGCGTGAAATTGTGATGTACCAGTGGAGGCCATTGTGCTTGTGCTAGCCAATTAGTTCTACTTCCCCACTCCGGGTTTCCTCCGGGTGCTCTGGTTTCCTCGTACACTCCAAAGATGTGCAGGTTAGGTGGATTGGCCATGCTAAATTCCCCCTTCCTGTCCAAAGGTTGGGTGGGGCTGCGGGGATAGAGCAGGGGAGTCGACCGAGATGGGGGTGCTCTTTTGGAGGGATGGTGCAGACTCGATGGGCCGAATGGCTCTATAATTCCATTGACTCTCTTTCCCATAGCCCTGCAAATTTGTCCTTCTCAAGTATATATCCAGTTTTCCAGAACTATTGAATCTGTTTCACCACACTTTCAGACACTGAATTCCAAAGCAACTTGCATAAAATACTTTCCTCACCTCTTCTCTCGGGCCACAATTTTCCAGCCGTTCTTGTTGGCAGACTGTTCGGGTCTTGCCAACACCGACCAACCCCCCACCCCCCACTTCCCCTCCTGCAGATCCCCTGGTGGCAGAGGTTGTGAACAATGGGAAACAGGACCAGCAATGGCAGGCTGCTGCAAAATATGGCGAGGGGGGGAAGGTGTGGTTGAATTTGAATCCACAATCGTTTGTCTACCGTACTGCACCACACAGGTCCCAGGTTGAACTCCTACCTGTTGTGAGATAGCTGGTTTCAACTCGAGCAGCAGTTGGTGGGGGGGGGGGGGGGGGGGGGGTTTCTATAATGGCCCGACGTGTCTCTGGGCTAAGGAAATAAACATGTCTATGTCCCAGCTTCTCACGCCCATCCATTGACTCCTGCTAATGACCTGTGTAGGAACGGAATTGGCTTGGCTGTGTTTTCCACTCCTCTGTTGAATTGCCTGCACCAGGGATAGCTACTTCATAGATTCATAGAATTTACAATGCCGAAGGACGCCATTTGGCCCATCGAGACTGTACCAGCCCTTGGAAAGAGCACCCTACCCAAGCGCACGCCTCCCCGTAACCCCACCTAACCTTTTTTGGACACCTAAGGGTAACTTATCATGGCCAATCCACCTAACCTGCACATCTTTGAACTGTGGGAGGAAACCGGAGCACCCGGAGGAAACCCATGCACACGGGAAGAACATACAGACTCTGCACAGACAGTGACCCAAGCCGGGAATCGAACCTGGGACCCTGGAGCTGTGAAGCAACTGTGCGAACCACTGTGTTACCATGCTGCCCACTTGAATGAATCTTTTTCATTAAGTAGAGAAGGAAATTGGATGACAATCAGACCTTGCTTTTATGAGCAGGCAATCATTTTAGTATTTGGAAATTGATTCTGTTAGCTCCATCAAATTGTGCTTTGCTGCAGATTCCTGTCTTAACCAGAAATATTGCCTGCTGGGTAGGACTTATCAACCCCATCCCATGGGTAATGCAAGGATGACATGTTTAAATGAGATGGATGATGGGAAAGACTGTTAGCAGTGGAATGGTCAAAATCACTTGATGCTCTTCATAATCGTATTTGTTTCTATTCATGATCACTATGGAGCTGTAAAACCAACATTAACTTTCGCCTAGGGTAGTATTAACGCCACTTATGCAAAACACTATAAACTATACAGCATAGCTGGGCTCACTGAATCTGATGTAATAGAGCAGGGATATGCTGCCAAATGCTTCCCAATGCCAATATACATGTTGTTGCTGCCTCATCATTTTAAATGGTGCTGAGCATACACATACGCCCAGTGCTGACACACTCTCTGAGAGCTCTGACATATATCTGTGAAATGTAGCTTCAGTCTGATAATCTTCCACCGACTAAATCAGCTGAGCCTGTTCATCAGGCACTTTAATGTCTGTCCATTTCCTAGCTTCCTGATGGCCTTCTGGTCCTGAAATCAAAGACTGAGCAACAATGAAAGATGTGTTGGGACAAGAGCTAATGTTCAATCTGCCTTCACAATGATTGTCAAAATGGGTGTTCTTGTACATCTCTGAGCAAAGCTTTGGCTAGAATGAGGCAAAAGGTTAATTGAGTGCATTGACTAAAATCTCTCTCTCTCTGAACTTTATACAAGCCAATACAGTGAAGACATCACAGAACTAGAGTGGTGTGCTCATTGTGCATGTGGGTATGAGGAACAAACTGATAACTTGTAAAGTTGGTTGCTTTGGGATGAATTTTCTCTGATATTTTAGTCATGCGTTAACCGTTTTTCAGAGTTTCTCATATAGGCGTTGACAAACTTGACTAATATCACAATGTGATTCCAACCCATCACAATGTAAGTCATGGCATCGCCAATTGAAGGGGTGGATCACATTGATGGTCTTGGGGGAAGAGGTCAGTAGCAAGGTGAGGAGGCCATTCTCAGCTGGCCCCACCCTCTGCTTCCCAATGCCGGGTTCTTTGATCGGACCCTCCCTGGTGTTGCTCTTTTTAATAATGATGCTCTTTCGAGTTGCCAGGTGTCAATTGATGCCACCACAAGACTTTACCGGATATCGATCAAAGGACCATACAACCAGTTAGTCAGTTCAAGTTCAGAGATGGTTTATTTACACACAAGGACTACTTCGACATGCAACACAAAACACTAAAAGTTAAACTACACCTAACAACTACAATAAGCTAAACTTAACTTCAGGGCAACCGGCTCTATGCAGATGGACAAGGCCTTCATCCGGATCTTGCGTGGCTGGGTGGAAGAAGTGGCTCTGTTTCTGCTGGGCTCATTCGTCTGGTAGCGATCGTTGGTATTGAACTTGTCTGTCTGGTCGTTATGCTGCACTTGGGTTGGCACAGGCCGGATCCAAGAGAGACCGAGCACATGGCTGTCTCTCTTCTTATCCCTCTGGGATTTTGCGCTCTTTGGGGCAGTCCTTAACTTGGACCTAATAATTCGACAGGCTTCGATCACTGCCTTTGATTTTGGCCAGTAAAGGGGCGGGTGCCTTGATGGCTGGGCGTGTCCTTAGCGGTCATTGACCATGGCTGTTTGGGCAACCTGAGTAAAGGGAGTGCCGCCGGTTAGTCTGTGGCTGTATCGGTTACCTGAGTACAGCAGGGTAGCATGGTGGTTAGCATAAATGCTTCACAGCTCCAGGGTCCCAGGTTCGATTCCCGGCTGGGTCACTGTCTGTGTGGAGTCTGCACGTCCTCCCCCTGTGTGCGTGGGTTTCCTCCGGGTGCTCCGGTTTCCTCCCACAGTCCAAAGATGTGCGGGTTAGGTGGATTGGCCAGGCTAAATTGCCCGTAGTGTCCTAATAAAAGTAAGGTTAAGGGGGGGTTGTTGGGTTACGGGTATAGGGTGGATACGTGGGTTTGAGAAGGGTGATCATGGCTCGGCACAATATTGAGGGCCGAAGGGCCTGTTCTGTGCTGTACTGTTCTATGTCTATGTCTACAGTTCTTTTGTTCTGGGGAAATGGGCCATTAGAATGCAAATGGGCGGGGGTTTCGATCGCATCTAGCTATCTGGGTTGCAAATACACACACAAGCTCGGAGTCCTGGGTTGGCCATAATTCCCATGGTCCTTTGCAGGTGCCCATCTGAGATGGCTACGCTGGAAGCCAGCATGAACCCCTATACAATTTGCTTTTTGAACTTCCCACACGGACAGCCCTACTCCGCCTGCAGCTGCTAATGGGATGACGCTCCTGTGTGGGTATTAATTGCCTACTTAGAGCCTCAAATGGTGGCTAATCGCTGGCTTCATCTTGACAATTGGGTCCCCAGCCACCGCCCTGCCAATTAAATGCCACCAAACCTGCCATTGTGGGGAGGGCATTAAATTCTGCCCTCAGTTTCTATTACTGAAGGCAGCATTTACAACTGATGTGCTGCCAGTAAGTAGTAATTTGGCACCGGACAATACTATGGGCTAGATGCCATCTTTTTTTATTGCTGGATTCAGCTTTTGGGAAAGATCCGGAAACTTGCCTTTGAGCAATGTAAATTCGAACAGAACTACTTTTGTTGTTTTTTTTCTTGAAACAATCTGAAATATTTCTTTATACTGCAGGGCAATCATTAATTGAGACCACAGCAACCTCACAGCTTTCCTCTATCTAGAGCCAATTCTAAATTTAAAGTCGGAGTGACTAGAGCTCCACGCATGGAAATTCTTCCAATTGGAGTTGTCGGACATTGCAATGGGACTTAAAATGTCCGCTTCCACTAGCGGAGCCATTTGAATGCTGAAACCACCAGCTGACCAAGCTTCCAGACGTCCTCCGAATGCTGAATGGCCACTGTACCAGTGATGCACTTTCTCACTCACTGACTGGTCAGAATCCTCTGTGGCTTTTTGTGAAGTATAACAGCTGGAACTATTGAGACAAATATTGGCTTTTAAACTGTTGTGCATTCTGTTATTTGCAGTTCTTCTCACCCATTTAATATGAAATGCACAGTGTAATATGGAACTAAAGGACTGCGCCACACTGGCAGTCTTGCGCCATATCCCAGAACAGTTTGTTTGTTCATGTGCAAAGACTATTCTATCATGCTGTCTCCCCCCCAACATCCTTTCCTTGTGTTTCTGCAAGCAGGCTGGAATTGTTTGTAACCAAGACTGTGCCTAAAATCTCCGGCATGTGCAGCTTGGCTCAACTAACATGGTGGCACAGTGGTTAGCACTGCTGCCTCACAGCACCAGAGACCCGGGTTCAGTTCCGACCTTGAGTGACTGTGAAGAGTTTGTTCTCCTTGTATGTGCATGCGTTTCTTCCGCGTGCTCTTGTCTCCTCGTACAGTCCAAAGAAATGCAGGTTAGGTGGATTGCCCATACTAAATGACCAAAGGTGAGGTGCAATTTCCGGAGGCAAGGCAGGGAATGGGCCTAGGTCAGGTCCTCTTTCAGATGGTCAGTGCATACTTGATGGGCCGAATGGCCTCTTTCTGCACTGTAGGGATTCTATGATCTGCCATTTAATTTGAAACTGTGGTATCCAACTTGCTTGGAGAATATCTGTCAATTTTTAGAAGGGGAAAAATGCCTCATTACTTGATTGTTGCATACAGGCTAAGGACAGCTGGCCCAAGTTACTTTATAGACCTGTGATCAGAAACTTGGGCATGATGCAATGTTGTGGAGCATTCAAGTTTATCCATGTAACAGCTAGGGGTTGATCACTTTGATTTCTGTCCATATGGGCTAATTTTATTGTCACTGGGCTTTTCTGCATTAACTATGTCTTCAATTATTTGGGGTTCATAAAGCCTGCTGCTTTATGTAGGTCCCACACTCTGGAGGCTTTGTCTTCTATTATGTTCAATAGAGAATACAGTGCTGTCCTGACTCTGGTGTTCTTTGTGATTCGCTTATCAGGATGGATGGTGTAGTGTTCACAAAGACCACTAACAAAGCTAACTTTTATTTACACTCCTTATTGAAGCTCAACCACTTATTCCTAGAGTAAACAATAATCTAGTAATCTACACTCAACTAACACTAGTCTCTGCACTCTATCTATAACTGTACTCTACGCTCTCTCACTGCTCCTCTCCAGCTCTCTCCCAGAAGTCTGAGTTGATGCTTTATATAGTTCTGCATTTAGCTCCATCTAGTGGTTAATTATGATATGACATTAACCCGTTGTATTCTGAACATTTCACATAATGCCACACTGACCAATTAATTTCTACAACTGGCCTAAACTGAACATGCATGACTGCTAAAATGACGAGTAAGTTATAATCAGCAATACGAGGAGGCTACAAACGGCCTGTTATCAACTGTAATGTCATTTCCATAATGTCCATTCAAAACATTTCCATAGGGTTCCATTCTCATCATTGGTGCTCGAAATTTGAATCCGAAGTTTTGCATATTCCACCCACTGCACTGCAGCTTATGATGATGGGCAGTGTGGATTGGCTGACGGATCATTTTTCTCCAGTTCTCCTCCTTTCTGGGTGAACAATAGACTCGAGTCATGTTAGCCCAACCGAGGGCAGAACATTCGGCCAGTGATTGACCCAGATTCATCTGTACTCCGTTACTTTGCATTACAGTTTATTATTTCTGACTGCACTCTAAAGAAGCAGTAGCCCTAGCAAAGAAAAAAGTTAATATCACATTTGGATTCAGATTGTAAATGTTCTGTGAATGAGACAAGATGGCTAAAAATAAACTGACCGTGGAGCATCATGGACAAATACTGGTCGTGTGTCCCTTATCCAATATTCCGAAAACTGGAAAAAATCCGAAATCCGCACTTTTTTATGAATGCGGCACACAGGCGCAGTTCCCAACGCGCGGCACACAGGCCCAGTTCCCAACGCGCGGCACACAGGCCCAGTTCCCAACGCGCGGCCCACAGGCCCAGTTCCCAACGCGCGGCCCACAGGCCCAGTTCCCAACGCGCGGCACACAGGCCCAGTTCCCAACGCGCGGCACACAGGCCCAGTTCCCAACGCGCGGCACACAGGCCCAGTTCCCAACGCGCGGCGCACAGGCCCAGTTCCCAACGCGCGGCGCACAGGACCAGTTCCCAACGCGCGGCGCACAGGCCCAGTTCCCAACGCGCGGCGCACAGGCCCAGTTCCCAACGCGCGGCGCACAGGCCCAGTTCCCAACGCGCGGCGCACAGGCCCAGTTCCCAACGCGCGGCGCACAGGCCCAGTTCCCAACGCGCGGCGCACAGGCCCAGTTCCCAACGCGCGGCGCACAGGCCCAGTTCCCAACGCGCGGCGCACAGGCCCAGTTCCCAACGCGCGGCGCACAGGCCCAGTTCCCAACGCGCGGCGCACAGGCCCAGTTCCCAACGCGCGGCGCACAGGCCCAGTTCCCAACGCGCGGCGCACAGGCCCAGTTCCCAACGCGCGGCGCACAGGCCCAGTTCCCAACGCGCGGCGCACAGGCCCAGTTCCCAACGCGCGGCGCACAGGCCCAGTTCCCAACGCGCGGCGCACAGGCCCAGTTCCCAACGCGCGGCGCACAGGCCCAGTTCCCAACGCGCGGCGCACAGGCCCCGTTGCCAACGCGCGCCGCACAGGCGCAGTATATATTCCAGAACCCAACGCGCACTCGGCCCCAAGCATTTTGGATAAGGGATTTTCAACCTGTGACGCTACAGCTTTCACAGAAATTAAACGCTAAATCATATAAGCCAGTGGGTTTGCTCGAAAGAATATCAATTTCCATGTAAGTGGCGCACTCTGATTAACGAATACAGGTTTTTCAACCTGCAAAACATGTAGAAAACATAGTGATGACCGTGAGAATTTCCCTTTATTTACCCATGGGGTCGGTGACACAGCGTTTGTGTGTTTTACCCATGGGAGTAATGACTCCATTGCAACCCTTGTATTCTCGGACAGGAAAGCAACACAAGGTGTCCCAAATGCATGCCATGTAAAAGAAAAAGATTTGTGTTTGTTTATGTAGCACCTCACACACCCCAAAGCACTTTACAATGACTCTGCTACAGAAGTATGTCATTGATTCTAATGTAGTCATCATTTCAATTGCTTCTTGCTGTGTGCCCTCTGAATAAACCTCCAATATAAATGCTTCGGGCGGTAAACGGATACTGTAACTTTTAAATGAATACCAGGGCCTTCTGTTAATTGAATAGAAGTCTAAACTGAAAAAGATGGGGACTATTCTGTTGGGAGGAACATTTTCATTCATGACTTGCAGTGTGTAAATCTATCAAATACTTTTAAGAAATCTCAGCACTTTTTGTTTAGAAGCCTGATTATATATTATGTCACTCATGCTGCAAACTTGTAAAACAACATCAATTATCGCATTGCATTTTGGTTCGGAGATGAAAATATTGCTTTTTAACTTGTTTAATCACATGTTGGGATGGTAGTTAGCAATATAATCAGTCTTATGAAGTGCATTCTAAACACTGAACTATAAAACGCTGACTCAAGTGGGTGTTGACAATTTATTTGCTCTTATTAATTTTATGTTATCAAGAGGGATAGCAAAGGGAAAATAAGGCATTATGCACCCTTTTGGCAAGGATCAGGTATACAGTGAAACCTTGTCTGTAGCACCAAAGCATTGCATGTTAGATCTAATCATGGGGTATCCCATTACACCTCAGAGTATATTTCCCCTTCTCAGATTTGTGATTATTATGACATCTTCTCTGAGATTCCCAATAGATTGATAAGCTCCAGTGTTACGGCACAGTCCCTACCTCTGAGTCAGAGGCTCTAGGTTCAAGTCCCGCTCTGGGTCCAAAGTCAAGTCCTGCTTTGGTGGGTGCATTCATAACATGGCGAAGCAAATTCAGTCCGTAAATCCTTTCTGATGGCAGATGAGAGACGATCCATGGCAAACCCCTACAGTCCTTTGCTAAGCATAATCGGGGATCAATTCAATGGAAGTCCATGGTCATGAATGACCTCTTCAGGAAGGGTAACTGAAGGAACTGGAGCTTCTGCAATGGACCTGCATTCATCAGAATTGGGTGAAGCCTGACAGCCACATTTCATGGTGGGATTTGTAGCCATTAGTGAGAGAGCAGATTGTCATTTCGTCAGGCAGAGCTCAACTCTGTTTGGAGTACTGTGTGCAGTTCTGGTCACCTCATTTTAGGAAGGATGTGGAAGCTTTGGAAAAGGTGCAAAGGAGATTTACCAGGTTGTTGCCTGGAATGGAGAGTAGGTCTTACGAGGAAAGGTTGAGGGTGCTAGGCCTTTTCTCATTAGAACGGAGAAGGATGAGGGGCGACTTGATAGAGGTTTATAAGATGATCAAGGGAATAAATAGAGTAGACAGTCAGAGACTTTTTCCCCGGGTGGAAAACACCATTACAAGGGGACATAAATTTAAGGTAAATGGTGGAAGATATAGGGGGGATGTCAGAGGTAGGTTCTTTACCCAGAGAGTAGTGGGGGCATGGAATGCACTGCCTGTGGAAGTAATTGAGTCGGAAACGTTAGGGACCTTCAAGCGGCTATTGGATAGGTACATGGATTGTGGTAGAATAATGGAGTGTAGATTAATTTGTTCTTAAGGGCAGCACGGTAGCATTGTGGATAGCACGATGGCTTCACAGCTCCAGGGTCCCAAGTTCGATTTTGGCTTGGGTCACTGTCTGTGTGGAGTCTGCACATCCTCCCCGTGTGCGTGGGTTTCCTCCGGGTGCTCCGGTTTCCTCCCACAGTCCAAAGATGTGCAGGTTGGGCGGATTGGCCATGATAAATTGCCCTTAGTGTCCAAAATTCTATGATTAACCTAGGATAAAAGTTCGGCACAACATCGTGGGCCGAAGGGCCTGTTCTGTACTGGATTTCTCGCTCTTTTTCTCTCTCTCTCTCTTATTCAGACTAGAGGCGGAAACTCAGGATGACACTCGGCTCTCTGAAATAGTTAGAATTTATTGGATGTGGCCGTTGCTCGCTGGGAAAGCAGTTGCTGCTCATCCCTAATTAGAACATAGAACAGTACAGCACAGAACAGGCCCTTCAGCCCTCGATGTTGTGCCGAGCAATGATCACCCTACTCAAACCCACATATCCACCCTATACCCGTAACCCAACAACCCCCCCCTAACCTTACTTTTTAGGACACTACGGGCAATTTAGCATGGCCAATCCACCTAACCCGCACATCTTTGGACTGTGCTCTTGAATTGCTCTTGAACATTTAAGAGTCAACCACATTGCTGTGGATCTGAAGCTGCGGGTAGCCAAACCCAGATTTCCTTCCCTGAAGGACAACCACGAACATGGTCATCATTGCACTTTTAATTCCAGATTCTTTACTAAATTCCAATTTCACCATCTAGCATGGTGGGATTCGAACCTGAGGCCCCAATGCATTACCCTGGGTCTTTGGATTGCTAGTCCTGTGACGATACTATTATGCCACCACCTCCCCAGTGGATGATGTAATATGTTTCTTGCTGTGATTCTGACTTTAGAATTTACCTTGCATTATAACAGAGAACCAATTCCAAGAGATTATTAGGAATTTTGCATAATTAGTCTTAGTGATGAAACAAGCTGCACCTTGATATCTGCATTAAATGAAATCATTGAGTTGCTGGAATTAGTAATATGCTGCTAATTTAAGAGAATATCCACAATAGGAGTTGTTGGAAAGATTCTCCATATGGGGGTGGGGGGGAGGGGGGGGGGGGGCACAGTTGTGTAGTGGGTAGCACTGCTGCCTTACGGCACCGAGGACCTGGATTCAATCCCGGCCCTGGGTCACTGTCCATGAGGAGTTTGCACATTCTCCCTGTGTATGAGTGGGCCTCACCCCCACAACCCAAAGATGTGCAGAATAGGTGGATTAGCCATGATACATTTCCCCTCAATTGAGGAAAAGAAAAGAATTGGGTACACAAAATTTAATCTTTAAAAAAAATAGGATTCTCCAATATGGGTCTCGGAAGACTTCAAGACTATTTCTTTGCTCACTTTATTGAGTATGACATGCAAAATGTAGTAACACAGAACAGTACAGCACAGAACAGGCTCTTGGGCCCTCTATGTTGTGCCGAGCTTTGGCCGAAACCAAGATCAAGCTATCCCACTTCCTGTCATTCTGATGTGCTCCATGTGCCTGTCCAATAACCGCTTGAAAGTTCCTAAAGTGTCCGGCTCCACTATCACAGCAGGCAGTCCATTCCACACTCTAACCACTCTGAGGAAAGAACCTACCTACCTACCTCGGACATCCCTCCTATATCTCCCACCCCGAACCTTATAGTTATGCCCCCTTGTAACAACTACATCCACCTGAGGAAATCTATCCCCCTCATCATCTTATGAACCTCTATTAAGTCGCCTCTCATCCTCCTTCGCTCCAATGAGAATATATATACTCCAGCATTTTCTCTTTCAAAAAATAAATGAAGTAATTTTGCCGGATGGCAAAACATACCAAGATAATGTGCAGTCCCTGGTTACTGAATGTTTGAGGTACTTTGTCAGTTTGGTGGAAACCCGATATAGTTGCAACTGCATTGCCACAACTTTGAGGAAGAAAAACACTTCTTCTTAAAAGGAGCCAGCTGAGTATGTAACACTGGCTGTCAGAGATTGCAATGGAATTGGATTTAATTAAGGAAACCCATTACCTCAATTGCATTTTCCACAAAATTTGAAGAATGATTTATGGCTTGACTCATTCAAAGATTATGCTTTATATTCTGCATTTCACACACAGTTTGATCTTGTGTGCCTTGCAAAATGACGAGCAAAAAATGCTGGAAATACTCAATGCCTCGAACAGCCTATATAGGCCAATGACTCTTCCTCAGAACCAGCAGCTGCAGTAATTTGCTTAGTAATACAGAACGTGAATGTTTCCTGCAACTGAGCTGGGGTGAAAATCTTTTCAAAGTCTAGAAAAGTGATTTAGTCAGTGTGCAAGATCAATTTGTAGCTGAAAGCATCCAATAGGGAAAAGTACTCCATCGCTCCGGATGTGAAACACTGAAGAGAAGTACATTTTTTAAAAAGTAAATGATAACTTCATTATTACACTAGCATTGAAATAAGTTAGTTAAAAGCAAGTTACTGAGGATGCTGGAATCTGAAACCAAAGAGAAAATGATGGAAAATCTCAGCAGGTCTAGCAGCATCTGTAGGAAGAGAAAAGAGCTAACGTTTCTGCCGTGTTAAGCACACTGAGATAACACGGGCTGCAGCGATAACGGAAATATACTCCAGACCTTGAAGTTAGTTCAATTAGATTTATTGAACCTGTCACACAGTTAGCTCAGTTCTCTCTGTGAGTTTGACTCTCTGCTAAGCTGAGTGTGATTACTCAGTCTGACTGAACCAGACTAGCTCTGAGCCACATGCTGTAGGTGTAATGTGATTTATACACCCTGTCTCACTATGTAGATATCCCCAGTGGAAAGAGGCGGAGTGAGTGTCTCGTGCCTTTTCTAGTGGGAAACCACCCCCAAGAGTTCTGCCTGTTGATTGGTTATGTCCTGTTCTCTGTGTTTATTAGCTGCCTGTCCATCTCATTATGTGCATGTCTGCATATCATGACTGTTTCGAATCTGGACGACCTTTGACAAAGGGTCATCTTCACTCGAAATGTTAGCTCTTTTCTCTCCCTACAGATGCTGCCAGACTTGCTGAGATTTTCCAGCATGTTCTCTTTGGTGGGAAATAAATTGAATGAATTAAAACATCACAATATTCTGGATTTAAAAGTTTTACAGTAACTTGGTTCATTAGAGGTTAATTGCAAGCTTAATTGGGGCAGCAGCAGCAGAGAGTAGGAACTGGGATGTTTATAGGAATTAAACTTTAAAAATACCATTAATTGCCTAAATATTTTATATAATGAACTTTTAAGTGTCCACAACTCTAAACTTACTCACATCTTGGGAATTAAGCTAATGTGAGCAAAATGGGTTTTGGGGAATGTAAACAAGTAATGGGCAGAATTCAGGGTGAACTTCCATTTCGTGGAAGTAAATGTGGCCAAGATAACTGTGAAATCTATCATGGAACATTTATCTGGATATTTTGGGCATTGTGTAAATTTATACTGTGCAGGCCAGAGCACCAATTCCTCCTTTTTGTTCATAGAAACTAAGCACCAGTAGAAGGTGTTAGGATCAGAAGAAGAGGGACCAAACGGCTCCTCTCCTTTCCCCCTCCACATTTGACCACAAGTTTTTAAAAAAAAAAAAGAATATACTTGCCAATTCCGTCAGTGTTTACCTGTTAACGCACTGTGATCACAGAAGACTCAATCAGAGGTTTTCTTGAGGTTTTTTTAAAAAGGAAAGACAATGGGCGAGATTGAACTAAATGGGAACAAGTCCCATAGCGATCGCGTTTAGTCGCGTGTTCCCTAGCGCTCGCAGTGCCGAGAAACACAGCACTTAAAACTGTACTTGTGGTCGAGAGGAGGCCTCAGCAGGGAATGCACGGCCAAAGCCACACACAGCCCCGTTTTGTGAATTGAGGAGCAGCAGTGTAGCGAGTGATCAGGACACCATTTTTAAATGACGTCCTGTGGGAGAGTACCCTGGCACCACCCCACACCTGTCCAGGAAACCACCGTCTGGATTGCCACCGTGCACAAAACAAATCTCATTTGGCACCTTGGCAGTGCCCTGTGAGCTTGAAGTGGCACTTTTGCAGTGCCAGGCTGGCACACAGGTGGCACTGCCAGGTTGGCAGTGCCTGGGTGGCACCAGCAGTGCCAGAGTACCACAGGGCATGCACCTGGGGGCCTCCGATCCTCTGGGAGACCCCACGACTGCCATTCCATCTGGACCAGAACAGTACTGAACGGTGCTCACCCGAGGTCTCCGAGGTGAAGGAGATAGATCTTGTGCCTCTGGTACCTCGGGAATCTGCTCATTAAAGTGAGACTAGCTGTTGCTGTCACTTTAATATTGAAGATTTGCTAAAAAGTGGTCCTGCCCAATATGGGTGGGATTTACATCACAACATCTCGCGAGATCGCGTTAGACTTTGCGAGGAGTTGCGAGCTGGTAAATCTCTGGAGTGGGGTCTTCCGGCTGCTATTGGCCATGCTGCGCAGGTGTAATGTGGCTGTACAATTGCACCCAATATTGTTCTTGACTTGGTCCAAGTAAAATATTAATAATTACTTTGACTTTAACACACCCTAAGTTCACACTTCCAAAGATTGATCACATGGTGGGCATATTGATTCGGTAGATAGTGGCACAACTTGGAGGTCCTGTTGTTTTTGGAGTGAGGCAGTTTAAAGATGAAAATGGATGTTTTATATGTCCTTCTGGAGACAGCAGAGCTGGGTCGAGTTATTTTTAAGGTCTGTAGTGCCTGGATAGTCAAAGTCTGAAGACAGGGTTTGAAACTTGGAAGTTGTCTGGAGAGAGAGAGAGAGAGAGTCAGGATCTTGTTCCTTCAACATCACAGGCACTGTCCTGGTTTGCAGGGAAAATGTTTGGTTAAACACACGGGGCTAGTTGACTTGTCACATCACCACCTCTCCATAACTGACCAGTGGCCAAGTATGTTTTGTGGCGAGTGTATCCCAGTTGGTTTATATGATGAGATCATCCCTCCGCACATTCCTTTCTAAGCCAGAGTTCCATTGTCCAAGTGGTTATGTCTAATGGTTTGTCTCCACCCGGCAAATATCTTGACATAAATGCCCAAAATATGGTGAACCGTCATATCCACAGGTATTTAGTTTGGAAAACTTTTCAAATTTTTCTCTTAATACTGTTTCAGTCTCTGTCACTTGCTTCGCACCTGCAGGGCATGCTCCTTTGTGGCGTTTGTTCACAGTATTCTCAAGTTAATTTAACTTAATGAAGGATTCTTCAGTGCTCTGTCCAAATGGAAACTGTTGCTCAGCCTAGGGCCTCGATTTAGCCAGCACAATGGTTAGCTCCTTTCATTCAAACCACCAAAATGCTTGTGATGTTTGCCAATGCGGTTCTTCACTTGCTCCATCCTGTGTCATGTTTTTAAATCTCCGAGCCAAGCAGCCTGAGGTTTTCGTTATTAAACCACCAGCCAATTATTTCAAGAATTTCATTAACCCTTTGACAGCCTGAAGTATCTTTTCTTTCACACCCATCAATAGCAATGACTCCAAATTTTTATCAGGCGCCTCGTGGATGTAGCTGTCTGCCAATCTTCTTTTTTCTTCAAGCATTTAATATGTCTGACCAGGGATCTTCAGCCAATGCACAAGTCGGCATGGAACCTGATTGTCTTTGTTTTTGTTTTGGGTTGAATATCTGTATTTTGCCAATGACGGGCGTTAATTTATTGTTTCTCTTTTGTATTTGGGGGGGGGGGGTTCTGTTTTTTTTTTGTTCTTAGAATGTTCTGTTGTTTTCTTTTTTGTGAAAATGTGAAAATTTGAATTAAAATTATTTTTTAAAAAAATCTGGCGCTTCACTGATCAATTTTTTTTGATGTCTTGGGGAGTAGGAAATTCACTATTCATTCTGGGCCAGTGGGCTAGTTTCTTCCATGGATATCCTTTGCCAATATGGGCCATTTGTCAATTGCTGACCTTTGCTGTTTGTCCTGAAATCCTGGATCAAGTCTCACCATGCAATTTAAGCTAACACTCCATTGAAGCACAGGAGTGCTGCACTGTTGGAGGTCCTGCCGTTTGGATCAGATGCTGATACTTCAGTTAGATGATAAATGGCACTATTCAAAAGAGCAGGATGTTCTCATGGCATCCTGGCACACCTACCAACACCACAAAATAAAAATTTGATTTGTATGCTTGTTATTCTTTTATCGGTTGCCATTTGTGCGATTTTTCCTTTGAGCAAATTGGCTGTTGAACTTAACCAAATGAGTCAATGTGCTTCAAAGGGAAGCATTTTTATTCAAAATGCTTGAGGATATTTGAGACGTAATCAAATGCAATATAATTCCAGGATTGCCTGTTCTTCACCACTCAAATCTCCCTATGAAAGGTTTGGCATGAAGAGTCCTTTTTACCTCTAAAGGAGTTCAAGGAAACAGCATAAATTTCATCCACCTGACCACATCTCTGCTGTCCACCACCTGCTCTGATGCCTTCCATAACAAAGCACTTTAACACGGGACTGTGACTGATAGGCTAGGCTGTACATGGCCCTTAAAGCTGAATGGCCCAATTTTGTTTTTTTGTTGCTCCATGCTTTCATTTCTCCTTTTCTATTGTGATGACTGATTTGCTTAATGAAGTATTTGAAGTTTGCTTCACATAGTATTTTAGAGGTTGATTTTCTGACAACGTGTTCAGTCAAATTAGGCGATTTCCTTGACGACTATGATGGAGACGCTGAAAAGGATCCTTTTGCTCCAAGACTCTTTTTAGACAAAACCATCCTGGAACAGCTGGGAGCACGCTGTGATGAGTGATATGTCTGGGTTCAAGTTATAAGAATCTTTATATTGTACATTTTGAATGAACTTGTTGCAAGGGCAAGACACTTTGGGGGCGGGGGGCGGGGGGGAAGAGAGAAATGCTATGCCTGTCTGGGTTTTAATTTTTGCTTTTTGTTTTGTTGTCTGACTACATGGACGTAATGGAGGGCGTGATTCTCCGGCCTCGTTGCGCTCTTGCTCAAGCAAAATGAGGCCAGTGAATAGCGGGAGGTGCCGAAAATGACAACTGCGGCAGGCGCCAAACAGTTTGTGATGCAACTGACCCGCTCCCTTAGGCGAGTTCGAGATCTCGCCTTATTGTAACGAGAAACCAATTATTATCACTTAAGCCCTATTTCCACAAGCAATGGGAGTGACCCCATATCGAACGCCCCCCCCCCCCATGATTAAATGGCCTCCCCAGAACGTGGTCACACTGGTGCCGATTCGTACTCCTTTTTTAAAAAACATGAACCTGGCCGAAGGGGTTCTGAGTGGAGCCGAGGTGAGTAGCCTCCTTTGCTCGAACCCGGGGGTGCTGGGCTTTCTGCCCCAGTGCTCTGCGGGGGGGGGGGGGGGGGGGGCTATTGGAGGGTTAACAGCGGCCCAGGATGTGCAGGCGTCACTGGTAGTTTACACAGATGATGGACAACGCATGCTGCAGGAGGCTCCGCCACAACAAGGAGATGGTGCAGTACCTGTGCCGTGTCCTCGCGGACTTGGTACCACGCGGAGGAGGAGGACACCTGCTCCCAGTGGCCATCAAGGTCACTGCAAGCTTGAACATTTATGCCTCAGGATCCTTCCAGGGCTCGAGCGGGGACCTGTGAGGCATCTTGCAGGTTACAGTCCACACACGGGTGCATCCGACAGGTCCTGGCTACCCACTAAGCTTTGCCTTTGCCAAAACTATTTGCACCCTATTCATAAAGATCCCCTGCTCCCATCACCCACATGATGAACTACTTGGCAGTTAAGCTGACCGAGAGGGCTGCAGTGACTCTGATATCTTGTTCCTTCGAGTCACAGGGCAGACCTTAGCAAGGGTCATAGCTAAAAGACCCCATCCACTTGCTGACAGAAAGTTTCCAGAAGCACAGTGCATTTTCTATGCTGACTGATGGACTCTGGGCATTCACTTTACACGATGGCCAATTTCTTCTCTCGATTTCAGTGGTCTATTACCACTTGCTTTGCACCTGGCAGGAACAGTTAAAATATCCTGTTGACAAAAGGCTTCCAGATTGTCAAAGGGATTTGCCTGAGGTGTGAAAAGTTGCTTGGCGTATTCAGCTACATGGAAAGCTAAGGTCACTGCAACCTTGCATCTGGGTGATCATTTTGAGGGAGAACCCTTTGAGCCAGGTACAAGTCATCCAGAGCCGCAGATTCTGGGCAAAGAATCATAAACTTATTTCAATCAGTCCTTTTGAACACTCCGAAAGACAGTTAATGTAAGCTACTGAGATAGTTGATTTTCAACTTGAACACCAACAGACATCCAATCGTCCTCAGATTTTGGTTTTAGCTCTTGGTGCTATGTGCCTTGTGCGTCCCCCTGCATTTTTACCCATTATCACTTGGATCCTAACTGTGGTGAATTGTGCCTGGGCATTGTTCTGTGGATCATGGTTACCCTCTGGTAATCATAGAATCCCTACTGTGCAGAAGGAGACCATTTGGCCCATTTGAGTCTGTACCAACCCTTCGAAAGAGGCTAGGCCTAATCTTCTGCCCTATCCCTATAACCCCACCCAACCTTTGGACACTTGGGGGTAATTTAACATAGCCAATTCCCCTAACAACTTTGGGACTGTGGGAGGAAATCGGAGCACCTGGGGGAAACCCACGCAGACACTTCGAGAACGTGCAAATTATCACCCAAGGTCAGGATCAATCCCAGGTCCCTAGCGCTCTGAGGCAGCCGTGCTAACCACTGCACCACCGTGCTGCCTCAACTGGTCCAATCATGCACGCCTTTGTGTGTACACCTGGATATCTCCAGGCACTTCGACAATCGGGTTCCAAATTCATCTCTCGTTCTGACTGCCTGGAAGCCCTTTAATCACTTCATCTAAACAATGAAGCATGAATAGCATCCTTGGCTCCAAAAATAGAGATGCCGATTTCAAATCGGGAAGCAAGCCATTGCCACGGATGTGAAGAGATTCCAGAGCACTGTCGCAAGGTATAATCCTAACAGTGATGAGTTCCTCCCACGTCCTGCACCAAGAAAGAATCATAGAATTTACAGTGCAGAAGGAGGCCATTCAGCCCATCAAGACTGCACCGGCTCTTGGAAAGAACACCCTACCCAGGCCCACACCTCCACCCTATCCCCATAACCCAGTAACCCCACACAACACTCAAGGGCAATTTAGCGTGGCCAATCCACCTAACCTGCACATCTTTAGACTGTGGGAGGAAACCAGAGCACCGGGTGGAAACCCATGCACACACTGGGAGAACGTGCAGACTCCGCACAGACAGTGACCCAAGTCGGGAATTGAACCTGGGACCCTGTAGCTGTGGAACAATTGTGCTAACCGCTATGTTACCGTGCTGCCCCAAAGAAGGAGGAGGCTGATCAGCTTGGTGGGCTTGTCATTTGGTTGACCTGCTTATTCGCGCAGTCTGAGCTGCAAGCCTGTGGGATTGGTGTTGTGTGATTTATTGGAAGGGTTAGAATTTTAGTATGATAAGGGTAGGGTTTGTTACGGTGGAACAATAAAATACGACCTCTCTCAGAACTGGATGTGCATGGGTTTTTCAGGTAGGTGGGTGTATGTGGAGTAGAAAGCAAGATCAGATTGCAATACACACTAATCCTGCTGCACCATGTACGAATGTGTAAGTGTTTCATTTTTGTTAATGTAGCAATTTGAAATCTGGATTTTTTTTTTTACAACATCTATCGATTTCTGGATATGAAGAACCCTGATCTCAAGTGGAAGATGGTATTTTAACCGCAGAGCCAGGAGTCCTGATAAAACAAAGTATTTATTCCCGGGTATTAATATATTTTTGCTGTTGACATGCCAGCCCAGAAATGGTCAACTTCAATATTTTAGTCCTTTTACCTTTCTTACTGCTCTATTCTTGCCACTAAATAACGTTCAATAGGTGGATAGTTCACTTTTACTGCCTACACCTCTTGTTCTCGTATCCAGTTTATAGTCTGCAGTGGACAAGGTAAACTCTCTTTGCATTATCCAAGTCTGTGGCCTACTCCTTTATACAGGCGTTTGATGTATTGTGTCAAATCAGAACAGTATTTTGTTTTAAGTTGGCTGTAATTTTTTCCCAAGTGAATGGAATTTGGTATGTCAATAGCAAGCCGATATTGATAATAGCAAAGGCAATTAGTATCAAATCCCTTTGAAGGGCCAAGACAATGAAATGAAAGCACGCAGCTGCAACCTTACTGGGTTGGAGATTTCTAGGTTAGAGATTGTGCATTGCTTTAGATTAAGAAATCCCTCCTATATTGGGCTGCCAACCCCAGAATTGGCCTGGAGTCTCCAGGGATTGAAGGTCAATCTCCAGGACACTGGAGAAAAATCATTGGGACGTGAAATTAGTTTTTCTTTATTTTTAACATGCCTCTTCAGACACACACACACACACACACACACACACACACAGAAAATGGGAATGGGGGGGGAGAGGGAGAATTCTCTTTCGCTGATAGTTAAATGGGTAATGAGTCTTTTTGCTTTCGAATTAGCGTAGGAAGTCAGTACGTCACGAGGATGGATGTGTTGGTCAACTAGTGGGTGGAGCATGGGGGCGAGCAGTGATGAAACCTCCAGGGATGATAATCTTTATTGTCACAAGAAGGCCCATCTCAATACTGCAATGAAGTTACTGTGAAAATCCCCTAGTCACCACAGTGGGTACACAGGGGGGACAATTCAGAATGTCCAAATGACCTAACAGCACGTCTTTCGGGACTTTTTGGAGGAAACTGGAGCACCCGGAGGAAACCCACGCAGACACTGGGAGAACGTGCAGACTCCACACAGACCACGACCCAAGCCGGTAATTGAACCTGGCACCCTGGTGCCGTGAAGCCATAGTGCTAACCGCTATGCTACCGTGCTGCCCACTAAACATATAAAACACAGTTGACAACCCTATTTTGGCAATGGATGTGCACTGCATTGAATCCCAAAATCATTTGCGATTTGAAATTTCCTCCACTCAATGTGGCCAAAACAGAATGCGGGAATATTTTTAGTGGATTAATAAGAATTGGTGAGAAAAGTCTCAATGTTCTCACATGCCAGACCTCCTGTTGCCGATATAGACTGCAGCCAGAAAGCATGGGGCCTGGATTACATGGGACAGTTTCTCTGCTATATTCCCAACCAAAAACACCGGCTAATCTGGACAGATAGGTTGATGATGATTATCTCTTCTATTATCAAACAACATCTTGTTATTGACATAGGGACAAAAATGTGCAGCCTATTAAAAGGAGAAACATCCTGCATATTTGATACCAAAACGTTTGGTGGGGGGTGGGGGCAGGGTCAGTTGTATGGAGAATTAAAAATTCCAAGTTAAAGGAGAAGGTAGAAGTGCAGGTTAATGACGAGGACGTTAAACTAGTTAAAGGGGCTGGGGGCTCTGGAGAGGTTAGTTAAGTTTCCAGAACACACAATACACAGTGAGTATAGAAGGTGGCAGGAACCGAACTTCAGGTAAAGCACAAAAAATGGGATAAATATGAGAACAGGGACAGTCAATGCAGGACTGAGGGTGTTGTACCTAAATGCGTGCAGCATACAAAAAAACAATTCCGCAGATTGAAATTGGTTGTTACGATGTTGTGGGCATCACAGAGATGTGGTTGCAAGGGGATCAGGGTGAGGATCTAAATATACAAGGATATGTGTCTTGTCAAATGGACATGCAGACGACAGAGAGGGTGGGGTTGTACTGTTAGTAAGGAATGAAATTAAATCAATAGCAAGAAGCAATATAGAATTGGAAGGCATAGAATCTGTTTGGGTAGAGTTGGAAAATCGCAAAGATAAAAAAAAACCTGATGGGAGTTATGCACAGGCCCCCTAGCAGTAGTCAGGAGGTGGGGCAGAACATAAATCAGGAGATATAAAAGGCATGTAATAAAGGCAATATTACAATAAGCATGGTTCAGTATGCAATTGGACAGGGAAAATCAGGTTGGTCGTGGATCGCGAGAAAAGGAATTTGGGAATGTCTGAGTTTTTGTTTTTTTTAGCAGCTTATGGTAGAGCCCATTAGGGAACAAGCAATTCTGGATTTGGTGATGTGTCATGTGAGAGTATCTTTAAGAAATGGATGTTTATCAAATAGCTGCAGTGATGTCAGAGTGTGGGTGGAGCTGGGCTGTCTGTCTGTTTTGCTTTCGCTTTGAGCTAGCAGCTACAGGATGTGTTTGGTTTCCGTTTGCAGATTGGGAGCTGCATCCAGAGAAACCAGGTGTAATTCTGGTGTGTCTCTGTATGAAAGGAATGTTTTCAAATCACATGCTAATTTAAAAGTGATAACTGCTCTCAGTAGAGAATTTAAACCTGATCTCTGTGTTAAATAGGGTATTTGTCTAATGGATGTTGCAAGGAAAGATTAAGGGTTACTTGTAGAGTACTGTATTCTTTGGGCGAAGTATTTGAGTTGATAGTTGATAAGATGTTTACTGTGTGTTTATAAAAATGTTAACTGGATTCATTTAAGTACATTGTTTTAATTAATTGTTTTAATCCGGACAATAACGTTTAAAAAAAAAAGGCTCCACCATATCAATTACATCTCAAGATAAGCCCAATTATGGGTCATTATCACGCTTGCAATGGAACACTCCAATTGCAGTGTAAATTAAGTGGTTTATGCAACAGAATATACTTTTATTCCATTTAAATTTATTCCATTGTTTTTGTTTAAAAATACTTGTAGTTCTCTGTTGCATCACACCTGTAAAGTTGGCCCTTGTGCTTCCCATAACCAAAATCTATTAACATTTGTGGGTCAGATGAACTCCATTATATACTTTGGTGTTCTCTAAACCCTGGCCCATAACAAATTGGGGGCTCGCCCTGGATAAAAGTCGATCTTTCGTGATTGGGTTGGCTTAGTGAACTGAAAGGTCGATGTCCCTTTAAGAAATGGGTGTTTATCAAATAGCTGCTGTGATGTCAGTGTGTGGATGGAGCTGGGCTGTCTCTGTCTTTTTACTTTCGTTTTGAGCTTGGAGCTGCAGTGTGTCTTAGTTGGAGAGCTGTATTCACAGAAAGAAGCTGTATATCTCTCTCTCTCTCAAAAGAATGTCTCCAGATCACTTGAGGATTTCAAAAGTAATACCTGTTTCTGTAGAGAATTTAAACTGCTGTCTTTGTTTAAAAAGAGTTTAACTTATGGATGTTGCTAGGAAAGATATTAAGGGTTACCTAGAGGGTATTGTATCTGCGGGGTTACATGTTGGTGGTTGATAAGATGTTTATTGTGTGTTTATAAAATGTTAACTGGGTTCATAGAATAAACATTGTTTTTGTTTAAAAATACTTTTAGTTCTCTGTTGCACCACACATGTAAAATGGGCCCTTGTGCTCCCCATAACCAAAATCTATTTAAAGTTGTGGGTCAGGTGAACACCATGATATACTTTGGGGTTCTCTAAACACTGGCCCGTAATTAATGTGTAATAAGGTCATCACTAAGGAAAAAATTCTGGGGCAACAGAAAGGTCTGAAGGTGGATAAATCACCTGGACCAGATGGACTACACCCCAAAGTTGTAAAGGAGATAGCGGAGTAGATTGTGGACGCTTTGGTGGTGATCTTTCAGCAATCACTGGAGGCAGTAAGGACCCCAGAGGATGAGAAAATGTCTAACGCAACTCCTCTGTTTAAGAAGAAAGGGAAGCAGAAGACGGGTGATTATAGGCCGGATAGCCTGACTTCGGTCATTGCTAAGATTTTGGAGTCCATTATTAAAGATGAGATTGAGGAGTACTTGGAAGTGCATGATAAAATAGGACTGTGTCAGCATGGCTTCATCAAGGGGAAGTCATGTCTGACAAACCTGTTAGAATTCTTTGAGGAGGTAACGAGGAATTCTTTGAGGAGGTAAAGAGGAAGTTAGACAAAGGAGAACCAGTGGACGTGATCTATTTAGATTTCCAGAAGGCCTTTGACAAGGTGCCAAATAGGAGGCTGTTAAATAAATGAAGAGCCCATGGTGTTAAGTTTAAGGTTAAGATGCAGGCATGGACAGAGGATTGGCTGACTGGCAGACAGAAGGCAGAGACTGAGGAAAAAGGTTTTTTTTTCAGGATGGCTGCCAGTGACTTGCACAGGCTAGGAAAATAGGCGATGAAGTGCAGATGGAATACAATGTGGAAAAATGTGAGGTTATCATAGAATTTACAGTGCAGAAGGAGGCCATTCGGCCCATCGAGTCTGCACCGGCTCTTGGAAAGAGCACCCTACCCAAGGTCAACACCTCCACCCTATCCCCATAACCCAGTAACCCCACCCAACTCTAAGGGCAATTTTGGACATTAAGGGCAATTTATCATGGCCAATCCACCTAACCTGCACATCTTTGGACTGTGGGAGGAAACCGGAGCACCCGGAGGAAACCCACGCACACACGGGGAGGATGTGCAGACTCCGCACAGACAGTGACCCAAGCCGGAATCGAATCTGGGACACTGGAGCTATGAAGCCATTGTGCTATCCACAATGCTACCGTGCTGCCCGTTCAAAGGTATGCACTTTGGTAGGAAGAATAGAGGCATAGGCTTTTCCACGAGGAGGTGAATCTGTGGAACACTTTGCCGCAGAAGGTTCTGAAGGCCAAATCACAGTGTCTTTAAGGCATAGATAGATAGGTTCTTAATTAATAAGGGGATCAAGGGTTATGGGGAGAAAGCAGGACAATAACAGGTTGGAAAGCAGAAGCACAAAGGGACTGAGGAGTCATAGTTCAAGATTCTCTTGAGGGTAATATTTAGGTCAAGTCGGCAGGTAGGAAGACAAATGTAATGTTAGCATTCGTGTCCAGAGGGCTAGAATACAATAGCTGGGATGTACTTCTGAGCCTGTATAAGGCTCTGGTCAGACCCCATTTGGAGTATTGTGAGCTATTCTGGGCCCCGTATATAAGGAAGGATGTGCTGGCCTTGGAAAGGGTCCAGAGGAGGTTCACAAGAATGATCCCTGGAATGAAGAGCTTGTCGTATGAGGAGCGGTTGAGGACTTTGTACTCGTTGGGAGTTTAGAAGGATGAGGGGGGACTTTTATTTAAACTTAAAGGATACTGCCAGGCCTGGATAGAGTGGACATGAGGGGATGTTTCAACAAGTAGGAGAAACTGGAACCAGAGGGCACAGCCTCAGATTGAAGGGAGTATCCTTTAAGACTGAGATGAGGACGAATTTCTTCAGCCACAGGGTGAACACTTTGCCGCAGAAGGTTGTGGAGGCCAAATCACTGAGTGTCTTTAAGACCGAGCTAGATAGGTTCTTGATTAATAAGGGGATCAGGGGTTATGGGGAGAAGGCAAGCGAATGGGAATGCAAAACCGATCAACTATGATTGAATGGTGGAGCAGACTCGACAGGCCAAATGGTCTGATTCTGCTCCTCTGTCTTATGGTCTTGACTTGTGTGAAGCAGAGCTGCCCAGCAAGCTTCATTAATGAGGAAAATTTACCACGTCAGTTGGCTGGTTTGTGCAAACTTGTCCCTCAATGTTTCAGTGGTAGTAGCAACAAATCAAAAGCTGGAAATGTGCTTCTCATGGAATTATAGACATAGAATGCCTACAGTACAGAAGGAGGCCATTCGGCCCACTGGCTCTGCACTGACTCTCTGAAAGAGCCCCCCCCCGGGGCTCAAGGAAGTGCTGAGGGTTTTGGCAAAGATTGGTATCATGACCGGTACAGGCTTGGAGGGCCGAAGGGCCTTTTCCTATGCTGTATTGTTCTTTGTCTGGCACAGTCACCCGAGGTCAGAATTGAACCCGGGTCCCTGGTGCTGTGAGGCAGCAGTGCTAACCACTGTGCCGTCCTCTGCCACCTCATTTTTTTAAAAAAGAGGTAACATCAGGAATTTACTTTTCTATGACTGAGTGCCCATGAAATTCCACGAGGCTTGGCAGGTCTGGGCAATCTTGAATCCGAGTGTAGTAAATATTTACTTAAATGCTTCACAATGACTGCATTGGCTATCGTGCTATGTCGAGACTCGCTGTCTGCGACAATCTTCAAGTCCTGCAAGCTTCAGACTAAATTTAACCTCATCTCTTCAGAGGTGGAAGCATGCAACATATCTCCCTTCACCCCCACCCACCTTGTTTGAGAAGCTAAGTATAATGCAACAATCCTGTTTTAACAAAATAAACCATTTTCACTCTGTGGTGTTGTAGGAGTGTTTGCTTTATTGTAGACAGTCCTGGCAATGTAATCCTATGTCAACAGATAGGATAGAAGTACTGAGGCATGTTTTCAGAGTTGATATTTTTAGCTTTCCAGTAGCAACAGGAAAGCTGGGCACCCTCTTTAATGAACCTGGTTCAAGTTCATGAGGTTAAAGGTCAAACTGTTGAACTCGGAGGATTTTGTTTTTTAAAAAACAAAGTTGAGTTCCAGTCGTCTTTGCCTCCGAAAACATGTGGTATCGCATTTTGCCCACTCGCTCAATCGCAGAATCCGATTCTAATCACAAATATCTGACAATTCGCCACGCATTTAACTGACACAAACCCGCTGTGCAATGTTGAAATAAGTTGATCAGTGTTAATAAATTCTGATGCTTGCTTTCAACCCAGCAGTTTGGCTGTCTGAAATTTCTAATCCTCTGTAAAGCAACTCTTTAAACATCTGGGTTTTTGCCAGCCAGCAGGAAGCAAAATTACTTCAGTCTACAGAAGGTGGCTCTGGAAACACAAAGGACGCAATTTTCTGAAAAAAAGAAAAATGGGCAAGTATTATTTTCGGCGCTAAAATCGGTGGGAAACCTTCTCACACCGGCGGGGTGATCTGGATTGCGATCTTTAGGCACTTTTTAAAAACAAATTCAAAGTGAAAGACACCACGCCTGAGCTGCAAAGCGTCTGATTCGCCCACCCCTGTGGTCATCGGTTCACTTAAGCCAAGGGGGCGTTGCATTTAAACGGCGCCACAGCATTTGATCATATTCAGGAGGATGGCAGCGAGAAGACCAGCTCCCAGATTTTCGGACGGGGCCCTCAATTGATTGCTAGATGCTGTGTAGGAGAGGCTGGCTGCAGTTTGCCCACTGATTGACAGGAGGCCCTCACAGCAAGGGCACCAAACCCGCCTGGGAGATGGTGGCAGCACTGCTCAGTGCCAGCGGCCTGACCAAGAGGATGGAGGTTAAATGTCGGAATAAAAGTGAATGACCTACAGTTTGCAACTGCAACGTCGGCATCTCCACATCATGGCTAAAGTCTGCAAGGTCTTCCCTTGGCACTCCACTCTTGCCCAGGCATGCCACCTTGAACCCACCTCCCAGCACCATCCTCAACTCTTTTCTCCTCACCTTAGCAGGCAGGCACCTGGGTCACTATCTGGTGAGCACCACACTGCTTCCGATGCACACCAATTGGAGAGAGGAGCATCCCAGGGATCGGGCAGTCAGTGGCCTTCTGGATTTCGGACACAGCTGTGCCCCAGCTAGGTGCCATGCCCCTAGATACGTCCATTTCACAGCTGCTGAAGATATAAAGGCAGAGCCTAGAATCCAAGGAAGTGTTGCCAGCGACATTCCTGGAGTCCCAAAGCCTTCAGTCACAGGAAATTTTGCCGGCGATGCGCGGCACCCATGCCAACACTGCAAGGGTGGTGTCCACAGTGGAAAGTCTGAGGCAAGATGTCAAAACCATGACTAGAGAACTTGGAAGCATGGCTCAGACTTTGAGGAACATGACCAAGGGGTTTGACAGACAGTCGTGAGCCTCCAACACTGTCAACGCCAGATTACATTCAGGCTTCTGGAGCTCATACCTGTTGCTCCTCTGTCCCATGGAGTAACCCGGGTCCATGAACACCCAGAGAGGGGGTGGAAGTGATGGAGCATGTCCCCAGACCTTCCACCCAAGAGAGACTGGGAGTGACCAGCCTTTCTGAATTCCCCCTTCCTGATGCTGATACATCTCTGAGGCAGTGGGCATAACAGGGTGATGTGGCAGCATCAGTGCCACCCGAAAGTAGGCCAGGGCCCTCCTGGTATGCCCTGAAGTATGCCCACCAAAGGCATCTCCACGTCTAATGTGCATCCTGGGAATACACCTAGATGTAGTGGGAGAGATCGCAAGAGAAAGGAATTGTAGGTACACAGAGTGGACACAGGTGACGTTAGGTACAGATAGTTGGGGGTCTTAATGAAATGCCACAATTGAACTTGTCACCTTATTAAAACATCTTGTTGTTCATCGCGTTTAAGGCCTCACTTTCTTTGACCCTCCTCCAACTGGGATAACTCTTCACCACATTTCGACACAGCATTTCTCACACGCCCTCCAAGTAGGGGAAACAGTTAAATACTCAAACCTACTGTAGCATACATCCTGTAGGAACTCTGGTATTAATCAATGGACCCTCTTCCCCTAATCCCTGTCTAGTGCTCAGGACAAAGGGATATGGCCCTGACCCCTCACTCGCATATGAGCCGGGGAGTCGGCGTGCTGGCAGCAGACAGACAGGCGCAGAAGCAAAAGCTGAGGAGGATCAGAGCTTTCCTAATGGAAAGTTGTCATTACCCTCCTGCATTGAAAGGCTAAGCTGGCACAAGGACTTCTCAGGCCCAGCACCCTGAAGACTTAGTTTTCATGCGGGCCTCCTCTGTTGGAGGGACGAGAGGTCACAGAGCTTTGGGGGTGGAGTTGTAGAGTTGTTGGACAACATGATGGTCCTCTTGTGCAAAGCCGGAAGCAAGGTCCTCCTGCCCATGCAAACCCTCGCCCCTGCCAGCTCTCCATCCTCTAGCTCCTCTTGGGCCTCTCCCTCCTGAACTTCCCCCTCATCCAAGGAGGCGCTCCGCTTCTCGTGGTCGTCATCAAGGATGTCGCCCTGCTACTATGCTAAGGTTTGTAGGGCACAGAAGACCATAATGATCCGGGGGACCCTCTGAGGATTGTACTGTCAAGGCAGCAGCAGCGCATCTTAAGCAGCCCAATGCACTGCTCAATGACCGACCAGGTGGTACTGTGAGACTCCATGTGATGGGCTTCTGCATCAATCTCTATCCTCTGCACTAACATCAGCCAAGACCTCAGTGGGTACCCCTTGTCCCCAACGAACCATCCCTGCAGCCTGGGGGTGACTCTCTAATATCCCAGGGATTTGAGATTGCCCAAGAATGAAGCTATCACACATGCTGTCTGGAATACATGCACACATGCATGATCCTCTTCTGGTAGTCACAAACCATCTGGACATTAAGGGAGCTGTTAATAAAGGGGATTCCTTGATGCCATGGGGTGGGTAGAGCTACAGGAGTGTCACAGATGGCGCCCTACACCTGGTGCCCAACTATGGTGATGAATCCCACAGCCCTCGTGTCCTGTTGGGCCTGGTCCAGTTCAAAAATAATATAGCCCGATGCCCTGGCATAGAGTGCATCCGTGACCTCGTGTATGCATTTGGGGGAGGATGACTGGGAAATGCCACATGGGTCACCCCTTGAGGCCTGGGATGATCCCGTGAAGTAGAAGTTGAGCTGCTGTGGCTTTCACGGCCACAGGGAGAGGGTGTCCTCCTTCATATGATGCCAAGTTAGCAATAATGTTGCCCGGCTGCTGCATTGTCTCCCTGTTGAGGCGGTGTCTCCGACCGCACATGTTGTCCGACCGTTCCATGAACTAGACCCTGTGTCGCCTTCTTTGCCTTCGAGCCTTCTGTTCGGCTTGTGCTGCGTCCAGCCCTTGAACCTGCCCTGTGCCCCTCTGGTCCCCTGGCACCGTGCTCCTGCAGCATGAACAGAATTGCTAACTCCACTGGCTCCATCCTGAAATCTCTTGGAAAGCTGCGAGGCGTGAGAGACGAAGTGAGAGATGTGAGAGACTGTCGGGTTGGTATTCCAGCCGGTTCAGCTCCTCCCATCACACTTTGCACTCCTGCTCCTTGAAGCAGCCATTCCTACACCTTATCCAGCGGCCGGCACTCACCTACTTGTCTCATCCCCTTCCATCACTTGACTGGCCCCAAGTCTTCTCTTTGGGTCTCATTGCCCCCGAGGACGGCCTCCTTCAGTCTCATCACACCTCATGAGTCCTGCACCTATTGTCATCAAATACCCCCATGCCACTAACAACTGTGTAACCCGGCGTGCCTCCACCCTCTGCAGTAAAGGCACGTAGTTCCCATTTTTAAAAGCCAGTAGTAATTGGCCAGGACATGATGCTGGTGGGTAGGGAGATTCAATGATGTCTGAAGGTTCGACTTTAAACTTGCTAATTAGGTTAAAATGCATTCAAATCTGTATCATGCCTTTCCTGTTCGTGAAACTGATTGCGTTGTCGGGAAGGGCCTGGGAAGATTGCGATCAGAAGTCTCGCCAGCGTAAATCACATTTTTGGCGCCTCGCGATATTTTTCAGCCATGTCTGGATTTGTGGCCGGACCTAATGGATCCATGCCAGAGAGTTGCTCCCTCATTCCCCTCAAAGCTACGGATAAAGTGAGCGATGTTTGGAAGGTATGTTGCCAAGCCATTAGAAAGGAAGAATGGGAACCTAATGAATCAGCAAGGGCACTTTCCGAGTAACTGATACATGAACACAATGGACTATGACTGGATGTGTATCAAGAATTACTGCTTTATATTTATGTGAGAGGATCAGATTCTGTATCTCTCCCTATCTTGTCCACTTCCATTCTCCATCCAGACCCAATTCAGTCCTGTGTGTTTTAAACCTATTCACAAATGTATCTTCAGCTCCAGGAACCAAGGTCCCTGCACGGTGGAAAGGGTTGTTGCATCAATTAAAACTCGGTGTTTTGTATCCTAACGCTACTTTGTGCTGTGTTTATATAAAGTAATGCTACACACAACTGATCCCTTAAAAGCGTAGTCTCCCCGCACCCCCCACACAGCAGCAAACCAATCCATCTGTGCCAATATACTCCTAACACTATTGTTCCCACCAGCAGGCTGTGTTCGGGAACTGACATGTAACGTATACAAGAGTATTATAATGCAATAAAACAGTGTATTATTTTTCAGTAAAACACTCTCTCCCCCTGTCATTTGATAAGACCACACACTTCATATAATCCTGTAAAACTGGGAATGTACAAAGTCTTTCAGGTTTGTTTGAAAGGTATTGTTCTTCCGATGGAGATGAATATTTTTCGCTGCACTGTCACCGCTTTGTTGATGGTCCAGTCTTTTTGTGAATGGCTTTTTAAAAAGATTTCCAATTAAGGGGTGATTGAGTGTGGCCAATCGACCTTCTCTGCACATCTTTGGATTGAGTGGGGGTGCGACCCATGCAGACATGGGAAGAACGTGTAAACGCCACATGGACCATGATCCGGGGCCAGGATTGAACCTCGATGCCGTGAGGCAGCAGTGCTTTGTGAAGGAGCTTGTGGCATACTGATAATATCATAGAGGGATATGGGCCAAATACGGGCAATTGGGACAACTTAGTGGTAATAAATGGGTGGCATGGACAAGTTTGGTCGCAGGGCCCGTTTTAATGCTGCAAACATCTGTGACTCTATCACAGAGTTAGTAATCCATTGACCCAGGCTGATGCTTTGGGGACGGTGTGTGGGAGGGGGGAAGGTTGAGGGGGGGGGGGGGGGGGGGGGGAGAGAATGTTTAAAACACTCCATGGCAGCCGGGACAATTTAAAATCAGTTAATACATTTTTAAAAAATCAATTAATCAGAAAAAATAATCTGGAATTGAACACTAGTCCCAACAGTGGTGAACATGAGGCTAAAGGTCAAACTGTTAAACTAGAAAGCTACTCAACCGTACCAAACTGCTGCAGAATGGACATCAGCAGTAAGGGCAATTAGGAAAGGGCAACAAATGGGCCATACCCCATGAATAAATAAAACAAAAGTTCTAACTTTCTAAAATTAACTTAGTTCACGGTTGCCTGGGCGTCACTTCACGAGCTACTTCTTTAAAGTCCTCAAGGCTTTCGGTGAACAGCAGAGATAACGGTGGGATGGAAAACTAAGGTTCCGCTCTCCGACACCCGTACATGTCCACCCCACGACTGATTTTCGGCATAGTGGGAGGTCACAGCCCCAATGTGGCCATATGCACCCATTCAGGTCAGTGGGAGGGAGCAGCAAGTTAACATGGAGGCCGAGAGAGCTGTCAGATGACTTGGATTATTATAAGTGGAAGAGGCAGCGGTGAGGTTCCACTTGTCGAATTCAATGATTTGAATGTTCAGAAACAGTTGGATTTGCTTACACCCGCCCGTTCAAGATGCGGTATAATACAGGAGACACATTGATGGTGCTGGTCACCAGGCTGTTGTTCTTGTGCCAAGTTTGGATTGTCTCCCAGCTGTTTTGCGGTTTTACATTTCAATTTGACTTTTGTTCATTATTTGATTGCAGTTATTTTAAAAGCTTCCATCTGCATCAGGTGCAGTTAATTCCGAGTGTGCTCCAGAAAGACTTAATTGAAAAAAGGAAGGATTAGGATTACCTCTGGGCTTTATTTTTGTTGCCAACTTGGCAACGACTTAGAAAAATTTATTAACCAGTCTGGTAATAGCCTGCATATTGCTGATTTTGTCATATCTTCAAAGAGGGGAAACCACTGTTGAGTTTTCTCATTCCGGCATTTCTGTTCCTTATCCCTTAAGGTAGCAGAGTGCTTATTGCTAAGGGGCAGCATGGCAATCCTGCTAAAATGCTGTCCTGTCTTTTGTGATTAAGATGGCATGTATACAGGAGAATTAATAAGTAATGACACAATTCCAATGAGATGCCTTTTCCATGTGTGCCAACCAAGAAGCTGACCAGTTTTAATGCTGTTGCCCGATCAAAAATAACTCTGGATCTTTACCTTGTGACTCGTCAAGGCTAAGAGTCTGTGCTCGCAGTGGGACACAGGTTCAAGCCGAATCTTCTGAGGGGACTGGTGGTCGTTGTGGATTTCTTTTCGGAGGTCTGCATTTTGGGGCAGAACCTTGGAACCAGGTGGTGTCAGAAATGCCAAGCGTTCCTGTTCTCGGATGTCCTTTCTTATAGAGCAGGATGGTCAGGGAAATCTGAGCCCTTTTTATGACATTAAGGACCATAACTTCCTGGATCCCCAGCATCGCGTTTGGCGGGGTACCCCAATGATGCTTTGAGGAAATCCCTCCTGGAAATTCCTACGTAAGGGTTTACCCAGCAATTGTCCAGAAGCGTTAATTTCCTCTGGTAGTTAAAGGCCGATGTGCTGTACTTTGATAAGTCTTTCTTTATTAAAACGGTGAAAAGCTTTGAGGCATTTTTTTTTAAATTTAAGAGTACGCAATATTTTTTTCAATCCAGGGGAAATTTAGTGTGGCCAATCCACCTACCCTGCACATCTTTGGGTTGTGTGTGTGTGGGGGGGGGGGGGGGGGGGGGGTGAAACCCACACAGACATGGGGAGAATGTGCAAACTCCTCATGGACAGTGACCCAGTGCCGGGATCAAACCCAGGTCCTCAGCGCCGTAGCATTGGAGCATTTAAATAGCCTTTCATTGTGTTGGTGATTGAGTGTGAGTGGATAGGGGGGCAGGTGGGAAGGGGGGGTGGTCATGGGGGGAGTTTCAGTGGAACCGGATGGTGGGGTTGGGGGTTTGGCAAGTCAGAGTCAGATGGGGGCTTGTGAAGTTTGAGGGGAATTCCATCCCCAGATTGTTTTTTTGCAATATTGGAGCTTTTAGTGTAAATCCCACAGGTAAATTGTATAAAACGTAGCATTTCACAAGGTTAGCGGAAGGAAGCACTTCCGGTATTTATGGATAATTTATGGACGCATTATATCGGCCAGGTGGGATGAGGAATTAAGGCCCATTTTTGATGACGAGGTGTGGAGCAAGAGGGTGAACTCCACGTCTTTGTGTGCGAGGCTTGGTTTAATCCAACTCAACGTAGTTTATAGGGCGCACCAGACTAGATTGAGAATGAATAGTTTCTTTGCAGGGGTGGAAGATAAGAATGTGCTGTTCAGAGGGTCTGACAAATCAGGTGCACGTGTTCTGGTCTTGCCCCAAGCTTGAGAGTTTTTGGATCTTCTCCTTTAACATCATGTCGGCGATCCTGAAAATTAAACTGGAGCCCTGTCCATTACTGGCCATATTTGGGGTGCCAGACTCGTTGGAGCTGCAGACGGATGCGGGGGCCGATGTCCTGGCCTTCGCCTCACTGATTGCCTGAAGGGGAGTACTGCTGTGGTGGAAGTCTGCTTCTCCGCCCAGTACCTCTGTGTGGCTGGGAAATCTGATGGAGTTCCGATACCGCGAGAAAGTCAAGTACGCTGTGAGGCGAGCAATGGAGGGGTTTTACTGGAAATGGCAGCCGTTTATTGTGTATTTCAAGGAGCTGGTCACCGTTTGCTGGAGAGGAAAAGGAGAGAGGGAGGTTCAATATTGGGAGGAGTTAGGTTTTGGGGATTATATGTGTATTGGTATTTTATTTTGTTTTGTTGTTTTGCATTATTTTGCGTTGGAGGAATGGAGAAATTTGAATAAATACATTTATCAAGTGCAACATGCATCCCATTTCCCTAATAATTCCATCTTAAACCGAGATAATTCCTTAAATGTCGTGACAGGTGATGAGTTGAATAATTCACACCATGAAGCAACCACCTCATCTCCAAAAAGAGTTTATGTAATTTTGAAGAAATTAAGCTTAAAGTAAGAGAAAAGCTGATCAAACCCTGGTAAGTTCTCTTCTGGAAAATGTAAAGCTTTTAACAGTTGGGTTTTGGCAGCTTATTTGTGTATTTAGCTTCTTTGAGAAGGAACACTTTAAATCCATAAATCTGTCCAGCATCAGGATTTTATTTCATTCATTCCTGCCTCCATGAAATGAAAATCGCTTATTGTCACAAGTGAAAAGCCCCTAGTCGCCTGTTCGGGGAGGCTGGTACGGGAATTGAACCGTGCTGCTGGCCTGCCTTCGTCTGCTTTAAAAGCCAGCTATTTAGCCCAGTGTGCTAAACCAGCCTCCAGCAGTGGGAGAGGGTAGAACCGACAGCCCCAAATTGTCTGACCACTGCTCTTGATATTGCCTCCAACAAAATGGAAAGTAGTTCATTTTTCTTGTAAAACGCTGGCATGTAGGTTAAAACATGTTTCCAACTTTAAACATTTCATGTATGTCGCATATATGTATACATATATGGGCAGGCAAATCAGCAAACGAGCGAGGGAAACCCTTGAAAGAGGAGATGGTTGGTTTGGATGCAGGTAAAGTGCTTTCCCATGAAGGTGGCACAGTGGTTAGCAATGCTGCCTCACAGCGCCAGGGATCCAGACTCAATTCCAGCCTTGGGTGACTGTGTGGAGTTTGCATGTTCTCCCCAAGGATTTCCTCCGGACACTCCTGTTTCCTCCCACAGTCCAAAGATGTGCAGGTTAGATGGATTGACCGTGCAAAATTGCCCCTTAGACACCCAAAAGGCTGGATAGGGCAACAGGCATAAGGCGCGGGGGGGGGGTGTTAGGAAGGGTGCTCCTTCGGAGGGTCGGTGTAGATTTGATGGGCTGAATGGCCTCCTGCACTGTAGGGTATTCTTTATTGCAATAACTCAAGGCATACAAGAAGCTATCTAATCTCGCTCTTCTAGTTCTTTGGCCAGTTACCTGAAGCAACTTCATCCTGATACTAACCTTCCTTTTTAAAAAAAAATAATTTTTATTGAAAAATTTTGAATTTATACAACGACATCGAACCATAATAAAATACCAACAATAACAATAATGATAGCAATCATAAACATTCACCCCTCCTCAATGAACAATACAACATGTTAACAACAACATAAATTAACACAATGTTAAGTTACATAACCGTAGAGAAAAAAAAAATAGAAACTGATCCTTTCAGGGCAAATTTGAACCCCTCCAATTTTATAAATCCCGCCATGTCACTGATCCAGGTCTCCACACTTGGGGGCCTCGCATCCTTCCACTGCAGCAAGATCCTCCGCCGGGCTACTAGGGACGCAAAGGCCAGGACACCGGCCTCTTTCGCCTCCTGCGTTCCTGGCTCCACCGCAACTCCAAAAATCGCGAGTCCCCACACTGGTTTGACCCTGGATCCAACCACCCTCGACACCATCCCCGCCACCCCCTTCCAGAATTCTTCCAGTGCCGGGCATGCCCAGAACATATGGGCATGATTTGCTGGACTCCCCGAACACCTGGTGCACCTGTCCTCGCCCCCAAAGAACCTACTCATCCTAGTCCCGGACATGTGGGCCCGGTGCAGCACCTTAAATTGGATGAGACTAAGCCTCGCACATGAGGAGGAAGAGTTATAGAATTTACAGTGCAGAAGGAGGCCATTCGGCCCATCAAGTCTGTACCGGCTCCTGGAAAGAGCACCCTACTCAAGGTTAACACCTCCACCCTATCCCCATAACCCAGTAACCCCACCAAACACTAAGGGCAATTTTGGACACTAAGGGCAATTTATCATGGCCAATCCACCTAACCTGCACACCTTTGGACTGTGGGAGGAAACCGGAGCACCCGGAGGAATCCCACGCAAACACAGGGAGGATGTGCAGACTCCGCACAGACAGTGACCCAAGCTGGAATCGAACCTGGGACCCTGGAGCTGTTAAGCGATTGTGCTATCCACAATGCTACCGTGCTGCCGTCCAAATCGGGCCCCTAGATGCCCCAAACGGGCATCACGATGGCAGCGACCAGGTGTGGTTGCTGCCTCCGTCCAGAACTTTACAGACTCCAGACCTACAGGAGCACCATGACTTCTGACACCACACCACATTGTTCATTTCTCACCAGCAAGAGCTCAGGCCAGATACGGAGGCTGGTATATTGCTGATCATAGAACATAGAAGTGCAGAAGAAAGACATTCGAGTCTGCACCGACCCTCTGAAAGAACACCCTACCTAGGCCCACAACCCTGCCTTATCCCCGGAACCCCAACTGCACGGCTGGTATTCTCCGCTCCCGATAAAAATCGGGATGGCCGTCGTGAAATCAGCCGACCTTCACGACGGCCTTGGGGCCCGCTCCCCACACCTAATTCACCCCCACCCGGGGGGCTAGGAACGGGCCCCCGTCGTTCCTGGCCGCGACCTTGTCGCGCCGGAAATGACGCGGGAACGGTGCTTTTCTGATGACATCCACGCATGCGCGGGTTGCTGGTTCCAACCCGCGCATGTGCGGATGACATCAGCGCGCAGACGGCACGAACCCGCGCATGCACAGTGCCGTCTTTCTCCTCTGCCGCCCGGCAAGACGTGGCGGCTTGATCTTGCCGGGCGGCGGAGGGGAAAGAGTGCGTCCATTTTGGACGCTGGCCCGACGATCGGTGGGCACCGATCGCGGGCCTGTCCCCTCCCGAGCACAGTCACGGTGCTCCCATCCAAATTGGGCCCCTAGATGCCCCAAACGGGCATCACGATGGCAGTGACCAGGTGTGGTTGCTGCCGTGGTGAAACGGGCGTGAAGGGCCGGCCGCTCGGCCCATCGGGCTCGGTGAATCGCCGTTCGCCGTACAAAACGGCGAACGGCGATTTTTCCGAGCCGGGGGGGGGGGGGGGGGGGGGGAGAGAGAATCACTGGGGGCGCCAGGGGGGCGTAAAATGTGTCAGGAGGCCCTCCCACGATTCTCCCATGCCACGTGGGGATCGGAGAATTCTGCATCTTTAGCCACTAAGGGGCAATTTAGCATGGCCAATCAACCTACCCTGCACATCTTTGGACTGTGGGAGTTGACTCTCTCCAAGGCATCCGCCCAAGTCCCGTCCTCTATCTGCTCCCCAAGTTCCCCCTCCCATTTAGCCTTCAGCTCCTCCACTGACGACTCCTCCACCTCCTGCATTACCTTATAAATGTCAGACACCTTCCCCTCTCCGACTCACCCCCCCGATAGCACTCTGTCCATCGCCCCCCGCGAGGGCAGCAAAGGGAACTCCTCTACCTGTCACCTAGCAAACGCCTTTACCTGCAAGTATCTGAACATGTTCCCTTAGGGAGCCCAAATTTATTTTCCAGTTCCCCCAGGCCCGCAAACCTCCCACCAATAAACAGGTCCCTCAATTTACTGATGCCCACCCTTTGCCACCCCCTAAATCCCCCATCATTGTTCCCCGGGATGAAACGATGATTTCCACCCAATGGAGCCTCCATCGAGCCCCCTGTTTCCCCCCCTATGCCGTCTCCACTGTCCCCAGATTCTTAGGGTCGCCGCCACCACCGGGCTCGTGGTATACCTCTTGGGCAAGAGCGGCAAAGGCTCCGTTGCCAAGGCACCCAGGCTCGTACCTCTACATGGCGCCATCTCCATTCTTTTCCACGCCACCCCCCCCCCCCCCCCATCACCCATTTACGCACCATTGACACATTGGCCACCCAATAGTACCCCAAAAGGTTGGGCAGCGCCAGCCCGCCTCTATCCCTTCCTCGCTCCAGGAAAACCCTCTTCACTCTCGGAGTCCCATGTGCCCACACAAAGCTCAAAATACTGCTAGTCACTCTCCTAAAGAAGGCCCTGGGGATGAAGATGGGCAGGCACTGAAAGAGAAACAAGAACCTCGGAAGCACCGTCATTTTGACGGACTGCACCCTCCCCGCCAGCGACAATGGCAGCATGTCCCACCTCTTAAACTCCTCCTCCATCTGATCCACAAGCCTGGTGAAATTATGCTTGTGAAGAGTCCCCCAGTCCCTCGCCACCTGCACCCCCAGGTGCCTAAAACTCTCCCCTGTCCTCTAAGCGGGAGCCGACCAATTCCTTCCTCCTGGTCTCCAGGGTGCACCACAAACACCTCACTCTTGCCTAAATTTAGTTTATAGCCTGAAAAGGTCCCAAACTCAGCTAGCAGCTCCATCACCCCCGGCATCCCTCCCACCGCCACATACAGTAACAGGTCATCGGCATACAACGACACCCTATGTTCCTCCCCACCTCGCACCAAACCTCTGCACCTCCCTGAATCCCTCAACGCCATTGCCAACGGCTCGATTGCCAATGCAAACAACAAGGGGGACAGGGGGCAACCCTGCCTGGTCCCTCGGTAAAGCCGGAAGTACTCTGATCTCCTCCCATTCGTGGCCACACACGCCATCGGGGCTTCATATAGCAGCCTCACCCATCTAATAAACCCTTCACCAAATCCAAACCTCCCCAACACCTCCCATAAGTACCCCCACTCCACTCTATCGAAGGCCTTCTCTGCATCCAGCGCCACCACTATCTCAGCCTCCCCCTCAATCGCCGGCATCATGATGACATTCAATAATCTCCGCACATTCGTGTTCAGCTGCCTTCCCTTCACAAACCCTGTCTGGTCCTCATGCACAACCCCTGGCACACAGTCCCCTATCCTGGTGGCCAGGATTTTTGCCAGCACCTTGGCATCCACATTGAGGAGAGATATGGGCCTGTATGAACCACACTGCTGGGGGTCCTTGCCCCTCTTTAAGATTAATGAAATCAGCGCCCGCGACATAGTCGGGGGCAAAGTCCCCCCTTCCCACGCTTCTGGTTTAGCTCACCAGGCTAGATCGCTGGCTTTGAAAGCAGACAAAGCAGGCCAGCAGCACGGTGCGATTCCCGTACCAGCCTCCCCGGACAGGCGCCGGAATGCGGCGACTAGGGGCTTTTCACAGTAACTTCATTGAAGCCTACTCGTGACAATAAGCGATTTTCATTTCATTCATTAAGTGTCCGCACCAGCAAGGTCCACAAACTTTTTATAAAATTCCACCGGGAACCCATCCGGCCCCGGTGCCTTCCCTGACTGCATCTGCCCGATCCCCTTAACTAGCTCCTCCAGCTGATACTAACCTTCCTGATGGTGGAAACAATTTAACTCTATTTCGTCATTCAATAACCATTTCTGTCGCATCTCCCCTTAACCTCTCTGCTTTAAGAAGAAGAATCTCAGCTTCTCTAATCTCAAGATATCACTGAAGTTCCACATCACCTGTATTATCCTCATAAACCTCTGCATCATTTCTACTACTTCACAATGTTCCTCCATTCCAGTGCCCAGAATGGACAATCTTCCCTTTGGGTTCGCAACAATAATATATGAAGGTTTTAAATAATTGCTTGCTTTTTGTCCTGTAATCCTTTATTTATAAAGTAAAAGATCTCAACCACGCTACCTTCATTAATCCTCCCTGGAAGTTTGCAAATCAAGATCTGCCTTTCAACAACAGTGTTAGCTGTCATTTATTAAACCATATTTTTCCAATTCACATTTAGTTTTAGAATCATAGAATTTACAGTGCAGGAGGCCATTCGGCCTATCGAGTCTGCACCGGCCCTTGGAAAGGGCACCCGACCTAAGCCCTCACCTCCACCCTATCCCCGTAACCCAGTAACCCCATCTTTCATTTTTGGACACTAAGGGCAATTTAGCATGGCCCATCCACCGAACCTGCAAATCTTTGGACTGTGGGAGGAAACCGGAGCACCCGGAGGAAACCCACGCAGACACGGGGAGAACGTGCAGACTCCACATAGACAGTGACCCAAGCCGTGAATCGAATCTGGAACCCTGGAGCTGTGAAGCAATTGTGCTAACCACTATGCTACCATGCCGCCCATATGTTTGATCCCAGAGTAATGTCTCAATGATTCCCCATATGAAAATGAAAATTGCTTATTGTCACAAGTAGGCTTCAAATGAAGTTACTGTGAAAATCCCCTAGTCGCCACATTCCGGCGTCTGTTCGGGGAGGCTGGTAGGGGAATTGAACCGTGCTGCTGGCCTGCCTTGGTCTGCTTTAAAAGCCAGCGATTTAGCCCTGTGTGCTAAACCAGCACCATATTCGACGACTTATATTTTATTTGTTCAGGGAATACAGACATCACTGGCTAGCCCAACATTTATTGTCCATCCCTGATTGCCCTTGGGGAAGGGAATTCCAAGATATGGCTTTGTTGCCCCATCCAGCCTTTTGGGTGCCTAAGGGGCAATTTAGCATGGTCAATCCATCTAAGCTGCACATCTTTGGACTGTGGGAGGAAACTGGAGCACCCGGAGGAAACCCACACAGCCACAGGGAGAATGTACAAATTCCACAGACACCCAAGTCCCTGATGCTGAGGTAGCAATGCTAGCCACTATGCCACCGTGCTGCCACGTGAAAGGTAAAACGTCCCCAGTCTGTGGTTGAAGGATGCAAGAATTGGAAATCTCTTTCAAAGAGACAGCACTGGAAGAATGGGGTAAATGTATCAATCTGTGATTTTGAACCTACCTTGTATAATGCTGTCTTTACGGGCGTCATTGTAGCACAGTGGTTAGCACAGTTGCTTCACAGCTCCAGGGTCCCAGGTTCGATTCCCGGCTTGGGGCACAGTCTGCAGAGTCTGCACGTTCTCCCCGTGCCTGCATGGGTTTCCTCCGGGTGCTCCGGGTTCCTCCCACAGTCCAAAGATGTGCAGGGTGGTGGATTGGCCATGATAAATTGCCCTTCGTGTCCAAAAAGGTTAGGTTGTGTTACGGGGATCGATTGGAGGTGTGGGCTTAAGTTGAGTGCTCTTTCCAAGGGCTGGTGCAGACTCAATGGGCCAAATGGCCTCCTTCGGCACTGTAAATTCCATGATGAGCCTGTTATTTAATCCCATTACAGAGAAAAGCTGTGGTATTGATCAGTCCATATGGTTTGTCCATTGATGGCATGTATGTAGATATTGATCATTTTATTGGAATGTTAAAGAATGTTGTATCAGTGCCAAAACATAGAGATCAAAAGTGGAATTCAATGACTCCGGCATGGTGCCTGGCCATTTGCTGAAAAACTGCTGGCAACCCAGCTGCAGCCATTTTCTGGAGGCCCAATAGGAATAAGCCCCAACCAGGCTCTTACCCATTCCATCGTCCAGCTTCCTAGCTCTTCAGGGAAGTATTACCAACCAGAAATCCTAATATCGGGTGGGTATCTCACTTTCGAGAACATCAGAGGCTGACCACTCTCCAGCATCAGCAGAGCTGGAGGGAACAGTGGCCACTGCTCATACCCAGGCGGAAGATCAGTGATTCAGCCCAAGAGCTGAGCTAACTGGCATGGGTTTGCCAGGTCCACAAGGGGAGGTCTAAGTGGGCGGGGTGGCGAGGAGGGTTGGTATCTAGGGAATGCAAATATCTTCACCAGTGGGTGTCTTTATTAGGCATAGGCTGTCCAAGCGGAAGGGACCTCCTGTCTCCCCTCCCCCACACTCAACCCCCCTCCTCCCCAAACCAGACTGCAGGCTTCTCTGTCCAGGTCCACATATCGGGGATCCTGCTGGTCCCTGGTTAGATACCAGCAGTGGTGAGACAAGGTCCTTTTGAGGGCCTTAAGTGACACTTTTGGCCTCTGAATTAGTCGAGGGTGGTAATACCCATGGACTGCCTTCTGCCCAGAGGGAGATGGGAGGCATGGCACACCCCCCCCCCCCCCCCCCCCCCCCCCACCCCCAAAATCCAACTTGGGATGGACTGGTGGTGGTGAAGGAGGGGACATTAAATTCCACCCCAAGTAGTGATTGTAATTAGTAAAGGAGCTCTTAAAATTGTGATAGATTAAGGCATGTTATAATGAGGGTTAGGTGTCTGGTGCTTTAATGTTTTGAGAAAAGTCGAAACAATGTAGAAGCTTTTGAGGTCCGAATATATCCACTAGTATAATAGCACAACGAACGGATGATGAGTGAGATTGAACACACTGTGAAATGCTGATTGAAAGAACCTTTCATTGGGACATTTTTGTGGCTGCCTTTAGCACGTTCCACCAATATAAAACACCAGGCAATGCTTTTCATGTGATTATAATACAATAAACACACATTGAACAATGCCACATTTATAATTCTGGTTATACGCCACATTTACAATTCTGGTTATACTGTAAATAGATTCTGAGGTCCAGGGTTCTAAATGTTCTCCAGAAGCCGAAGAACATTGAATAAATGTGAATACGCTGCCAATTTAATTCTTTCTATTATTTGCAGCTCAAAGTATGATGACCAACCTTTCAACGTTGAGTCCTACTTACTGGAAAGTGATCTTTCAGTTGCTGTATTATTATAGAAGTCAAATTTGACATATTTTGCTTTTTGTGTCTCCACTTGATAGCTTGCTACATATACAACAGTGATTGTACTTCAGAATACTCCGCAATGTTTGAGGCAATGTTCTAAATGCAATTCTGCATGAGTGCAGCTCCCCGGCTAGCTCCGCTCACAGGGAGCAGTATAAATATTCATAAGCTCTCCTGAGCTGCCATTCTACAGCTGCAGTTGAGGGAATAACATCTCACGGTAATAAAGCCTCTTTTGTACCGTTTCGTGTTTGTGTGTGCAATTATGAGCGCATCAGTGGAGCAGTGATATTGTCACTGGACTAGAAACCAGAAACCCAGGGTAACTCTCTGGGGACCCTGGTTCGAATCCCGCCACTGCAGATGGTGAAATTTAAATTCAATAAAAATCTGGAATTAAAAGTCTAATGATGATCATGAAACCATTGGCGATGTCGTAAAAACCCATCAGGTTGACTAATGTCCTTTAGGAAAGGCCAATAAATGCTGGCCCAGCCAGCGACGCCTACGTCCCATGAATGAATTTTTAAAAAACACATCTGGACAGACCGGGGGAGGAGATACCTGCGAACACCACCACCTGGTGGTTCCCCTCCGAGTCACTCACCATCCTGACTTGGAAATCGCCGTTCCTTCATTGTCGCTGGCCCAGAATCCTGGAACTCATTCCCTCAAAGTACTGTGGGTGTACCTACACTTCGGGCACTGCAGCCGTTCAAGAAAACAACTTCACCACATTCTGACGGCCATCTCAGAATGGGCAATAAATTTAGCTTAATTAAATCGCTTGGCAGCGATACCCTCCGATAAAGGACTTTAAAAAAAACCTCAAATAACACGCACCGTTGTGGGAGCCTTTTTAAATAACTGACTGAGCACCTCAATATAATTCAGGTGGACTGCACATTTTACCTTCCAGAACCTTATTGTTTGTTTTGTGTGCTTTTGTTGATTGACTTAACAATTAAAGTTTCATGATCTTTTATTGCAAACTTAAAAAATATTCCAGGTTAGTCGGTCATGTCAGGTTCAACGTGACCTGCAATTTGAAAGCCTGCATAGATTTTACTGCCTCCTGCGGTTTAGCACTGTAGCCGTGTGTGAGATATTTACAAGAAGCAAATCTTTCAGATGCTGAGAGGGTGTTTCCCTTTTGGGTGAATCTAGAACTAGGAGGCATAGTTTCTGAACATTGGTGTTTAGTTTCAGAATAATGGAACTTTCATTTTGGACAGAGACAGGAAGAAATGTCTTCTCAGAGAATCTTTGGAATTCTCAATCACAGAGAGAGCCGTCAAAGGTTTTCAAGGTTGTGTTCGACAGTTTTTTGATCAACAAAGGAGCCAAGGGTTATTGGTGGGCGGGGAGATGGGGGAGGGGAGAGAGAAAAGTGGAGCTGAGGCGTGAATAGGATCAGCCGTGAGCCTATTGAATGGCAAAGCAGGCTCTGAGGGTCTGAATTGCCTGCCCCTTCTATGTCTCGTGCATCTATTACTCGTGTTGTATTAGATTTGGTGGAATATAAAAGCTATGCAAGAGTAATGGACTTAGAAGACTATAGTGATTTTGTTAAATCATTCATGGGGTCTGGCATAACTGACAGGGTCAACATTTATTACCTATCCTAACTGCCACAGAAAGTGATGATGATTTGCATTCTTGCTACAGCCCATGTGGTGCAACTGTGCCCAGAATGCTATTGAGGAAGCGAGTTCCTGGATTTTGACCCAACAACAATGAAGGAATGACGATACATTTCCAAGTTCGGGGTGGCCTGATGGCATAGTGGTTAGCACCGCTGCCTAACAGTGCCAGGGACCCAGTTTCTATTCTGACATTTGTTGCTCGTTCTGGGCGAGTGTGCTTTACACTCAATTTGGCTGTTTCGTTCCTTAGCTGTGGAGTCGCCAGGCATCATTAAGGTACCGCCACAAGTTTCAAGTTCAAGTTCAAACCAATAACTCCATACACCAGTTAGTAAGTTCAAACAAGACACGTTTATTATAATACAGTAATCTACTAATCATGCATATAAAACTATAACCCTACCACTAACAGGCCAATACTTATCTGGATAAGGGGACTGCCAGATCAGGGAACAAAGGCCTCTAGCTTTGTCCTGGGTCCGCAGGCTTCCAGTAGTTATGGACTAAAGGGGGTCAGGAGTGTCTACTCTCATAGCATGCGTTGTACGACACTCACGTGATGGCGGCTGCTGTCCAGGCCCCTCCTTCTCAAGGTTCTTCTGCTGCAGCGGTGTTCTGCTGGGAGGGCTGGCTGGTCAAGGAGAGGCTGGAAGAGAGAGAGAGCTGGGGTCGGGGTCTCTGTCTTATACCTCTCTCAGGGTCTCGCGCCCACCTGGGCGGACCCTCTATACACTCGCAATCGATTGGGTCTCTTCCCAATCGATTGATTTGAATTCCCCAATAACGGGGCAGTCCCTCGATCACTGGGCGGTTCTTGGGACTTATTGTTTTGGACTTCTCTTGGCGCCGAGAAGTCTGGCCTTCTATTCAATGTATCGATTTGCGTTAACTTGTTTCCATTGTACCTGGGAATCACCCGGTATCACCTCATTAGTATGCTTACATGTTTTCTTTCACAGTGCTGTCTGGTTTCTGCAGCAGTCCGAATACACAAGCGCTTTTGTAAGCTGCTTGCTTTTGCAACATGTCCATTTTCCCTGCATTCTTTGTAATCTTCCATTTTGTGTTGGGCAGTGGCCACCCCAGGTGGCTACACATTGGGTGACTGTCTGTGGGGAGTCTGCACGTTCTCCTCATATCGGCGTGGGTTTCCTCCAGGTGCTCCGGTTTCCTCCCACCGTCCAAAGAAGTGCAACTTGGGTGGATTAGCCATGCTAAATTGCCCCTGAGTGTTCAAAGATGTGCAGGTTAGGTGGGGTTACAGGGATAGGATAGGGCGTGGACTGAGGTGGGATATTCTTTCATAGCATTGGTGCAGACTTAATGGACTGAATGGTCTCCTTCTGTTTTGTAGGGATTCTATAATTCTATGTTGTGTGGCTTAAAGGGACTTGCAAGTGGTGGTGTTCCCATGTATCAGCTACCCTTGTTCTTCTGGGCAGTAGAAGTCATGGGTTTGGTTTGGAAGGTTTTGAAGACACTTTGAGTTGTTGTAGTGCATCTTGCAGATGGTACATACTGCAGCTACAGTGATGGAGTGCGTGAATGCTTAAGGCAGTCGATAAATCTATTGGGCTTAATCATCCTGGGTGGTGTCAAGCTTGTGTGATCAAGCTGCACTCATCCAGTCAAGGGGCAAGTATTCTATCAAATTTCTGGCTTGTGCATTCTCGATGGTATACAAGCTTCGGAGAGTCGGGAGGTTCATGATCTCAATGCGAAATACCCAGGCTCTTGCGTGTTCTTGTAGCCATTGTAATTATCGGGCTAGCCAGGTAAGTTTCTAGTCAATCGTGAGCCCCAGAATGTTAAGGGATTTAGTTATAGTAATGTTATTCCGTGTTGAGGGAGGATGAGCAGACTTAATTGGAAAAGGTTATTACCAGTTATTTGTGTGGCACAAATGATGCATGCCGCTTCACTGCCTTAACCTGAATGTTGTTCAGGTCTTGATGCATGCAGTGGCCAAATATGTATTCATCATGGCTGAGCCCCGAACAGGCGTCGGAATGTGGCGACTAGGGGCTTTTCACAGAAACTTCATTTGAAGCCTACTTGTGACAATAAGCGATTTTCATTTCATTTCATTAAGCTGATGGGGTTTCATTGGGCGAGCGGCTTGTGACAGATTCCCTACAATGTAAGTGAAACGATCGATTCATTTTTCAGTGGAACTAAGTCTCGGAATAATTCACAGCACTGGGGTTATGGGCCTGTCTTGATGAAGGCAGTCGGGGCTCGGTTAGCTGGACGGTTGGTCCGTGATGCGGAGCGACGGCAACAGCGTGGGTTCAATTCCCGTACCAGCTGCGGTTATCCATGAAAGCCCTGTCTTCTCAACCTTACCTGAGGTGTGGTTTTAACCTCTGGGTTAAATCACCACCAGCCAGCCCCCCTCAAAAGGGGAGAGCAGCCTCTGGTCCATGGGGAATATTGCGACTTTCATTTCAGTGGTGTGGCACATAGCACTGTGTTGAAATGAAATCTACTACTGCTTGCTTCAATTTAAGTGCTTTCAATTTAGGGACTGGTTTAGCTCACTGGGCTAAATCGCTGGCTTTTAAAGCAGACCAAGCAGGCCAGCAGCACGGTTCGATTCCCGTACCAGCCTCCCAGGACAGGCGCCGGAATGTGGCGACTAGGGGATTTTCACAGTAACTGCATTGAAGCCTACTTGTGACAATAAGCGATTTTCATTTCATTTCATTTCATTTCAATTGGTATAGATGAATTTCATTACTTGGGAGTCTCTAAATACTAATGCAATTACTTCAAGGTTGCATATACAGTAAAATGATGATTAGCTGGCATGCAAAGAGAATGAGTGGTACAAGTTGATCAAAAATGCTGGTGTGTGAAGAATTCCCCATATCAGTGGAATACAGCGTAATACCTGTCGCATGAACGTAGATGTAAGTATTCAGGAAGCAAAAGCAAGCATTTATTTACTTCTAACCTTCAACAGTACATTACAACATGAAGCATAAAATAATAGCGTATGCAGTGTTGGGACCCAGATAACTTCCTAATTGCTCCCGGTTGGTAAAACGCTGATTTTGTATTTGGGGACATCGGGACTTATGGTTAATAGAGAATCGTGGTTGGTAGATAACTTACAGTTCACTGTACCTTGAGGCAATGCATTTACATTTGCAGGATCTAACTTGTCATTTGAGCTGAGTTTGTTTTAAACTTAGAAGTGCAGATCACAGTAACTGAAATGAGATTTTATTACAACAATAAGGTATGCGATTCTTCACGGAAGGATGATCAAGACGGATAAGGTTCGCCAGTGCTGTCGGAGTTTCAGATGCGTATTTTGGAAATGGTTCCCAGTTCATTTTTAGTCCAGCGAGAAGCGGGCAGAAGTCAGGTCAGACTAAACCATTGAGACCCCAAAGTACCGGGTTAACTCTAAACAGAAGCAGTTAGTTTTGTGGGGAGATGTTATGACATAAATAAAGGAAATCACATTTTTCTTTGATTATACTTCGGTTTCCCCTTGGACAAAATTGTGTGCCTCTGAGTGGGGGCGGGGGGGGGGGGGGGGTGGATTGTGGCTCTGTAATTATTTAAGAAATTATCCTCCATATATTTCTCCACATGTGACAGTTCCAAGTCGTGTCAGGTAGCTATGGTCTTTTCGAGGAAAGTGTCGCGTGTCAGTGGCTCATGGGCAGGTACATGTTAAAGTTGTACACTCGATTGGTTCTTTACATGCCTTTGGCAATTAAACAATCAAAGCTTTGACCCGTATACAATTTCTCATTGCCTCTTTCGGTGTGGCAATTTATTCCATTTGTGTCCAAGGACTACTAGCTGTGGACTGGAGTGAGTTGTTGAAAATGCCTCACCTGTGGTAGGTTTTTGCTGACACATTCCAGAGATAAAGGGATATTAGCTTTCAGTTAATATGTGACCATCCAGTAAGGCACAGACTAAGGCAACTCTTTTTTTGTGTGGGGAAGACGGCAGCCCCCACCCCCCTCTGTCATGCTATTGATGCCTCAACTAGGGATGTGGCCCTTCATGGATTTTGTAGCTGGGGGAATGTCTGTCAGTCAAACCTGAGCCAGCTTTGGCCTTTGATTTGTCACCATCACTCACCTTCTCAGCATTTGTATTAATGAAGTTTTAACCTTTTTTGTTTTGTTTAAACTCCAGCCAATATAATAAAAAGAACTTTTTTCTTCTTCCTGTTTTGTACAGAAAAACTCTACAATTCTTGTGGCCGAGAGCTGAGAAGAGCACTTTTTTCACTCAAGCAGATATTCCAGGTTAGTACTGATGGACGCCTTGCTGTTTGCACTGTCTTGCCCAACCCCCCCCCCCGCAACCCCCTCAGTGCCCTTTGGTGATCCTGAGGGGCTCAGAAAAGAAGATCCCAAATTCATCTCTGGTTTTGTGAAGTTAACTGATCCCAACGCAGGCAGGGATTTTGCTGTTTGAATTAACCTCAGCAACCCTAGATAACAGAGAAGAATTGGCCAAGGTTCCCGCTCCTTGCTTGAGTGGCACGGTAGCACAGTGGTTAGCACGGTTGCTTCACAGCGCTTGGGTCATTGTCTGCACTTTCTCCCCGTCTCTGCGTGGGTTTCTTCCAGGTGCTCCGGTTTCCTCCCACAAGTCCCGAAAGACGTGCTGTTAGGTAATTTGGACATTGAATTCTCCTTTAGTGAACCCGAACAGGCGCCAAAGTGTGACGACTAGGGGCTTTTCACAAACTTAATTGCAATGTTAATGTAAGTGTACTTGTGACACTAATAAATAAAGATTATTATTATCCTGTGCCTCTGGTTGGGAAATCCATGCGAGGTTGGGTGCCTTTGGAGAATAGGATCAGGCTTGGCTGCGATGCTGCCTTTGGAGAATAGCCTGTTGGTGCTCGATGCATAGGCTTACATGCAGTAGGTGTTAGTTGGATGTAATAACTGAGCGCTTCTGATGCCTGTCGAGTCAGGGCAGGAAAGAAATCACGGAGGGAGGGAGAGGTTACAGGAGTGGAGGAAGCAGAAGAGTCAGAACATCAGGAAGATGAATAATTTCACAAAGATATGGAGACCAGACTAAATAAAGCAAGATAACTAGTGAGGAGGAATAGATACAAGTTCAGTGGTAGTGTATCTCTGGAACTTGATTATGTAGGCCACGTGCCAACCAGCAGAATGAAAGTTAGTTCCTGAATGCCAAAATGAAAGTAGTTATTACGCAGGAAGTATTGGTATCATATAATTAGTGATTGTGTGAACCTTGTGATTAGCAGGTGGGGAACTCTACACCACCAAAGTGAGTGATGGCCTTGCAAGAAAGGATATTACACCAAAGGCTCCAAATCACACCCATTTAAGATGAAATATTGTGTTCCTACCATTTCTTTAAGACAGTCACTGTACGTGATTAATGAATGTTGCTCGCCATCTAGAACACTATGTCGAAGTGTGCTTTGGCGATCGTTGAGTTTTTTGAGTCTCTGGGCACCCTGAAGGAAAGGACAGTTTAAAAACTGGGTATTAAGGATACTGGTCCAAACTGATCTTGTATACTTTGTAACTAGTAGGAAATGGTCCAAACTGTTTTTCCTCTTCGTTAATTCCTGGTCTGAGGTGCACAGAATGGCTCCCCTCAGTGGGTGATCACCGATGAGGAAGTTGATTGGCCCACCTTCATTCCAAAGGACCAGGTAACATATACACTGCTATTCAGTGCCAGTCCTGTCTTTAAACATAAAGACAGTGGGATTGACACAGTTAATGAATGGAAATTCTTTCCTGGCTGCAGTCCATTAGCTCGCCAATCGCAGGGTGTGAAATGCACCTTGAATGACCCTGCTAATTTCAGCTCTACTTCACGTGCGACAAACTTGCCGACATGTATTTGTGTCCGTAGAATGCTCTTGATGCAAATATTTAACAGTTGCCGCCTTCATTCATACCTTACCCTCATGCCTTTCCATTGTGCCAGTTTTTTTTTGTGTGTATTTCACCGAATCAAATTTGAAAAAGACCGAATCAAAGCAAGTGAGGAATTAAGATTTTTTTTTTGGTTAAAGAATTTTAATTATTGGGCAGGTTTGTGGAGGGCAGGACTGAACGCAGGTGTTTCCAGCAGCACTGTGTGCTGTCGACCCAGCGGAATTGAGGAAAAACTACATTATCTTACAGAATCATACTGCATGAGCTGTAAATCATGAGAAGATTACTGGCATTCAACTGTTGTGGGATGAATGGGCTGGAGGAGTTACTTTTAGCAAAACAGTTGTAATCTCTCATTTGAAGATAATTTGTTCCATTAAAGCCTTTCCGAGCCTGGTTTTCACAGGTACTTTTTTATTTGTTGAATGTCTACACAATGGTTAAGACAAATAGAGTCAATCAGATAGCAGTCCAATGCTAACCTATGTATATGTACAGTCGGTTTTTCTTTCAGGACTATTGTTTTGACCCACAGTCTGCTTGCTTAGTCCTAAAGCAGTGTGGATGTGGCTCCCCCTCCCCATTCCCCTCAGCTTGGGCTTATGTAGTTAGTGCAGACACTTCAATGCTCACCGCCTCTCCATTCTGAAACCTATCTTATGCAGCAGTGGGAGGTGGAACTGATAGTATTAGCAGAGGGGGCTCGTTTAGTGAAACCAGTGATTTTTGCAGTGGAAACCGATTTGCGATCCTGAAGAAGTGCTAGGACTTGTGCAACCAAATGAAAGTCCAAAGATGTGCGGGTTAGGTGGATTGGCCATGCTAAATTGCCCGTAGTGTAAGGTTAATGGGGGGATTGTTGGGTTACGGGTATACGGGTTACGTGGGTTTAAGTGGGGTGATCATTGCTCGGCACAACATCGAGGGCCGAAGGGCCTGTTCTGTGCTGTACTGTTCTATGTTCTAAAACTAATTTCTACCATAGTCTATGGGTTGCTTAGTGTGCCCTACATTTGACATATATGGGCGGCATGGTATCACTGTGGTTAGCGCTATTGCTTTACAGCACCAGGGTCCCAGGTTTGGTTCCCGGCTTGGGTCACTGTCTGTGTGGAGTCTGCACCTTCTCCCCATGTCTGCGTGGGTTTTCTCCGGGTGCTCCGGTTTCCTCTCACAAGTCCTGAATGACGTACTTGTTGGGCGAATTGGACATTCTGAATTCTCCCTCCGTGTACCCGAACAGGCGCCGGTGTGCAGCGACTAGGGGCTTTTCATAGTCACTTCATTGCAGTGTTAATGTAAGCCTACTTGTGACAATAAAGATCATTATTAAAGATTATTATATTGAAGAGAGATAAGGCGGCATGGTGGCACTTCTACCTCACTGCTCCAGGGGCCCGGGTTCAATTCTGGCTTCGGTGACTGTCTGTGTGGAGTTTGCACTTTCTCCCCGTGTCTGTGAGGGTTTTCTCCGGGTGCTCCGGTTTCCTCCCACAGTCCAAAGATGTGCAGGTTAGATGGATTGGCCATGCTAAATTGCCCTTAGTGTCCAAAAAGGTTAAGTGGGATTACTGGGTTATGAGATGGTGTGGGCTTTAGTCGGGTGGACTTTCCAAAGGCTGGTGCAGACTCGATGGGCCGAATGGCCTCCTTCTACACTGTAAATTCTATGAAACGCTGTAAAGGAAGAGCTGCACTTGTATGGTGCCATTTACATCACCAGGACATTCCAAAATGGTTGACAGCCCTTTTAGGCCTTTTGAAGTATTGTAATGCAGCAACCAATTTGCACCTGGCAAGCTCTCACAGACAGCAATAAGATAATGACTATTTTATTTGTAACTTAATATTGGATGTGAAAAATGGGCCAGGACACTAGAGAGAACTCACCCGCTCTTCGAACAGGGCCATGAAGTCTTTTACGTTTCCCTGAGCAGGCAGACGGGATCCTCAGGTCAGGATCTCAAATGGAAAAACAGCACCTCCGCTGCAGCACTGAAGCCTGTTAAAGTCTGGGGTGGCGTTTGAATCCATAACCCCCTGACTCGGAAACAAGAGTGCTCCCCACTAAGTCGCATCAGGAAGGTCAAACCATGGTTGCAGGGCCAGGGGCAATAGATGAGGATTCACATACCTGGGGCATTGAAGCCGATTCGGGAAGAAGGGAAGGCAACACCAAAGGGATGAAATGAAATGGTAGTTACGAACTGGTGGAGAGGGTAAGCAAAACAGGGGAGGGGATTTTAAACTGGTATGGTGGACCAGGTGGACAAATGTTTGAAATATAATAGAAGGGTCAATGGGTATACAAAAAATAAATGAAATAGAAGCTTTGGGGATAGGGAGAGAATTGGAGCCAATGAGAATGCACAGATTCCCACAACAAAGAACAAACATTGCTAACAAAGGCAGTTTGATCCAGCGGCTAGAATGGAAACCAGGCTCAAGCTCAGATAAGACTTGGAAATTAGTATTCCTAGTTAGCACATTTTCAGGGGGGATGAAAAAGGTCAAGGGTTGAGAAGATGGCAGCATTGGTGACTGATTCCAACACAGTTGTGGTGATATGCATGTCCACATCAATGTATATAGTGATCTATATATCAATGTATATAATTATCAGTACGACCTCCAACCAGCAGGTGGTGATAGAGATCCACCATATGACCGGGGAGATCCGGCAGTTGGTAGTGAGTCATGCTGGAGGACAATCACATTAGAAGTAGCTCCAGAAGAATTCAATGATCAGTTACCGTTTGGATTATAGTTTGTTCGTTCTCTTTCCACATGTTGATCTTGTTAATAAATTATCTTACTAGTCAAAGAACGAGATGTTCTGTGTGCATCTGTACTACGGCCACAACACAGAACATGACACCAGTGATGGAATTTAAGAATGTACTTTCTTGTGAGGCAGATTATTAGAAAGAAGGGAATGGAGAGAGAGGGAGGTTTGCAGGCAGTTGAGAAGATATGTCTTTTACTAAAAGCAGAGGGCAATGATACTTTGACACTCACAAAATTGACTGTGGGTGCAACCAAAGCCGTTAATGATTCTTGGGATGAATCATGGATTTCTTTGAATGCTCAAGGAAGCAAAGTAAGCAAACTACTGTGGATGCTGGAATCTGAAGCAAGAGCAGAGGATGCTGGAAAAACTCAGCCGCTCCGCATCATCTGTAAGGACAGAAAGCAGAGTTAATGTACCGAGTCCTTGGCTAAATATCAGAACAGTCTGACAAAGAATCAAAAGGACTCGACGTTAAGGAAGCAAAGAATATCCGCTTAACATTTGTGCACTTCTGTGATAATAAAACATACAAGCTGGAGTGTCAGACTGTCAGGGGTGAAGGAAAGAGACCAACTGTGGGGAATGACAGCATGGCAGAGAAAATGATTAGATATTTTGTATCCGTTTTTTAAAATTACAGTGATGTGACTGCATGTATACTGGATGGGGATGTGGAGCAATTGTTAAGAGATAACTGGAGAAAAGGTATTGAATTCAGTGGATCAGTCGCACTCAGCTGCTGGAGAAGCTAGAAAGGAGTCGGCCAAGGTTGTGGTCACTGTAATGATATGTATATAGGTACATCAGTGAAGGGTTAATTATTATATCACGGTGTAATACAAATATTAGAGGGCACCATCAGTTCCCAGTATAAATATCAGACCTTAGGGAATCTTTGGAATTAAGTTATAGCAGAGGAGAAGTATTGATCACAGCATGAGGAGTAGTTTACATTCGAGAGAGTTAGCACGGTGACATCATTAGTTAATACTAGATTATAGGTTACCGTTTAACAGATTCACATTACTTAATTAGTAGTTATAGCTCAGTAGAGTGTGCAAACTCTATTTAATTTATCATTATTCAATAAGTTGGCTTTGCTTCAATCTAAAGATTGGTGGTTTCTTTATCATGAACTCATCAGACCATTCTGGATCAAAAGGCAAAGAATAACGACATTACCACAAAGCATAATATAACGGTCACAATTTTTCAATCCTACTTAAATATGAATATAGTGCCATGAGATGGGAGATTAGTCAATGGCAAGATCTTTGCTCAAAGAGGGAACGAGGTCCATTTTAGAATTTTGTGTTCTTGCAAGACTGGCGATTTTGTTAGCCTTGTTAATCTCCTTCGTGTTTCCGAACCAAGTAGATGATTTAATTTTCCTTTGCTGAGGGGTCAAGCTTCACTCAAGAAGAATGGTGCTCCAGGTCTTGCATCTTGGTGGTCTTCCTGTGTTCAAGTCTATCCCTAAATCTAATTAAAGAGCATGGTTTATATTGAATCACATGTTCCAAATGAATTGAAGGGGTTTCTTTCGTCAGCGGTGTGATATCCTGGTTAAATGCAGAAGGTTTCAGTTGGGTGTTTCCAAAGTAGTTTTTGACTGAGAATTTGCAAAGCCGTAGAGTACGTTAACCCAGAGAAATCTTTTTTAAAAATTGTCTTTAATTGTTTCCATTTTTAGAAATGGTCTAAAAAAAATTGGGTTCTCCTGTTTCTGTGAATTCTGTGCACATGATAATGAGGCCAAAGATCATTATATATACACGTTATATATTTTCTATGAAACTTGAACTTATTTAGCATTTTTTTTAAAGTAGCAAGTTCTCCCCAAGGCACTTCCTGAGATTGTTACCAAACCTTGTAAAGTAGATGTTATAGCAGGTGATCAGAAGCTCAGACAGTGAGGTTAGGTTTTAAGGACTGATTTATTAGGGTTGAGAAGTGGTTTAGGGAGGGAATTCCAAAGCTTCGGGCTTCAACTGAGGGCGCAGCTGTCATGATATGCAGACACTCAGCCAATGGGTCATCAGAACAGGACACAACCAATGGGTAATCAGGACTCCTAGAGGTGGCATTACCACAAGGGGGCACTACACGACCACTATAAAAAGGACAAGGTACACAGGCTCTGCCTCTTCCACCGGCAGAAACCAAGAGGGCAAGCCAGGGTTGATTATCAGCAACATCACACCCTGGCACATGGTCGAGAGCAAGCTTATATAGTTAGCAGAGTAGACTGAGTTACTAGAGGCAGATTAGCAGAGTGTCGAATTCATTTAAGAGCATTGTTAATCATTCAATAAATACGTTAAACTTATCTCCGAGTCTGGAGCATCTTTCAGCAGAGCCTACATCAAGCTCGAGGTAACATAACACAGCAGCAGCTAGCTGCCAATGGTGGGGCACAAAAGTCTGGAATATGCAAGAGACCAGTACCGAAGGAGCTAGTAGGCAAGAGTGAGGAGGAGGGGCGGTAAGCGTTTGCGGGGTTAGGGAGGGGTGAGGCCACTGAGGGATTTGGAAGCGAGAATAGAAATGCTCAGAATGGAGGCTGTTGGTGCAGGCAATGGCACATTTGGGAAGATTCTGGCCTTGTGACTGGAGCAGCTCTGAAATTGGTGGATCTGCTGTCTTTTTTTCTTGAATCCGTTTGAAATCTTAAAATGGAAAACTGAGCTTGTAAGTTTCCAATCTGAGCCGCTTATACATGACACTGTTGTAACATTGTCGAGCACTCCTTTGGATCTCATTCCAAGGCACTGAGGAAAGCTGCTGTTTCTGCTGGGGTCTAAGGCTTCCATTTAAAGTGTGCAGCTTAATTCGGTATGTCTGAACAATAGAATTCGGTTTGCTTAAATCTGTTTACTGTTCAATAAACAATGGACTGGAATATAGATCTCATCATTTGTAAAGCATCTTTAACATTAGCTCAACAAAGTGGGTGTTAAAATGAGATGTATGTGTGTGTTTGCCTCTGCAATGCAGTCTCTCTATGTGAAGCAAAGTGCCCTTCCAAATGTCATTGAATAACGTGCTGGCTGGAACCCAAAATGTACAATTTCAAGCTCTCTGCATCTCCATCTCTCGGTCGATGTAGGGCTGTGTGTCTAAAATAAAAACCTAAATCTGCACAGGTTTCACACCTTGCACCACCAATCACTGCAAGGTCTGGCCAGCACTGTTTTACCTTAATGCAGATGTCCCATGAGGTGCAGAATGCAGAACGTTTTTGAGCTATTGACGATGCCAGTTCATCCCTGGCATTTCTGATCCTTGTGCTCGACTGGGAAACAGTCTTGGGAAACAGAAGGGTGTGTGGCCACTGCATACATCCGCCATGGACTGGGCATGAGGCAAATCCAGTATCATTTGACGAGTTATTTACTGCTGGAAGAAAATCAAATTGTCAGCGGCAGATTTGGCCTTTCGAACTGTCCTTCGTGTCTGTAAGCTGTTGAGGAATTTATTCGCTTTGAAGATAACAGCTCATTTTTTTTTTGTTTCGAGTGCCTCCCATGGAAAGACGTACATTACATAAGTTCCCTCGGAGCCCAGGGCACTCTGTCTGGGCCTGTTGGGCCATGAGTCGAATGAAAGATAAGCCTAAGCTGTGATTAAGATAAGACATCTGTTTCTTTTGGACACAATTGAAATTATTAACCGAACGTATCCATATTTATCAAAGTGATTTGCGTGACACATAACATCGATCATACAGAGCTGCTACCAAACATATCATCAGGTTTCTGAGGATCAGTTTGGGAAGATGCAAGACGAAAAGCAAACAGTGTCTGCTGTTTTCTCATGCTCGTCACATAAATAGTTCAGTGTGTTTTACATACATTTATGAAGCGCAGTCATTTCGAATCCTATCTGGTGGTGCTTCACGTGTACAGGTATGATCAAAGAAGATGTGGGGGTGGGAGATTGAAAATATTGGTCAAAGTTGTGCATTTTAAGGATGATCTTAGAAGGACAGTCTTGTATCAAGTTGGATGGGAGGGTGAAGTGTGAGGAGGATGCAGGATTTGGACTGGCTTAGTGAGTGGGCATATGCCTGGCAGATGGGGTATATGGTGTGGATAAATGTGAGATTATCTGCTTCGGTAGCAAAAATAGGAAGGCAGATTATTATTTGAATTGAGAGAGCTGGATGCTCACCGAGACCTTCGTGTCCTCATGCATCAGTCGCTGAAAGTAAGCGCGCAGGTACAGCAGGCAGTAAAGATGGCAAAAGGTATGTTGCCCTTCATAGCGAGAGGATTTGAGTATAGTAATAGGGATGTTTTACTGCAATTGTATCAGGCATTGGTGAGGCCACACCTGGAGTATTGTGTGAAGTTTGGGTGTCTTTATCTGAGGAAGGATGTTCTTGTTATGGAGTGAGTGCAGCGAAGGTTTACCAGGCTGATTCCTGGGACTGTCATTTGAGGGGAGACTAAATCAGTTGGGATTATATTTATTGGAGTTTGGAAGAGTGAGGGCGGATCTCCTAGAAACTTACAAAATTCTAACAGGATTACAGGTAGATTCAGAAAGAATGTTTCTGATGGTGGGGTGAGTCCAGAACTAGGGGTCATAGTTTGAGGATAAGGGGTAAACCTTTTAAGACTGTTGAGCTCTCCATCTCCCACCTGATGGCTTAAAGTTGAATGTAAACTAGGATGTGTTCCAATGTAGTAACTGCTTGCCTTTTATGATTTGGCCATGAAACTGAATAGACAGCCATATAAATACTGTGGCTGCAAGCGCAGTCAGATGTTGGGAATTCTGCAGAGTAACTCTCTTCCCGACTCCCCAATATCTGTTCCGCATCAAGGCATAAGTCAGGAGTGTGATGGAACATTCCCCACTTGCCTGGGTGAGTGCAGCTCCAGCAACATTCTTGAAGCTCGATATCATCCAGGATAAAGCAGTCCGCTTGATTGGCAACCCTTCCACCATCTGAGTGGCAGCAATGTATACCCTCTACAAGATGCACTACAGCACCTCAATAAGACTCCTTTGAAACCATCTTCTTAGTGACATATACCACCTAGAAGGACAAGGGCAGCGTGTGCATGGGAACACCAGCACCACCTGCAGGTTCCACTCCAAGCCACACCATTCTGGCCTGCAACAATATTTCTGTTTCTTTGCTGTCGCTCGGTCAAAGTCCTGGAACTCCCTTCCTAACAGCATTGTGGGTGAACCTACATCAAATAGAGTACAGCGGTTCAAGAAGGCAACTCACCGCCATTTTCTCAAGGGCAATTAAGGGTGGGCAATAAATGCTGGCCTTGCTAGTGATGCCCACATGCCATGAAGGAAGAAGAAAAAATATTTTTCACCCTTTGAACCCCCGATCAGATTCACAAATGAATCTTTGTTTCTTCTGATTTTCCCGATCCTATGCATTGGGAAATAACTGACCATAGCAGAGTGAGCTCACTTTTGGAAGATGGCCCAAGACTGAGTACTTGGGTGAGGTCAGATGACATTTCTGCCTCCGTGTGAGGCTCAATAGTGGTTAGTGAAATTTGGCGAGAATGTAAGGAATTGGTGCATTGTCCCCATTGGGTTGGTGTTCCAACAAGCATCGTGATTTATGGAGTATAGGGGCTATGGGTTTGAATCTGTGGTGATGGAGCGAAACTGTGCCAGGCCTGTCAACTGTGATGGCATCCTGGCATGTCCTTCAACATTTAAATACTGAATGAGAGTCTGTCGCATTGAGCTGCATGTAATTTGGACATAAGTCTGGACAGTATCCTGCTCACACTCGTATAAATTGGACAGTACACCGATGGAGAACTTCATAGTGGAATCTTTTTTCCCCACTTAATTATCGAGTTAGATCTTGAACTGCAACAGGAAGTTAATTGAATGCTCCGGCAATGTCACTTGCAATGTTGGTCACAAATTAAACGGAGGGGGCAGTTTGACTGGGTTAGTTTTAATGGGCGGCATTATCCCAACCTGCCATGGCGGGTTTAGTGCTGGGCGAGCTGCCAGCATGCGATATGTTGCAATTCTCCCAATGGCGTGTTCGCCATGCCACTGGCAGGTGGCGCGATTGCCAGTTGCCTTTATTTGCATCTGATAATTGCTCATTATAACAGCTGCCCATCGATGTCCCATCAGGCCTTCCAATCACGCCCGTGTGATATCATGTAGGCGCCAAACCTGATTGCTCAAGAATGCTGTGCACAAGATGGCCCTCGGCTGGAAAGAGGCACCGAGATGGGTGCCACAGAGCTTCCTGCCCATACTGCTGGGCTGCTTCTGATGTGCTGTTCATCACTCTGCCGGGGCAGACCAGTTCTTGCCCTAATAATCTCCATGCCAAGCTGTTTGTGCCCTCCCATCTCCTTGCCAAGCTGTTTGTGCCCTCCCATCTCCATGCCAAGCTGTTCCTGCCCTCCCATCTCCATGCCAAGCTGTTCCTGCCCTCCCATCTCCATGCCAAGCTGTTCCTGCCCTCCCATCTCCATGCCAAGCTGTTCCTGCCCTCCCATCTCCATGCCAGGTTGTCCTTCACGGAGGACGAGGACAGTGTGGAAGGAGGGCTGTGGAAGTGGTGGCTAGGGCGAGAGCTCATGATGGCTGGCAGAGGGGAAAGGAAGTGGATGAGTAAGACTAATCATCGAAGGCAGAAGGACGATTAAGCGGAGGGAGCTGAACCCCGTCAAGGTTGCATGAAAAGCTCAGACGAGGGGGTCAAAGTGGCACCACATCATTTACTGGGAGGAGATGGATGGATGAAGATGCCAGAGATCCAAGGGGGAGGGGGGCATGAGTGCTGCACAGGTGACGGGCTCAGGGAGAGGGAGGTTGAATTGAGGAACAGACTTCTTAAGGCTGCTAACCTTTTTCCCCGTGGGTTGCTGACACCCTGCATAGCCTGCTGAAGACAGCTGGGCCAGAGCGAGTGATGAGTGCGCTGGACTGGCATTTAAATATAGCCCGGGAGGTTCAAACCCATCGCCTCCAGGTGGGCCATCTAATCAGCTGCCATCCCACCAGGAAGGCAAGAGGGGAGCTCACCTGTGCATAATTAATGAGCTTCCAAGTGCAGAAACTGGCGTGGGATCCCACTATTCTGGTCAGCGGGACAGGTGCCACCAGACCCGAAGTCGCCACACCATCTCAAAATGGGAGAATTCCGCCCAATATCTGTAGTTTAATTTTTGGGTTACCTCCATACAACTACTCCCTAATGGCCTGCAGAATTTGTACCCAAATGGAGTCAGTTCTTCTAAAGCAAGGAGCGGAGTGGTTTAACCTCGCACTGTAGACGTAGCCTTTAGCACGTGAATATTTTTCTTCTCTCCTGTTTTATGTCCCTCCCTTTCACTCCATTGGTGTCGGCTTGACTATGGAACCTATCCCATTCTATATGTGCAATTTGCAGTGGATGTCTGTCAGTAGCAGTGGAGATTGTTGAATTGCAATCAAACGAGGATCGTGCACTGTTTGCTAAGCCTGGCTGCAGCTTTATAAGCTGAAATGGGGTTTGAAAACATTTCTATGTACCAGTACTGAGGTATATTAGGCCGTGATTGTGAAAGGGCTTTACTTTGGAAGTTTGCATCGATTAGTAACCATTTGAAATTCAGATATGGCTTGCGGGATGTTCATTGAGTGGGATGGGAGGTCCATCAGTTTTTATATCGAACCGTTGCACGCCCAGCAAAAATGCAAAGGAAAACCAGCTTACAATGGTCTCATCTGCCCATGGCATTCAAAGGTGATATCTCCACCTGGAACTTAGAAAAGCGACTGCGGGAGCTGTAGGAAGCCTGGCTGCTGCAGTCAACCGTTTTGACTCTCGACGATTATGGAATCCAGTATCTGAAAATGGGGGGAAGAATGCGACAGAGCCTCACTGAGGAACCCCTGTCGGTGAGCTGCGAGGAAAGGAGTTGGTGTCGCATATCCACTTCCAGATATCTGCGAAGCAATGGTTTAAAACAAAGTTGTGACAGTTGTCCAGACCTCTTTACATTCTAAATTTAACTTTCGATGGCCTTAATTATGAGGTGTAGTAAAACAATGCAACATCATAATCTACAAAACATTTGATGTTAATTTGGACTTGCCTTTAAGGCCATCTACAGAAGAGTTTTAAAACTTCATAGACTCATTGTGTTCCTTATCCTGAAGAATGAATGGTTACTTGGATCTTTGGTGTAGAGTAAGATTTACATGCCATGCAGCTCTTGACAGTTCATGAGGCCAGCAAGAGTTGAAATTTGAGAGTCCACAGAGATCGGCTGGAGGCAGATGACAGCCTAAATATTGGCGATGTTGGCAGACAAGCACCTCTTCTGTTGCAAATGCGCATTAAACCATTTATTTGTCAAGAATTAATCTATAATTTCTAGATTCACTCTGGAAATCGAAAATGGTCTAATGAGAGTTTGATGATCTAAGTAGACGTGTCAGAGTGGTACTGGGCAACCTCGGCTAGTCCTTCATTTCATTGGGACACGAGATTGAAATCGGGCATGTTCACTTAACTATGCCCCATGAATAAGATTGAATATATTTAATACTTGCAAAATATTTCAAGTTATAAAAATGTTTATTCATTCAGATACTAATAGAACTGTCATCAACTTCAAGTGGTAAAAATAAATATTTGCACTTGATTGGGCACGGAGGGAGTACACGACTCTGGCATTGTGAGCAATCAGCATGCGCCCCACTTCACGTGCCCTTTACATATCACTTCAGTTATACCAGTCAGAAAAAAGCTATGCAGATGGAAACCAGGAGAACCTTTGCAACTCAGCTCGTGGGCAACAGCCTACAAAATGTGTCCTGGGCCGCAAATTTGGACCAATTGAAATTGGGGTACTATAAAACACCAGCATTGTCGAGACCTCAAAGGCCCAGTAGAGTTTACAATAATCAGAAGAGACAGAGAGGGAATTGAAAGGAAGTCTGAGAATGTTACATTCCCTGGTCTGCATTTTGGAATGCAAATTTCTAAGGATAATCATAATTATGAGAAGATTATTAAAGTGTTATTTGGAGTGGCGTTTTGAAATTCTCACTTGACAATCATCTGGGGGAATTCTGAGCTGGAGTCCATAGCACTAAGTCGGTTCAGAGTGGGGTGCATGTATTTGATCACACGTCATTTTGTATGCTTAAAAGGGACTTTTTGTGCGAGTGAGACCATTGTAGACAAATATGTACTTTGTAATCTATGTTAATCTTAAAATCTGTGTGTATTTGCTAAACTAAGTGGGGAGTGAAGGAGCATTGTATTACAATCCAATTTTTCCAGGTTTTCTTTTTCTTGTTAAAACTAATTATCACTCCTGCGAGACTCTTCCTCTATGTTTTTTAAAAGAAAGTAAAATTTATGTTTCTTTGAGCCAGTGTTCCAATCTGGGATCTTCCCATTCAGTTATAATATCAACTGGGATTGTAACATTATGTACTTTAAACTGTGGATATATGTAAGGTAGTTAAGGCAGGGGCAGAGTGACTATGTGAATGGAACTGGAGCATTTGATATGTTAATAAGTTTAGCAACACTGTAAACAGATGTTTACCCAAGGTAATTTAGTAACAATGGTGACAGAACATGAATAGATTTGAATAGTTTGTTAAGGGTTTTTTAAAAACAATTACAAGGTGTGAAGAAAAGGTGTCACTGGGTAGGTGCCTAAAGTAAGTTTCCTTTGCTTTTAAGCTCTAAAAGCTAAAATAAATAGATAAAGGTAATAAAGTCTGGGAGAGTGCAGTTCTAAAGATGTTCGATCAGATAAGGGCAAGATCAAAGAGAAAAAATGGATTTAAGGATATACTGAAACATATGCAGGGAACTGTTTTCTAGCTCTCTGCCAACAGCAGGAAAAGCTAATCAACTCCCTGCAAGCTCTTTGTGTGAAGGAAGCCTGATTTGAAAAGCAAACTGCTGGTTACCCTCCGAAGCAATCCCAAGAGACACAAACACTCTTGTGTGGTAACAGTTACTGGATTTTTATAGATCTTAAAATCTATAATTTATTGTGGAGCAGTTTAGGGAGAGATAACTCTGAAGCTAGTTGAGATGAGATTGTTTGGACCTGTTTAAAGAGGTGACACAGTGGAACGCATTTTTCTTAATTAAGTATACTTTTCATTTACTTTTGTCTATTTCTTAATTAGCATTTACTTTATTAAAATGATCACAAAGAGTCAGGGACATTATTTTCAGGATTTCAAACCTACCTCGTAATATACAAATTGCAAAATACAGTTGAGGTTGGTTGTTTCAAGTTTCCCTTCTGAGAACTGACCAACTCTACATTTACCAGCATCCATGCCCTTCACAGTCGGCAATATTGCAGTTGGTCAGAAACTCACTTCACGGACAAATGGGACACCGAGGTTTTGTCTGGTTTGGTTCCGGAGAGAACGGTGGATTTGGTGGGTAAGGAGCAAAGTTTATGGCAGGGACTGGAGGCCATGGTTTCCCGTTTCTCAATATTTACCCGGAGAAGAGTTCTTGCCAGTGATGGCCATTTCCTGAGAATTAACGGTTTAAAAATAAATTAGCACAACTTTGGCTTACATTTAATCAAATTTCAATTCTTTACCAACTATAAAAGGAATGGAAATTGAGACTGGATTTTGCAGAAATGCTGACCCAGTCATGCAACACTTGTGGTTGACGCTGCCTCGGTATAAACTCCATGCAATCCTCTCTTTAATTCCCCGGACACTTTGAAGCTACCTGCAATTAATTTAAATGTTTAGACAAGGCTGATGCTGCCTAAACATTTAAAGTTTAACTTCTGGGAGCAATTAACGTGTAAGCAAAAGTGTGCAGAGCTCTCCAGCACTGAAGGATTGAAGTTTCAATGTGCTGGGGTTCTGTCTGGGGATAGTGTTCGCTGCAGCTACCAGGCTTAATTTAAATGTGTCCAAATGTTGATGAAAGGACTCAGCTGGTGAATTCAGTTTATGCCTCTGTCAGATTATTTTGGATACGCTCGAATGAGCGGATTGCAGCTCCTAACCCCTTTTTCGAGGAAAAAAGCGTGTTCTCCACCATTGAAAGTTGTTGAGTAGTCGATGGAATTAAAGTGTGAGCTCGCCTCTCTCCTTTCCATCTGTGAATGTAGTGGCTGGTTGTCTCCACTGTTTCTGCAGGGCTGGGCAGGGAGGATGTTTTTCCTGTTAGCGGAATCTAGGAGCAGGGGACACAGTCTCAGGATATGGGGTAGACCTTTTAGGAGTGAGATGAGAAAAAATATCTTCACTCAAAGGGTAATGAGCCTGTGGAAATGTCTACCACAGAAGACTGTGGATGCGAAGTCACTGAATTTATTCAAGGAAGAGTTTATTAAAAAAAATGTAATGGCATCAAGGGGTAGAGGGAGAAAACGGGAATATGGCATTGAGATAGAGGATCGGATACGATCATATTGAATGGCGGAGCAGGACTGAATGGCAGAGCAAGCCCGAAGGACCAAATGACGTGCTCCTGCTCCTGGTTTCTGTGTTTCCATTAACTAATCAAATATTTGCCTGAATCTATTTGAGTATTTGAATAATAAACTGCAAATAGTGCTTAATATGAGGTGAGACGGAACTGTGAACAAGGGTTCATTGTCCAAACGGACGATAATATTTCGGGTCAAGGACTGTAATTCTGCTCAACCTGACACCAAAGAATTAAATGTTTAACACACGATTGGCGAGCAGAGTTGTGTAAATATTGTCAGTAAATCTGTACTCGTCTGGGCCCTGCAGAGCTCTGCTCATTAGTGTCACTTGCAAAGTGGTGCAGTATTGCAATGCTTTCCTTTTGCCCAGGACCTCATAATGATGTAACGCAGATTCGGGTGTCGGATTTCTCCACATCGCGATGTGGTTGCCGATCTCTGTCATTGAGATAGGAAAGAAAATCGACAGTTATTTAATCCATTGGTCTTTTGTGGCCTCCTTGGTGGCTGGCGTAATATAGATAGGTGCTGGAGGTGGTTAGTGAAGTATCCCACTAAAGAAGAAGGAAATAGAACTTTTCCACATCGAAGGGGATCAAAAAAATGTAATAACCCTGGATTTATCATATTACTGTACAACCGGAGTTGACTAAAAGGTTAATTTTAACAAGTTGGCATAATAAAATCCAATACCAGTCATATATAGGTCCTAACTTGTGGTTTATGGACAGCTGGTGGGGGCAGATGTCTTTGAGATGATTAAGTTTGCCTCTGCGCACTTTATATATATCCAGCTTGGTCAGGGCAGCACTGGCACAAAATGGCTGTGGATATTTCTATCAGTTGCCCTCTTATCTGGTATCTCCAACCTGGGGGATGCAAGAACAAAGAAGCTACACTGACCAGAGAGAATGTGGAAGTATTTTCAAAGCTCTCCCAAAAATATCTGATTTGTTGCTAGGTTTGTGTTTTTCATACCCGATGTGATGCCTGTTTGCCACTAAATGGAATTTCTGTTTCAGTCACTGCTTATTAATAACTCAAATTTCGCTTCAAAAAGGACAGAGGTATTTCTGCGATGCGAGTAAGGATACAAAGGCTCTGCAAAGGAATGTGGATAAGTTAAGTGAGTGGACACAAAAATTGGCGGATGGAGAATAATGGAAAATGCGAGGTTGTCCACCTTGGTACGTGTAGTGATATGCATCACTGCCTATACACAAGGGGGTTAATGTAAATATACTACAACTAAGTAAACACTAGATGGAGCACCGTAGATGTCATGATATGCAAACATGCAGCTAATGAACACTTAGAATGGGACACAACCAATGACCAGTCAAGACACCCAGAGGTGGCATTACCACAAGGGGGCATTACACAACCCATATAAAAGGACAGGGCACACATGCTCTGCCTCTTCCCACAGACAGACATCTGGAGAGTACATCAAGGTTGATCAGCAGCATCACACCCAGCACGTGGCTTAGAGCAGACTGGTTTAGTTAGACGGAGTCACTGCAGTTAGATTTAGCAGGAGAGTCAAACTCATTTAAGAACTGTTAATAGTTCAATAAACATATTGAACTCACCACAAAGCCTGGACCTTCCTTTGTAAAAACTTACACCAAGGAAGCAGCTTATGCTACACGAAGAAGCATAACACAACAGAACGAAGAATAAAAATACCTGGAATATTGTTCAAGTGGAGACTGAGTGCAGAATGGCACAGAGAGATCTGGGTGTCCTTGTAAATGAATCACAAAGTTAGCATCCGCGTACAGCAAGTAATTCCGAAGAAAAACAGAATGCTGGCCTTTATTGCAAAAGGTTGGAGTATAAACTTAGGGAAGTTGTGTCTAGAACTGTGTATAGTGCATTGGTGAGACTGTACCTGGTACCGTGTGCAGTTCTGGTTTCCTTACATAAGGAAGGAGATTGGCGGCAGTTCAGCAATGTTTCTATCGGCTGATTCCTGGGGTGAAGAAGTTATCAGGAAAGATTGGGCCTATGCTCTTTGGAGTTCAGAAGAATTAGAGGTGATCTCATGGAAACATACGAGATTCTCAAGAAGCTTGGCAGAATAGATGTTGTGAGGAAGGTTTCCCTCTTTTGGACTCAAGAACTAGGGGGCACAGTTTCAAAATAAGGGATCTCCCAATTAAGGCAGAGACTTCCTGAGGATCTTTAACCGTTGGAATTTTTTAGCCCAGACACTAGTTGAGGCTGCGTTGTTGAATGTATTCAAAGCTGAATTAAACAGCTTTTTGATCCAACAAGGGAGTCAAAGGTTATGGGGGTAGGGGTAGGCAGGAATGTGAAGTTGAGACCAAACATCAGGCCAGCCATGATCTTATTGAATGGTGGAATAGGCTTGAGGGGCCGAATGGCCTGCTCCTTCTGCTCTTAATTCTGAGCTTATTCTGTTCATTTTAAAACTTGATTGTCTATGACATTGACTTTCCTGTGATTGATTGCAGATCATTCATGATGAATGTAAACAGCGTTGACACTCCTGGTCACAGCAAAATTGATCTCAAATCAAATTAAAACCAACCTGAAATGAAAGCTATACTGTACAAAAGGAATAACTCGTGCAGCAGGCAGATTGTACAGCGTCAGTGGAATCTGAGGAGTGGGATAATGGTTCTTTGTTTTTACTGTTGTGCTCTGATGCCACTGTCCTTCAAAGAGTTTGTTGCTTGTATTTATTCCCAAGTGTTCATTATTTCCCTGTGCCATGAAGTCAGCACGAGCGAGGTCATAGAGAAGTTAAAATTGCACCATGAGGATTGAAGGAAATATTTATTTCTTGGCGAACAGAGATTTGTTTTGAGTTTGTTGCGCGGACTGTATCGAGATTATAGTTATTCAAGGTGGTCCCTTTTAATCGGGGCTCAACATTGGAGGGTGCTGCAGGTCCTGGATGATTTTTAAAAATTCATTTATGGGATGTGGGTATCGCTGGTTAGGCCAGCATTTATTGCCCATCCCTAGTTGCCCTTCAGAAGGTGGCGGTGAGGTGCCGCCTTGAACTACTGCATGACGATACGCATGTGTCACTGTAAATTTGATGCTATTCCTTCCCTCTAGTTTCTGACGATAGACGAGCGGCATCTCAGGCTCCAAATGCATGGGAAGGAGCAAGGGAAAGTTGGGAATACGGGATGAAAATATAGAGAGAAAGACGAGAGACAGTATGAAATAATGAGAGTGCTCTCTTCCAAAGTGTTGTTCTGGTTGACTCAGCCAAGGGGTATACCTATACCATTTTCCACAATGGCACCGTAATGAAAACTCATGCTGGGACAGGAATTAATTGAGAAAGACCATAAGCCAACTAATAATTACTTCTTATTAAATTAATCAGTAAGACTGGAACTTGGACAGTTCACCTGTGCAAAGCAGTTGTTTTGTTTTAATCTACCATTGAACCTCTGCTTTAGAGCACAGTTGTATTTGTAAGTTTCAAAGGTGCAGACATTTAGGGATTGACAAGCGTTGTGTATTAGCGCAAGCAACTTTGAACACTGAGACTAGGATTTGAATGCAGCCTCGTATAATGAGGTATAACAGCCTACTGTAAACTTAAGAACATCCAAAACGCCGTTACCACCATCCAAACTGTCACCAAGCCCTGTTCACCCGCAGCCTCAGTGATCACTGGTTTGCATTGGTTCCCAGTAAAAGCAAAACCCAAGTTTTGAAATCCTCTGTTTTCAAATACCTCCATGGTCTTCCCAACAGTGAAAAACTGTTTGGACCAATATTCTTATTTCCCAGTTTCTACTGTATTTTTTCCTTCTGAATTGCATCTTCCTATCCCTGTAACCTCCTCCAACCATCTCAAGATCTCTGCACTCCTTCAATCGTGGCCTCGCACAGCCTCCGTTTTAACTGCTCCACCATTGGTAGCCATGCCTTCAGCTGCCAAGTCCCTCAAATCTGGATATGTCTCGCTAAACCTCGTGCCTCTCTTACCCCCTCTAAGATGCGTCTTAAACCCTAACTCTTTGATCAGGCTTTTTGCCATCTGCACAAGCATCTCTTCATGTGGTTTGGCGTTGAATGTTGTTTGCTAATGTTCCTGTCAAGCACCATATACAGGCAAGTTGCTACTTTAAGATATCTCCTCCTTTTACTAGCTACGACGGTCCTTTGCGAAAGGAGATTTAACATTCTCGACTTTACGTTTGGAAGGGATGAATCTGCCACACAGTGTTGGTGATAATTTGGCATTGATTAGCAAGGTCACCAATATAATTATTTCTGTTCCTATATGTACAGCACGATCATAATTATTTTCTTAACGCATTAACCTCCGTGCTGTGCTCTAATCCCATCAGGACGACAAGGATTTGGTTCACGAGTTTGTTGTCGCCGAGGGCCTGACATGTTTGATCAAAGTAGGAGCAGAAGCAGACCAGAACTACCAGAACTACATTCTGAGAGGTAAGCAAAGCATTCCCTGCTGTGTTGGTGCTTTCTAAAGGAAACGTGGAGTTTGTTTCTTTTCATTCTGTGCCAGAGCGTGTGCAGATCTCGCCTGGTAGTTTTAGCTGACATGGCCTGACCAAGTTTTGGCTTGAGGCCTTTGTGGTTGGAAGTGACCCATTAAGTTGGCTAGTGTCCCTGCACAGCCGGCCTACATTTCTCTTTGCTAATTTTACACTCGCCGCCTCCATAGATGCCAAGAAACATCTAAGCATCCACGTTGTACTGTAATGGCCATGCTGTGGAAAGGTTTCCACTCCTCAAATTTTGTCCTTGCAAGGAGGGAGTCAAGAATGATGCTGGAATGTATGAAAATATTCCATAACATGATTTCAATATCGATCTTTTTAGCTGTCATGAATATTCAACCATCAGGAGTGTGTCCTGCTGTGAACCAAGACAAAGTAATGAAGTGAGCAGGAATGCCCCCTATTGGGCATCTATCTTGTGTTGAATCTCTCCATTAGCTCCACGGAGTTCTATTAGAAGTTCTGGATATTGTATACTGAAGTGATGAATTGTTAGAAGACAATTGATTTTTTTTCTGAAGGAGTGTTTTAATAACCTTAAACATTGCAGGCGATCTGAACTGATTTTAAAATGTTAATCATCTCGGCTTCAGTTTTAAAATCCATGTTCTTGTTTTCAAATGTCTCCCTGGCCTCTTCCCACACTATCTCTGTAACCGTCTTCAGCCCTACGAAAGCCTTCATGATCCTTGCATTCCTCCAGATTTGGCCTTTTCTGGATCCTCAATTGTAATTTGTCCACCATTGGCAGCCATGTTTTTAAAAAAATAATATTTTATTAGAGTATTTGAAAATGTTTATAACAGTAACAAAAACAATGACATCAACATGGTAAAATAAACATTCCCCCCCCCCCCCCCCCCCCAGCCCAATCTTCACACACCTCAACCGTACAACAATGATCCCCCCCCCACCCCCCCCCCCCCCCCCACCCCCGCAGCATCTGCTGACGTTTTTAATTTTCACAGAATCATAGAATTTACAGTAAAGAAGGAGGCCATTCACCCCATCGAGTCTGCACCGGCTCTTGAAAAGAGCGCCCGATCTAAGCCCACACCATCACCCTATCCCTGTAACCCAGTAACCCCACCTAACTTTTTTTGCACACTAAGGACAATTGAGCATGGCCAATGCATCTAAACCGCACATCTTTGGACTGTGGGGGGAAACCGGAGCAAACCCACGCGGATACAGGGAGAAAGTGCAAACTCCGCACAGACAGTAACCCAAGTCGGGAATCGACCCTGGAGCTGTGAAGCAACTGTTCTAACCACTGTGCTACCCTGTGGACGTTGGTGAGGTCATCTTGGACACATCCAGCCCGGTGTTTTTCAAATATGTTTTCCCGGGACCCACTTTGTCAACTGGCCGACCATCGGGACCCAGAGCGCCTTCACTTGCCCAGTCTATTCTGAGTCAAGGCAGTGTTTGGGATACAAGTCTTCTTGCGCCAGGCAAGGGACAGAAACAAAATCATCCCCGAGAATGGGTCACTGTCTGTGTGGAGTCTGCACGTCCTCCCCGTGTGCGCGTGGGTTTCCTCCGGGTGCTCCGGTTTCCTCCCACAGTCCAAAGATGTGCGGGTTAGGTGGATTGGCCATGCTAAATTGCCCATAGTGTAAGGTTAATGGGGGGATTGTTGGGATACGGGTTACGTGGGTTTAAGTGGGGTGATCATTGTTCGGCACAACATCGAGGGCCGAAGGGCCTGTTCTGTGCTGTACTGTTCTATGTTCTATGTTCTAAAGCCGACGAATGGCTGCCACCTCCGGGAGAACCCTAACATTGACCCTCTTCAGGCAAACTTTATTTTCTCAAGACTAAGAAACCCAACCATGTCACTAACCCAGGTCTCTACACTCTGGGGTCACGAGTCCCTCCACATTAATAAGATCTATCTCCGGGCTACCAGGGAGGCAAAGGCCAGGACATTGGCCTCTTTCACCCCCTGAACTCCCGGATCTTCCGACACTCCAAAGATCGCTACCTCCGGACTCGGCACCACTCGTGTTTTTAGCACTGTGGGCATTGCCTTAGCAAAACCCTTTAAGCTTCGGGCATGCCCAAAACAACATGTGGACATGATTTTCTGGACTTCCCGCGCACCTCGCACACCTATCCTCTTCCCTGAAAAACATGCTCATTCTAGCCACTGTCATGTGTGCCTGGTGGACTACCTTAAATTGTATCAGGCTAAGTCTGGCGCACAATGAGGAGGCATTAACCCTGCTTAGGGCATCCGCCCATAGACCCGCCTCTATCTCTCCTAGCTCGTCCTCCGCGTGCCCTTAAGCTCCTCCACCGGAGTTTCCTCCGCCTCCGAAAGCTCCTGGTAAATATCCGATACCTTCCTCTCTCCCCGCAGGCACTGGAAACTACTCTATCCTGTATCTCCTGTGGCAGCGGCAGCCATGTTTCTAATAGCCTCCATGCTTACAGCTGCTTTGGCTTTGCTCTTTGCAATTCTTTCTGTAAACCTCTCTGATGTTCTGCCTTTCCTTTTATATAAAAATGTTCCTTACCTGAGCTGATACCTCCTTTTGTGACTACCAAAAATGTTTACATTGGTATCGCCTTTGTAAAGCATGTTTTGCTATGTTGAAGGTGCTGTATAAATGGGAGTTATTATTGTTGTTCTTGCACAAAGCTCTTGTTTGCTCTTTCCCTCTCTTCAACCCTTCTAACTTTCGTCTCCTCTCCCTTCCCCCTCTTTCTGCTTCACCCTTCTTCTCTCTCTTTCCCAGATTCAAACGCAAGCAGTGACAGGGCATGGAAGTAATGAGCTCTTACAGGCCTGGTTAAGAATGAGCAATGAGTTGAAACAATATGGCTTGTGTTTTCTTTTTTAATTTCTGGGCCCAATGGGCCACGTTTGAGAGGGGGGGAAAAGAAACCACCGAAAGATCTGCCAATTGTGTGATTTATCCTTGCTCCAGAATCGGTTTTATTTATATTTGGTCTGTGGTGCCTCTGGTTATTGTTTGGTTAATAAGCCCCAGTGGCTGGAAAAGCATTGTGTTCATTTGAAGTATGGCCTTCCTCCTGGAGGTTTACATAAATCTTAGTTAATAGATGACCGTCAGACAGACAGTGCAAGGAAGAATGTCAAGAGATTCTCATGCTACCCTGAACTACAGAAGAGAAGTTTGGATCATCCCTGAGCGGGAGCAGAGCTCCAGGATTGAATGGCTGTTCGAGACTAGCTGCTGGAGAATTGCAGGTTATTTGTGGGAATGTAGATGTGATGGGAGATGCATTTTTTATTTTTATATATAATATATATTGTGATGTCTCCATTCCAGTCTATGAGGCTGGAAAGTTATTATTTCTTTGTTCTTGGAAGCCCTTCTGGATTGCCCATCTTGGGTGGAATTTAATACCCTTACCCATGGCATGTTGGTGGCAGTGGGGCATTTGATCAGGCAACTGGGAACTGCTCTGCCTTCTCGTCCCTGCCCTGATTAAATCTGTGGTGGGAAGGCCTCTCGGTGAGTGACCTTCCTGCCCCACCACAGTTGAGACAGTCAACTGGTCTGCCTGCCATGGACTTAATGGGGTAATTGAGGTCCTTTCAGTGGGAAATTATGTGGTTGGGTGACTCGCCATGTAGGAAGCCTGAAATTATGATAAACTGGGTTGTTTGCAGGCTTGCAGGGGAGTCCCTTGTTCAAAGCCATTTTGTGCATGATTGAGGGACCAGCATTGGGAAGGGACGGACTAAATTGCTGCCCATGTTGCTGGCCCCTATCTCCTGCAATCCCCCTCCCACCATCACTTGCCTGCGTCCATGGGCGATCCCAAGCTTCAAGTGGGTGTAATATTAGCAGCTGCCACTGCCTCTTCCATGGCACTGTTGAGCAGTAAAAAGCTGACAAGCTCTGGCTGGCAGCCCTCTGAGGAAGTCATCCCCACCCCCGCCAGGGTTCTAATTCCCAGCGCTGGCCAGCACTGCCCAATTTAAGTGCTGGAATCTATTGGAGAGGGCCTTCCAGAAAAGAGGTGACTGAGGTTGTGGTGAACGTATTGTGGTGAATGTATTGTATTAACCATTCACCATGTATCACGCTGTTGCCCATGTGGGCTCCACCTATGGACCATTGTACGATATTACATAGAATGTATCATGTTGGTGCCTTTGTGGGCTCTGCCGCTGCCTCGTCCCTTGAGGGGAGGTATGAAGAGCAGCAGCTCTGTACGCGGCTCTCCCCAGCAGATCAGTCGCAGGTAGGCCCTGTTCTAGTCGATTACAGCCATAGTTTACATCTATTCTGTTTCACGTGAATTGATGGTCACATCAATTTAATCAACCAGAACACCACAGTGGAATCGGCCTTCAAACCTGACCGACTGGAACTCGACCCACAAGCCGCGGAGGCCAAAGGGATTTTTTTCGCACTGGCTCCGTGTTTCAAGGCCTACCTCACCGCCGCCTTTCGTCTCCGACGATCAGAAGCTGAGCCTCCTCCATGCCCAGGTGAGCCATGGAATCTCTGCACAACTGAGGAAGCCTCCAATTACGCAGACGCCCTCGCGATACTGAAGCGCCTATACGGTAAGGCCAGTGAACGAGGTGTATGCGCGGCATCTCCTCGCTACTCGCCGCCAACTCCCCGGGGAATCGCTGGAGGAGAACCTACGCGACCTCAAAGTCCTTGCGAGAAGTTGCAACTACCAGGCCGTTACGGCCACTCAACATATCGACCTCGCCGTCCGGGATGCCTACGTGGCTGCAGTCAGGTCCAACTACGTGAGACGGGGCCTACCCGAGAAGGAAGAGACCTGGAAGAGACGGTAAAGCTAGCCTCCTCCTTAGCAGTAGCATTCCAAAGCCACGACGCGTTCCCGTCTGATCCCGCGACCCCCTCGTGGACCCCTGACCAGGGAGTATCCCAGGCCTGTGCCGCGCAGCTGCTGCCCAATACAGGGGGCTACTTTGCGGCAGCATCAGCATCCCAGGCAGCGCTGCCCGGCTCGGAATGCGAATTGCAGCGACGAAAAAGGGACATTTTGCTAAAGTTTGCCTGGCCAGGTCCAAATCCTCAAAATCACAGGCCTGACTCACAGGCCCGCAGACCCCGCAATGTGGCTGCATGCCTGTCGGCTCCGCTCTTCCCCCCCCCCCCCCCCCCCAGGGTGATTGGCCTTGCGTTGTCCGTGGGGGCAGCCATCTTCAAGCCCGCACATGTGCGACTAACGGGGTTGCCATCCTCCTCGCTGCCCGTCACGTGCGCCCGACGGGGGGCCATCTGCAGCGCCGGCCAACAGGTGCGACCGATGGGGGCAGCCATCTTGGGGCGTCCCCAGCACCTCCGACCACTCCGGCTACCCGCAACTCAGCATGGTTACCCTTGACCAGTCGCGACCCAAACACCTCCGGAGCTCCATGATGACCGTCCGGATGAATGGACACGAAACGCCTTGCCTGTTCGACTCCGGGAGCACGGAGAGCTTCATTCATCCAAACATGGTAAGGTGCTGCTCGCTCCCAATCTTCCCTGCACCTCAAACCATCTCCGTCGCTTCTGGGTTGCACTCGGTGCAGATCCGGGGGTGCACTACCGCAACCCTTGTAATACAGGGCGTCGAGTATGCCGATTTTAAGTTATACTTACTCCCCGAACTCTGCGCTCCTCTCCTGTTGGAACTGGACTTCCAGTGAAACCAGGAGCCAAACCCTGAAGTTCGGCGGGCCCGACCCCCACTCGCCGTATGGAGACTGGTGACCATGAAGGTCCACCCTCCCCCGCTCTTCGCAAATCTCACCGCCGACTGTAAGCCAGTCGCCACCAGAAGCTGGCGGTACAGCATCCAGGACAGGACTTTCAACCAGTCTGAGGTCCAGCAACTCTTGAAGGAGGGGATCATCGAGGGCAGTAATAGCCCCTGGAGAGCTCAGGTGGTGGTCGTCAGGACCGGGGAAAAGAACCAGATAGTTGTAGACAACCGCTAAACCATAAACCGGTACACGCACCTCAATGCGTACCCCCTTCCCGGGATCGCAGACATGGTTAACCAGATTGTACACTACCGGGTGTTCTCCACGGTGGATCTGCATGTCACCAGCTCCCAATCCGCCCGGAAGATTGCCACTACACGGCCTTTGAGGCAGACTGCTGCCTCTTCCACTTCCTTCACGTCCCATTCTGCATCACAAACGGGGTCTCGGTCTTCCAAAGAACGATGGACCGAATGGTGGACCAATACGGGCTGCGGGCCATATTTCCGGACTTGATCAACTTCACCATCAGTGGCCACGATCAGCAGGACCACAATGCCAAACTTCAGAGATTTCTCCAAACAGCCCAAACACTTAAACTCACTTATAACAAGGAGAAATGTGTTTTCCGCACAACCAGACTAGCCATCCCCGGCTACGTCGTGGAAAACGGAGTGCTAGGACCCGACCCCGACCATGTGCAATTCTGCCTTCCCCACTGCCCCAAGGCCCTGAAAAGGTGCTTTTCCTATTGCGCCCAGTGGATCCCCAACTATGTGGACAAAGCCCGCCCACTAATCAAGGCCACCATCTTCCCACTGGCGGCTGAGGTCCGCCAGGCCTTCAGCCGCATCAAGGCAGATATTGCCAAAGCCACGATGTGCGCGGTGGACGAGTCCTTCCCCTTCCAGGTGGAGAGCGACGCGTTAGAGGTCCCCCTCGCCGCCTCCCTTAACCAGGCGGGCAGGCTAGTAGCATTTTTTTCACGTACCCTCACTGCCTCCAAAATTCGACACTCCTCGGTCGAAAAAGAAGCCCAAGCCATCGTGGATGCTGTGTGGCACTGGAGGCACTACCTCGCTGGTAGGAGGTTTACCCTTGTCACCGACCAATGGTCGGTAGCCTTCATGTTTGATAATACACAGCGGGGCAAGATCAAGAACGATAAGATCTTGAGGTGGAGGATCGAACTCTCCCCCTATAATTACGATATAGTGTATCATCCAGGTAAGCTCAACGAGTCTCCAGATGCCCTGTCCTGCGGCATGTGCGCCAGCGCGCAAGATGACCGACACCAGGCCATCCACGATGACCTCTGTCACCCGAGGGTCACCTGGCTTCTCTACTACATCAAGGCCCGCAACCTGCCCTACTCCACAGTGAAGGTTAGGGACATGACCAGCGACTGCCAAATCTGTGCGGAGTGCAAGCCGCACTTCTATCGACCAGATAAGGCCCACTTGGTGAAGGCAGCCCGGCCCTTTGAGCGTCTCAGTATCAACTTCAAAGGGCCCCTGCCTTCCACCAACCGCAACAGGTATTTTCTTAAAGTCGTTGACGAGTTCTCCAGCTTCCCCTTTGCAATCCCCTGCCCTGACGTGACCGCGGCCACCATTATTAGGGCCCTGCATAGTGTCTTCACCCTGTTTGGTTTCCCCACTTACGTCCACAGTGACTGGGGCTTGTCGTTTGTGAGTGACGAACTGCATCAGTACCTGCTCGGTAAGGGCATCACCGCGAGCAGGACTACCAGTTATAACCCCCGGGGAAACGGGCAGGCGAAGGAGAACGCGACAGCCTGGAAGGCCGTCCTCCTGGCCCTGTGGTCCAGGAATCTCCCAGTTTCCCACTGGCAGGAGGTCCTCCCCGGCGCACTCCACTCCATTAGGTCCCTCCTTTGCACGGCCACGAACGAGACCTCTCATGACCGCCTGTTTGTTTTCCCCAGGAAATCCACCTCGGGGGTCTCGCTTCCGTCCTGGCTAAAGACACCGGGGCCCGTCCTACTCCGCAAACACGTCAGGAGCCATAAGTCCGACCCTCTGGTTGAGAGGGTCCAGCTCCTACACACCAACCCCCAGTTCACATACATAGAACACCCCGACGGCCAACAGGATACGATTTCCCTCCGGGACCTCGCACCCGCAGGTTCCACTACCACTGCCATCCCAAATTACCCCACCCAACCTACGCTAACCAGTGCCCCCACCCCTACATGGCATCCGTGCCCCCCCCACCCCCATTCCTCGTTCACTGACCCACAGGAACAAAGCTCCAGAAGACATGCTCCCGGTATCCGTGTCTGTGCCCGCACTGGTGACTTCACCACCCAGGCCCGCACAGATGAGTTTGACACCCGGGCCAGCTGTGATACCAGAGCTTCGGCAATCACAGCCCATGCTCAGGGCGCCGGACAGGTTGAACCTGTGAACCCTTCACCCCGCCGGACTTCAATTTTTTAACAGGTGGTGAATGTGATGAACGTATTGTATTAACCATGAACCATGTATTACTCCATATTACGCTGTTGCCTATGTGGGCTCCATCTATGGACCATTGTATGATATTACATAGGATGTATCATGTTGGTGCCCTTGTGGCTCCGCCCCTGGCTCCGCGTCTTGAGGGGAGGTATAAAGAGCAGCAGCTCTGTAGGTGGCTCTCTCTATCAGATCAGTCGCAGACGGGCTCTGTTCTATCTACTCTGTTTCGCATGAATTGATGGTTGCATCAGGGGTTCTTGTCAGTTCTCCTGCAGGGTAAGTGTTGAGACCCTTGTTGCCTCCACTAAATACGGTACTTTCACGGTTGACTTATGTTTCAAAGTTCTTTGCTTAAGAGGGTGAGTTGAAGACCATGAGTTGATTATCTTCCCTCACCAAATACTTGTGATCTGGTGACTCAGAAAGAATAGGCATATGCCATTTCCTACCACTCTAATCTCTTGCCACTGTTCTTGAAGCCTATTCCTGTTAGCTGCTGCATAACTCTCCATGACCTGATCCATCTCATATACCAAATGGAGTCCTGCACCTGTTTTGAAATCGTTGATGGAAGAATCTTTTAATTTTCCAAGTCCATCATTGACAACGAAAACAAGTTTTAAAAAAAAAAAAACACCCAACATTTTGGGGACATTTTAGGGACACTTTATCCGAGCCGTCATTTTGCCTGAGTGACTTGTATCTGCACCACCTCACTCGCCAATTGATTGTCCCAACAACACCAGTCGGATCCTAATCACACCTGGTCCAAAGTGTAAGTGCACTGTGCCAGCCGAACAGCACATTGAACTGCTTCCAAAAATGCAGAGGGAATGAAGCCCTCCTAATTCAAATTACAAGTACTGTTCCATGTGAAATAGAAATATATGAACTGTTAATACATTAAGTGATCATTGCTCAGTTGGTAGTACGTTAGTCTCTCGAGTGAGAAGGTTTTGGGTTCATGTCATGATGAGTTCAGAGCTTGAGTGCAAGTCTACGCTGACATTTCCAGTGCAGTCCTAAGGGGGCGCTGCAGTGTAGGAAGGGAGCTGCCTTTTGGATGCGACATAAAACAGCCCCATTGGTCTTCTCAAGTGGACAGTAGAGATCCCATGGTGGAATTTCAAAGAGGAACAGGGGTGGATATCACTGGTGTCCTGGGCAATATTTACCCCCAAATCAACATCACAAAAGCAGGTTATCTGTTCCATTATTACTTGCTTTTTGCATGTGCTGTTGTGTTTCCTACATTGCAAATGATTACATTTGAATATTTAATTTAAACATAATTCATTGTTCCAATTAAGAACATTGGCTGCAACCAATATAGTGGGTATGTTAAGTTAACGACTCACAACTCTCAAAACATCACATCGTCAACCTTGAAACTTATTTTCAGGAGCATCATTGTTTGTTTATATTGACCTATTATTTGTGCTTTGAGCTGTTCATAATGTCAGACCGCCCCGACTAAACCATTCTAATTCCTTTTTAAAAAAAAACAATTGAACCATATACACGAATGTGACGAGTCCAGTGAAACAAAAGTTGAACAATTCTCTGTGAAACAAAATTTACAATGTGAATCTAATTCGCTAAAAAATTCCAAATATTTATATTTCTAATTTCTAACGTATTCCTCACCTTGAAATTAAGAAACCAGATTAAAAGTGGCAGTGTTAGATTATTGGTTTGTCATTACAGCTGGTGGATCAAGCACCTCCGATAACATGTGGTTGTGATGAGGGCCATCAGAACTAGTCACTGGGCAATTACTAAGGCTGCTGAAGCCTTTTTCACTCAGACATACTAGCTAGCATTAAGACCACTTTCCATGAGTGGTCTCTTGATTTCTTTACTGCTTTTTCAATTTGTGTTATTCTGTTGCGCCTTGCACATATGTTTCTAGGAAGTATGAAGTATTTCAACGCTGGACCTAAAATTGAAAGATGGAGTATGATTGGGTGTCCAAACTTTACCATGGCTTCTAGGACCTCTTACTATAGGCCAACATTCACTTGCACTTGAGTTACAGAGTGAGCTCTTAACAGGAGTTAAATAGGTGTTTCCAATTGAGTCCTTCCATTGGGTTCAAAACAAAAGGTCGGCCCATGTGTCTATCACTCTCGAAATTAGGAATCTAACTTTTTTAAAATTGGAAACCTCCACACATTGCATAAGTGATGGCGGTAGAAGACTCTTACTTTCCTTTGATTCTTTAGTTGTCTCAACAGTTTTGTTTTTTTGACTTCTTACAAATTCTGCATTAATACTAATGTTGATTTTAGTGCTGCCCTACAATTCTTTAATTTGATCAGAGTCGCTCCCATTCGATTTGGGCAAAATTCCCTTCAGTCTCGTTGAGGGCTGGATTTTCCCGTTCCCCAGACGCGTGTTTCCTGGTGGCGTGTTGTTCGCTGGCGGTAGGAAACCCACCGGGGGGAAACGCTGGTTCTGCCGATGGGAAAAGTAAATCGCAACGGCCAGAGAATTTTGGCCCAATTCCCCCGACCTTTATTTTCACATGCTCTGTTCCATTCTTGTCACTTACTTTAACCTTCATAACATTGCTCATCCTGCAGCACCCATAATGAATCACTATTTTTTCCAGCATTCCTTTCCACCAAGTTCTGAACTATTTGTTGCACCATTTTACTGAACAAAACCTCAGAAGGTGTTTACTTTTCAATTTGGACTTCTTCCACTATTCCATCCCAATGTTATCTTCAGCTGCAAGCAATAGCATGGTTTGTTAGGTTAGTGCAAATGAAACGCATACACGTGTATAGATATTCCTGGGATTTCAGGTTAACAGTATTCTAATGCCACACTTAAAGAATTTCACTGGCTGAAAAGTGCTTTGAGATGCCTTTGATATTGTAAAAGGTGTTTGTTTTTTAAATGCATGGGGCAAATAAAAAGTCTGGCATGCACGCAAAGTTGCCAGTGCATTATCTCTGATTAGTACAACCTTACTGAGAATCTGATAAAAGATGGCATGTTGAATAATAAAAGTACTCTGATCCCACGGAGCAATGTGCCAGCCTGTTGTATACATTCCACATCCTGGTTACTGTAACATTGATTGCGAGAATAGTTTAGGCCAGCATCAGGCATGTTGAACATGCCTCTTAACTCTTCAGATGCTGAATTTAATTTTTAGTGCCTTTTGTAAGATGGTAAATGGGTGAAACAGCAGGAGTTTTGGTCTGTCTCCAAGGCAACTGGAATGATGGGTGCAGCTGTGGGCCCATTGTATGCTGTGTTGTAAAGTTTGCAGATATTGGAAAGTTGATGATTGTGGTTGTTTGGAAGTCAGTTATCTCAGTATCAGCATATTACTGCAGGTGTTCCTCAGGGCAGTGTCATTGGCCTAATCATCTTCAGCTGTTTCACCAATGCCCTTCCCTCCATCATAAGGTTTGAATAGAAGATCTTCGCTGATGACTGCACAATGCTCAACATCATTTGGGACACTGCAGATACTGAAGAATTCCGTGTTCATACGCAGCAAGGTCAGAAAAGCACAGGCTTGGGCTGCTAAGTGGCAAATGATATTTGTACCACACAAGTGCCAGGCAATTACAATCTCCAACAAGAGAGAATCTAACCATCTCACTTGACATTCAAAGGCAATGACATCACTGAATCCCCCACCATCAACATTCTGAGAGTCCTCATTGACCAGAAACTGAACGAGACCAGTCATATAAATAGCGTGGTCACAAAAGCAGGTCAGAGTGTGGAAAGTCTGCAGTGAGTAACCTGCCTTGAGAATCCTCAAAGCCTGTCCACCACCTGCAAGACACAAGTCAGGAGTGTGATGGAATTCTCCCCATTTGCTTGGATGCTCAATGCCATCCAGGCCAACGCAGCCCACTTGTTTAGCACCCCATCCACCAACTTAAACATTCACTTCCTCGAACACTGATGCACAGTGGCAACAGTGTGTTCCGTACCATTAACAAGGTGCATTGGCAGCAACTCGCCAAGGCTCCTTCAAAGGTATTTTCCAAACCAATGACCTCTACCACATAGGGGGACCAGGGCAGCAGATGCAAGGGAACACCACCACCTGCAAGTTCCTCTCCAAGCCACAACACTATCCTGACTTGGAACTATATCGCCATTCCTTCACGGTTCCTCATGCAAAATTCCGAGAACTTTGTTCCTAACATCACTGAGTGAGTACCTATACCACATGGACTGCAGGTCAAGAAGGTGGCTCACCGTCACTCAAGGGCAATTGGGGATGGGCAATAAATGTTGGCCTAGCCAGGGACCGCCATATTCCGTGAATGAGTAAATTAGAAAGAAAATGCAGTTCAACAAATATTAGAAGCCAAAAGGAGCCTCTGATTTATGGAACTGATTGCTGAGATGCAAGGATTGTCCTCTGAGGGAGATGACGTAGACGGGCCAATATTCTCTACATTTAGAAGATTGAGGGGTGACCTAGCAAACCTAAAACTCTAGTAGATGTTGGGACGGTATACCTTGAGAGATATCAGCTTCAGAATAAGGGGGTCAGCCTTCTAGGACTGAGAATCAGAGATATTCCCTCACTCAAAAGATTGTGGATCTTTGGAATTCTCAATCAGAGAGACATCTGCTCCACATCTACTCGTCAGCACCTTTCATCATATGTACCTCAATTAGATCTCCTCTGATTCTTCTGGACTAGAGAGAGTATAGGTCTGAACTGCTCAATCTGCCTTCCTCAGATGAACCCTTCCCCTCTAGAATCAATCTAGTGAACCTCCTTTGAACTGTCTCTAATGCAACTGCATCCCTCTTCAAATAAGGGGACCAAAATGGTATGTTGTACTCCAGGTGCAGTCTCTCCAATGCCTTGTACAGTTACAGTAACACTTCCCTACTTTTACACTCTCCTTTAGCTATGAACACCAAGATTCCATTTGCCTTCCTCATTACTTGCTGTATCTGCAGGATAGATTTCTTCGATTTATACATGACACTCAGATCTCACTGCACCAAAGCACTCTTGACGTTTCTCTCAATTTAGTTAATAAGTTGACTTTCTATTTTTCCGATTTAAAATGGATAACCTCCCACTTATCCATGTTAAATTCATCTGTCAAGTTTTGGCAGACATATCTAACCTCGCCTGACGTATCCATATGGAATATGACATCATAGTACAAGCATACACCACTGCAAATACATAGTCATTAGCTGCCATATGGAAATGAAATAGCAATTAATTAACCATATGTAATATTCAGTGAGATGGTAAATAGTCACTCACACTTTCATTAAGCCTGTAACTTGTGGGAATCTGAGAGATGACGGTGATCTTTGCATTGAGAATTGAGAATTTGTGTTGAGAACTGGCCGCTTCAAAGGTAATTTCCCTTTAATGACAAGTCACAAGGATAATGGCTGATATCAGTGCCCTGGCACAGTGTTTTATCGTTAAACTGACATTACTAAAATTGATTATGTGGTCACATTGCTGTATATAAGACCCAGTTGTGTGAAAATTATCACGTTTCCTGCAATACAACCATGACTCCACTTCAAAAAGCATTTGATGAACTATGAGTGCTTTGGGATGTCCTGAGCTTGTGAAAGGCGCAATATAAATCTAAATGTTTGAGATGATCCTCCTTCAGGTACCATGCTCTAAGAGGGTGTTGGCAACCATGCACTCCCATTGGATTGGTCCATGGTTATGCTTGGCAAAGTACTGCAGTAGAATGCATTTGACAGTATGGCTGACTGATTTGCAGGTTGATGCATCCAATCCCTTCCTGTAATTTTGGTGGAGTCATGGGATATAATGGGACAGATAGAGATGAGGGGTGGTGTTGGAGAGACTTAAACACAGGTGGGAGCTGGGATACTATATTGGAGAGTTTACAAGGGCCTTCTATCTGGCTCGCCCTCGCACCCACATTCCTCAGCTCTCACACTGCATTGCAACCCAACTCCCATATGAATAGAGCATTGGGGTTAGTTTTGAATTGATTCAGGGCTATGGGAAGAGACTAGAACAGAGGGATTAGTTTGGGGATTTAAATGGACTAAGGGGGAGAGAGAACAAATTCCTGGGATTAGTTTTAAACTGGCCTAGCAAAGTGCCAGTGAAGATCAAATGTCTCTGAGCTTTAAAACTCTTTGCGTTTGTGGTTAAAGCAGATATTTCATGGAAGCTATCGAGTATTTGACCTGCTCCAATGTGATCGATCGCATGGCCTTTCATGATGTCAGGACATCCAATCCCCTCCTGTAATTTTGGTGGAAACGGTGTGAAAAACGTTCAATGCCCATCTGTCATTTCATTCACATTGGGAGATCAGGCAGAAATTCCAAGCAATGTTCCTCCAGTTGGTTCTGCAATGTTGACATTGCATGTAATGACTTCAATGGAAACAGTAAGTGAAATCTGGAGTTTTTGGACAAGCTTTTGGATTGATTTAAAACCCGAGATTAAAATTCATGAGTAAGGTGCCCCTGGCACAAGTTTGTGAGGCTGCATCAAATATTGTAGGGCCTTACGTGAACTCCATTATTTTGCTTTCCTCGAGCTGACAGCAACTCCCTTTTCTCATGAGACACGATTCAGAAGTCAGCCTTCCTACTTCCCGCCTCTCTCTAGATAAAGCTTCCCGACACACTGCATCCTCAGTCTATGGCTGTCTAATCTGTGCCTGTAAGTCCCATAATTGTCAACAATGACAAACACAGGCCAATACTTTGTTTAAAAGCACTTCTCCTATACTACGTCCATCTAATGGTCCTCCCAGGAAAAAAAATAATCCTCCCAGGCAAAGGTGGATTTAGAATATTTTTCCCAATGGAGCTGCAACACTTGAGACCAGGTGTTTTAAAATCTGCCAGCAAATCAACAGGCAAATGCACCACAGCAAGAAATGCAAGCACTTGGCTAGTCAGAGAGCTCACAAGTTACTCTGGCCCACTAGTTAGAAATTTAATAGCTATATTAATATGGAGCCAATTGTTTGTAGCTCTTTCACTGATAGACATTTACTGACTGATTTGAACCTTTTATTTTAAAAGTTTTGACAAGACAGGACCTAGTGGCCTCTCAATGTACAGCCTTCACTTGATGTTTCACAAGATGAGATAGAGTTGCAGCATACAGATGGGCTTTTTAACAAAAGGCTGCAATGCCATACCAGTTGTTTTGCCCTCTTCTATTTGTGAGGCACAGTGGATGGTGCCTGATGAATGATTCACCCTCCCAAGGTCTGACAGATCTGTGTGAAGTGCAGCTTAGACACACTTTCGCCTTCCCCCTGCACTGAATCCTCTTGGCTTTCCCTGCGTGTGCTACTTTTTGTGATGTGGCATTTTCGAGATGATGCAATTGGCAGGTTACTCGTAAAGCATGAGCCTGTTGACCTGCGGAATGTTGGCAGCTACTTTTAGCCCTGATTGCTCTTTCTAAAAAAAAAGAAGAAATTCCAGCAGTGATGGTCCAGCTCGGATAAATCGCTGATCCAGTGTACAGCTCCGAAGCAAAAAACATGTTCCATCTTGTATTCAGGCACCATCAATAACATGGCTGCGGCAGATATATTTTAAGATACAAAACCTGAAAAGAACTCCAGATTATTCTCCTTCCCTTAAACAAATGTGTTGGCATTTCACCTCCAGAAATAATAATTCTAATTGTCCAAATGACCTTGGGTCAAAATGATGGCCGCATATCGCCATTAATTCCGAGAAATGATGGAATGATGCAGGGCAGAAATGGGTCATTCAGCCCATAATTTCAGTGCCGGCTCTTTGAAAGAATTATACATTCAATCTCATTCTGTTCTCTTCCGCCATGGCCAAACATTTATTTTCCTTTTCAATCACGTGTCTTATTCTTATCTGAAAGTTAGTACTGAATTTGCTTCCACCGCCCTTTCAGCCAGTGCATCCAATCATAACATTGCGTACATTTTATAACTATGCTTTGATGGCCGTTTTTGGTCAGTGTGTCTTGGATCAACTTCACAATCATCAATATTTAGTTTTGGCAAAATAATCCAATGCAATGATGTACTTCCCTCAAAAGATACTGCAGGAAACCGGAGCTGAAGTATCCCATATGGCCCCTCTAGCTATCTTTGGCAGTTGAAATGATCGTGGTGATCTTCTGCTTCAACTCCACTTTCCCACTGCTTCCCGCCCCAGTGCTCCCCATGTTCCTTGATACCTTGACAGCCTGTAATCTGTCGAGCCCAACCTTGAAGTTATTCAATATGGAGCACCCATAACCCTCTGGGGTCGACTAAGATTCGCAACTGTCTGAGTGAAGAAATTCCTCCTTGTTTCATCGAACATAGAACAGTACAGCACAGAACAGGCCCTTCAGCCTTCGATGTTGTGCCGAGCTTTGTCCGAAACCAAGATCAAGCTATCCCACTCCCTGTCATTGTGGTGTGCTCCATATGCCTATCCAATAACCGCTTGAAAGTTCCTAAAGTGTCCGATTCCACTATCACAGCAGGCAGTCCATTCCACACCCTAACCACTCTGAGTAAAGAACCTACCTCGGACATCCTTCTTGTATCTCCCACCCTGCACCTTATAGTTATGCCCCCTTGTAACAGCTACATCCACCCGAGGAAATAGTCTCTGAGCGTCCACTCTATCTATCCCCCTCATCATCTCACAAACCTCTAAAAGTTGCCTCTCATCCTCCTCCGTTCCAAAGAGAAAAGCCCTAGCTCCCTCAACCTTTCCTCATAAGACCTACCCTCCAAACCAGGCAGCATCCTGGTAAATCTCCTTTGCACCCTTTCCAATGCTTCTACGTCCTTCCTTTGGTGAGGTGACCAGAACTGCACACAATATTCCAAGTGTGGTCTCACCAGGGTCATGTACAGTTGCAGCATAACCCCACGGCTCTTAAACTCAAGCCCCCTGTTAATAAACGCTAACATACTATAGGCCGCCTTCACGGCTCTATCCACTTGAGTGGCAACCTTCAGAGATCTGTGGACATGAATCCCAAGATCTCTCTGTTCCTCCACATTCCTCAGAACCCTGACTTTGACCCTGTAATCCGCATTCAAATTTTTCCTACCAAAATGAATCACCCCGCACTTGTCAGTGTTAAACTCCATCTGCCATTTTTCAGCCCAGCTCTGCATCCTGTCAATGTCTCTTTGCAGCCTACAACAGCCCTCCACCTCATCCACTACTCCACCAATCTTGGTGCATCAGCAAATTTACTGACCCACCCTTCAGCCCCCTCCTCCAAGTCATTGATAAAAATCACAAATAGCAGAGGACCCAGCACTGATCTCTGTGGTACACCGCTGGTAACTGGTCTCCAATCTGAAAATTTTCCATCCACCACCACCCTCGGTCTTCTATGTGATAGCCAGTTACTTATCCAATTGGCCAAATTTCCCTCTATCCCACACCTCCTTTCTTTCTTCATGAGCCGACCATTTGGAACCTTATCGAACGCCTTACTAAAGTCCATGTGTACTACATCAACTGCTCTACCTTCATCTACACACTTAGTTACCTCCTCAAAGAATTCAATCAAATTTGTGAGACAATATTTACTCCACAAATCCATGTTGACTATCCCGGATTAAGCTGCATCTTTCCAAATGGTCATAAATCCTATCCTTCAGGACCTTTTCCATTAACTTACCGACCACCGAAGTAAGACTAACCGGCCTATAATTACCAGGGTCATTCCTATTCCCTTTCTTGAACAGAGGAACAACATTTGCCACTCTCCAGTTCTCTGGCACTATCCCCGTGGACAGTGAGGACCCAAAGATCAAAGGCCAAAGGCTCTGCAGTCTCATCCCTTGCCTCCCAAAGAATCCTAGGATATATCCCATCAGGCCCAGGGAACTTGTCAACCCTAAGGTTTTTCGAAATTGCTAATACATCCACCCTCAGAACATCCACCTCCTCCAGCCTACCCGCCTGTATCACAAACTCATCCTTTAAAGCATGGCCCATCTCCTTGGTGAACACTGAAGAAAAGTTTCAGTACTCAATAATTGACCCCTTGCCATAGACTGGGCCCACATCATCGAGACGATTCTCCAGCCAGAAGGAACAACCTCTCGATGCCTACCTTGCCAAGCCCCTCCTGAATCTCTCAACTTCAGACAAAACGTTTTTTATTCTTTCATGCCCATCCCTAAATGCCTATGATAAGGTGGTGATGAACAGCCACCTTGAATTGTTGTAGTCCATCTGGTGTGGATATGGTAGCATGGGGGCAGCATGGCACCACAGTAGCTAGCAAAGTTGCTTCACAACTCCAGGGTCCTAGGTTCGAATCTCAGCTTGGGGCACTGGCTGTGCGGAGTCTGCACGTTCTCCCCATGTCTGCGTGGGTTTCCTCCGGGTTTCCTCCCACAGTCCAAAGATGTACAGGTTAGATGGATTGGCCATGCTAAATTGCCCTTGGTGTCCAAAAAGGGTAGATGGGGTTACGGGGATAAGGTAGAGGGGTGGGTTTAAGTAGGGTGCCCTTTCCAAGAGCCGGTGGCGACTTGATGGGCTGAATGGCCTCCTGCTGCACTGTAAATTCTATGATCTATGATATACATTTGCAGTTACGAAGACTGTTCCATATACTTGACCCAGTGACAGCGAATGGGTGGTGATGTAGCTCCAAGCCAGGTTAATGCGTGTCTTGAGGGAAACTTGCATATGGTGGTGTTTCCATGCATCTACTGTCGTTGTCCTTCTGGATGATTGAGATTGTGGATTTGGAAGGCGCTGTCAAGTGTACCTTTGTAAGTTGCTGTAGCACGTGCATCTTGCATTTGGAACATAATGTAGTCGGCCTGTGTTCAGGCCCAATTTACTCCGCCACTCATAAGACAATCCTCTCATTCCAGTTACTAATTTAGTGAACCTACAATACTTCAAATACCCCCAAGGAAAGTACTGGCCAAACACGTGACCTTGATACAATCTAGCATGTCTCTTACTGAGCTAGGTAGCGCAGCCCAGTTAGTTTAAAGAAAACTTTTGATCTCCTGACACAACCGCATTGAGGTCAAATGCCATTTGATTTCATTTATCCTGCCCCTTAGCCTTTTGCTTGTCCTGTTGTTTGCTTCAGAACGTTTCCTGGCCCCATATTCAGTTAAATATATTGTGATGAATGTCGGAATTTCAGACATTGTATTCTATGTATTTGGTGCAGTAAGGGTTAATCGCCTGGGTTAGTGGGTACGACTGCTGCAGTAGTATTTTTAAAACTCTTGGTTCACAAGACAGCCAGGATTTTTGGAGCCAGAGGCGCAATTAAAGCATCGTAAAAGTGTGGACTAATGGACTTTTATTTATATGAAGAGGGTTTGCTGCAGAGTGCATAATTAGAGATGGTGTGTTCAGCTTAACGATCATGTAGTTAATGGAAGGAGCCGGGGTTGAAGCAGTCAGATATTCAGGTTCAGCTTTTTAATTTTGGGCTAGAACATAAGCTGAGAAAGTTGTGAATAAATACAGCCATGAGATTCTGCATTATTCTGACTGGGTCGAAATTCTCCGACCCCACGCAGGGTCGGAGAATCGCCCGGGGCCACCGAAAATCTCCGCCACCCGGGAATTGGCAGGGGCGGGAATCACGCCACGTCGAGCGGTGAGTCCCCTGCGGCGATTCTCCGGCCCGCGATGGGCCGAAGTCCCGCCGCTGGGAGGACGCGGTGGTGCGAGCGGGCCCCGGGGTCCTGGGGGGGGGACGCGGGGCGATTGGACCCCGGGGTGCCCCCACGGTGGCCAGGCCTGCGATCGGGGCCCACCGATCGGCGGGCAGGCCAGTGCCGTGGGGGCACTCTTTCTCTTCTGCCGCCACGGCCTACACCATGGCGGAAGTGGAAGAGAATCCCCCAGCGTGCATGCACCGGTGGTGACGTCAGCGGCATGCGCGAACGGGCGAAGGCCTTTCGGCCAGCCCCGGTGCCGGGCGGCAGGTGTCACAGGCCGCTGGTGCCGGTTTTGGCACCAGTCGGCGTGGTGCCAACCGCTCCGGCGCGGGCCTAGCCCCCAAAGGTGCAGGGAATTCCGCACCTTTGGGGAGGCCCGACGCCGGAGTTGTTGGCGCCACTCCGCTACGCCGGGACCCCCTCCCCCGCCGGGTAGGGGAGAATCCCGCCCAGGGTGTCAGGTCTCTTTCTTTAAGCCGTCTCAAACGATTTCTCTTAAAAGTGGAGTATTGAAGACATCTCCATACAGCAACTGTTCCTGAGTGCTACCTGTATTTAAAAGTGGATTAGGACTTGAGATAGTTTTGTTGTTTGAGTCGAAGTAAAGATAGCAGTTGAAGGTTATTGGGTCACTGTATTGATTAACATTGTTTAGGGGGTAAATGTAAGCTATTTTCTTGTGTGATGTTAAAGATGTGTTAATACTGTGTTTGTGATAAAGTTTCTTTTCATATACCATAATCCCGTGAAATTTCCGTGAAATCATTCCTGGAGTGCAGTATCCTTTCCTCAGTCTCATAGAATTAAAATAAAATATTGGGATTTCTGTCCAGTATCCTAGCCACTGTTGGGGTCTGGTCCCGGATTGTAATATCATTGTCCTTGGAATATTCAATGTTCCTGGAATGTTTATTGTCCTCTCGATAAGAGTCAAAGTAGAGGAGGCTTGTTGCAGTTGGTTTAATGACCGTTAGACACTCGTGTCACATTTTGTGGATCTCCTGTGGTAATCATCGAATTCCTACAGTACCGAAGGAGGCCATTTGGTCCATCGAGTCAGCACCGACCTTCTGAAAGAGCACCCTACCCAAGCCCACTCCCCCACCCCATCCCAGTAGTCTCTTGGACACGAAGGGGCAATTTAGCATTGCCAATCCACCTAACCTGCACATCTTTGGACTGTGGGAGGAAACCAGCACATCCGGAGGAAGCGCAGGCAGACACGGAGAGAATGTACAAACTCCACACAAGACAGTCACCCGAGGTCAGAATCTAACCTGGGACCCTGGCGCTGTGAGGTAGCAGTGCTAACCACTGTGCTGCCCTTACATTTGTCTCTAGTTCCACATGCACGGCTGTTCTCCAGTGCCTCACCTGGCTGTGTTTGCTGCATGTGTCACGCCCAATAGTGAGTGCTGATCAGGTCTCCGTGCATCTAACAGGGGGAATCAATAGAACAGAACCTGATCCTGTCCACGTCAAAGTATACATGCTTTCTAGCCGTGATCATGGGACCCCAATCAAGAGCTCTGTCATTCTGAGTCATTCTGTCAATCGGGAATCAAACCCCAGGACCTTCCTGTCTATGGGACATAATTCTTCATTGGGCAATGCATTTGCCAACTTGACCTTTGATTGCCTACAGAATGAGCGCCCAGGAATAGCTAGAATAGCATTTTAAATCAATTATATACTGCCCAGAAAACATTAATTTCACTGAGGTAATCTTGCAGTGCTCACCCCACCTTTTTCAGGATGACGTGTGTGCGCAATCTACTGACTTGCTGAGCAAACCAACCTGGCTCCATATTTTGTTAAATATTAGTGCTTGAGGACTATGGCTAATTGCCTATCAATGAAATGCCCTGATGAACTATTAATATCACGAGCTGTAAAACTGTGTCGACGAGGGTAATGCTGAGTTGTCAGAGGATGGCTACTTTCCAATTATACCTATGCCAACTACAGATCAGTTTCAGGCGGAGCAAATGCTCTTGGGACAGTTGAGTGGTGGCACCTTTGACCATAGCATTTGTTATTTCCTTTCTTGTGCATGAAGCTTGGGCGTGAAGCAAAAATTGTCAAGTGAAGTTAAAGATTAAATAACTTGCATGATCAGAATGCAACATGATGAGGGCTCATTAAAAGAATCACCCATGGAGCTGTGTCTTCTGCCAAAGATCCCATTGATTCTTGCAAGGAAGATGTCAGTTTGGGAAGTGAGGCGAGTCTCATTCAATGAATTGAACAGTTTTCCGATACCAACAGCACACGTGTTTAATTTTGCATTGATACTAAACAGATTGAAGAGATGTGAGGGAAAAGCATTTCACACAGAGGGTGAATCTGAAACTTATTATCTGAAATGGTGGTAGAGGTGGGAACCCTCACAACCTTTTGTAAGTATTTAGATGAGTACTTGAAATGCCATAGCATACACGGCTACAGGCCAAGTGCTGGGAAATGGGGTTAGACTAATTAGGTGCTTGATGGCCAGCATGGACACGATGGACTGAAGGGCTGTAGAAACCCTGGCACCATTTAATTAAATGGTGCAAACCCATTTCGTTCCCCTGGTGGTTCAGTGAGAAAAAGCATCATGAGGTACTGATTGAGCGGAAAAGATAAATGGCCCCCAAATTCAATCTCAAGTGTACGAATGTAGTCCTGTTAGCTGAGGGCATTGCCAGGATGTAATCATCGCTGCCTCTGGGCTTAGTAAGGGAAATATCTGCCAGGCTTCCTGTTCCTAAACACCAGCTAGAGACGCCAAGTATAGTTCTTGTGTGTGGACCATTGGGCGCGATCAAGACTCGATTGGATAGAATGTCGCAGTGGCAAAATCCCACGGATGAGCACCATTTGCCAATCTAGATGCACAGAAAGGTTGAGTGCTTGACTGTAATGTGCCCCATATTATTGGTGTGGAGATAACCTGGTGTTGTAAGACTTCTTACCATATTATTGGGGGGGGGGAGGAATAGGCTGGGGAAAAATATTTTGTGACAGTTACTACTTCTTGCTTGTCAAAAGCAAAGGATGGAATGCCCTCCAGAAATCCTTTGAGCAGAGGCATTGTAAATTACATTTTAATTCATTCCAAGTCTATAAAAGATGCAAAGGAATGGATCCTGAAACTGTCCAGAATAATTTAAAGGACTGGAAGATACGTAAGCTTTAACAGCTGAGAGCTCTTGCACGGGAAAGAGCTAGCTCAGAGCTGCAGACATTTCCCTAGGGGTTCAGGCTGTGGTAGACTTTATTTTACTGCCTGTTTTAATTGAAGACGATCTGCGTTTAATAAGTTTGTAGAACTATCACTTTCAATCTTGAAATAGCGGAAAGGGTTACGCTTGGGGCATGTCCCGCGAGGACCCAGGAGTATTTATCTTGCTGCATTTCTTTGTAAAATAAGTGAAATCTGGGAAATTAAAACAACCTCTTTGTAGCACTGGTTTATTTGCCTTCGAATTTCGAGTGTCGCTCATTTCCAATGGAGAGTGTCTGCTTGCTGCGGATATTTTCTCAAGAGGAGAGAAATTGAGCCATGCCAGACTAGCCATAACAAATAGACTGCTGCCTTTTGGAGCTCGGCACCTCCAGGGTGTAAGGGTGACAATTAGTTAACATTTGGGTTAATAAGATATGGTTTCTGAAATCAGTTATTTCTCATGTCTTTTACACAAACACAACCTGCAGTGAGGTTGCATGAATCATGCCATATGAAAGTAACTGAGCAGTGATGTTTCCCTCGGGCAATAGTTCATCAGCTTTTTGTAGTCCTAGAATTCTAGTCGGCATTTATTTTACTGGGTGAATTTATATTGAGAAAACTTGAAGCAGCATTTAGCAGGGTGCAATCCCTGATCTCTGTCTGCTTTTGATCATTCTTTAACTAGCTTTGGGGAAAAGGTTTATTTAGTGGTTTTGTGGATGGGGAGATTAGAACAGGGTAGTCCTGTCGCAGTTCCTACCATGCTATGATTCTCTACTTGTTTTTGGTCCTGTGGTCCTGTTGTCTGTTTTGTGTCCTTGTTATATTGAGCCGATAGATTTAGTATTGAAATATTTTTGTGATTAACTGGCATAACAGGCTTTTTTTTTCTTTGGATGTCAAGCTACCATGAGGGAGTTGTTTCAAGGGCGCACGTTTTGTTTTGGGGGGTAGAGTGGGGTATTTTACAATGTTCACCGGCCTTTTCTAGTATATTTATTTTTTAATGGTCGTATTTCTAAGTGCATTCAATCTTGCACTTCGGAATTGAGTTTGCTGGGTCGAGTATTTTAAGGGGGCGGACGTGGCGGACCACATGATTGGTTCGGGGCCATTGGGAACCCTGAAGAGTCTATCGCCCATCTCTATCTTCATAGCCAGGCTTTGTCAGCCCACTGAGGGGGGGCGGTATGGCTGTCAGATCTGCGGTGAGGTCAACATTCACAGCAGGGAAACAGACACGGTCCTCAGGACTGGACTGGAGTCACAAAGGACCGGGAAAAGGTTGGGGCATCAACCCAGGACAGCGGTGGACTGCTATAGTTGTCGGTGGGCCCATCCCCAATAGACCTACCATTGTCGGGGGTTTGTGTGTTTCGAACGCAGTCATTAGGGGTCACATTCAAGCACGTTGCCACGCAACGCAATGTGCACCAATGCAAAAAAAACCCACAACAGCAGCAGTCCATAGCACCACTGAACATAGTGGAGAGGAGCTCTGAAGAAGTGCACGCAGTGTATCGTTTGAATGCAGTTCAGTTGAATAAGACAGCCCTAATTGTATTGGCTTAAAGGTAAACGGCAAAATCCTGAAAATGGAAATCGACACCGGAGCCTCGGTAACTGTTGTGGGGTAACAGACCTTCACGTATATCCGTGATGGACCTCCGCCTTGAAGTTTGAACAGCACCACAGCCAAGCTCTCCACGTACATGAAGGAAACCTTGAACATCTTCAGGAGCACAAGCACACCAGTAGCTCATAAAGAGCAAGAGGCCCATCTGACCCTGGTGGTTGTGGTGGATGGGCACAGACCCAGCCTCGTGGGAAGGGAGTGGTTCCAGCAAATCAAATGCAATTGCCTGGAAATGTTTTGGTTTTCTCACGGTGTCCTTCAAGATGTCCTGAGAAGGTATGAGGACATTGTCACAGTGAGCACGGTCAGATTAAAGGCCACAAACCAAAATCTGTCGATCTGGATTTGACGCCAAGTTGTCTACAGCCAGACCTGTTCCCTGCATCAGAAGGTTGAAGTTTAGTTTTGGGGATTAGAAAAACTGGGCATAATCATTCTGGTTCAGTGGGCAGCCCCCAAAGCTCCTGTTGTCGAACTGGATTGTTTAATGAGAATTTGTGGGGACGACAGACTAACCATAAATTTGGCCGCCTCTTCCCTGGATTGAGGACCTCTACACTAAACTGGTGGATGGCCTCACTTACTCCAAATTAGATCTTAGCCATGCATACCTTGAGTTAGAATTGGACAAAGAGTCCCAGAGGTTAGCCAGAATAAACACCCACCAGGGCCTTTTTTAGTACGCAAAGCTGCCATTCGGCATTGTGTCAATTTGTGCTATTTTCCAATGAGTGATGGAAAACCTTCTCCAAGGAATTCCCATGGTGATGGATTATCTCGACGCCATGCTAGTCACCAGTACTACCCCTGAAGAGCACACGTCTAGCCCTGGACAAGATGTTGAGAAGTTGCTGGGACACAGGGGTCCACCTCAAATGTGAAAAATGTACGTTCCAGGCCTCAGAAGTGACAGATCTCTGATTTTGCATTGATGCGACAGGGTTCCATCCCCTGGAGGAACAACTCAAAGCTACATGTGAAGTCCCAGCACCCAGGAATGTAAGCAAACTCAAATATTTCCTCAACATGGAAAACTATTATGGAAGACCCATTTCGAATTCCGCCGCAAAATTGACACCATTACACCAACTACTAAAGAAGCATCGGTGGTGGCAATGGAGGGGACCTCGAGAAGAAGTTTTTCGGGTGGTGAAGCAAACTTTGCAATCCTCAAATTTTGGTTCACTTTGACCTTGAGAAACTGACCGTGCTCACATGTGATGCATCCCCTTACAGTACGGTAGCATTGTGGATAGCACAATTGCTTCACAGCTCCAGGGTCCCAGGTTCGATTTCGGCTTGGGTCACTGTCTGTGCGGAGTCTGCACATCCTCCCCGTGTGTGCATGGGTTTCCTCCGGGTGCTCCGGTTTCCTCCCACAGTCCAAAGATGTGCAGGTCAGGTGGATTGGCCATGGTAAATTGCCCTTAGTGTCCAAAATTGCCCTTAGTGTTGGGTGGGGTTACTGGGTTATGGGGATAGGGCGGAGGTGTTGACCTTGGGTAGGGTGCTCTTTCCAAGAGCTGGTGCAGACTCGATGGGCCGAATGGCCTCCTTCTGCACTGTAAATTCTATGATAGGGGCATCATTATCCCACAAGATGGGAGATGGTTCTGAGTGCCCCATTACCTTGAGGACCCTTTCCAGAAGCAGATGTCCAAATCAGGAAAGAGGGCTCAGCAGTCATATATCATGTAAAGAAATTCCACTGATGTGTATGGACAGCGATTTGACATAGTCACCAGCCATAAGCCGCTACTTGACCTTTTGAGGGGTGATGAGCCAATACGCCAATAGCCTTGGCTAGGGTGCAGAATTAGACAGCCAGCAGCAAGGTTCACAATCATGCCTTCCAGCACTGGCCTGGCACTTAGATTGCTAATGAAGATGCATTGAGCCAACGCCCCCTGCTGAATTTTGCTCTCTGCATTTGATGAGTTTATTGAAGTTCCATTGCACAAAAAACTGAAAAGAGCCAGTTTCATGCTTCAGCTTTCTCCTGTCCCTGCCGAGTAAGTTTGTTCTGCTAGATTTGCTGTTATTTATTTTTTGTTGTTGCTGTTCTATTTCTTTTCTTAAAGTTATTAAAAGCTATTTTCTTTGCGGGGTTAACCATCGGATGGCATCCTCGTTATCCACTGGACTTCGCACTGTAAGAGAATCGGATAAAGACTAGTTCGGGCAGTGCTGGCGAAGTCCTACTGGAGCATGACATAAAGTAAACAACCATGTTTTAGTGTCCAACAGATGCCTGATGTAATGTGATGGCTCCTGCTGTTCCTCAGTTCAGCTTTGATGACGTGCTGACGCAGCAGTCCAGAATACTGAGTTGACACTCCTTGACCTTGGTGATAATTCTGCCACTAGCTCACAATAAAACATTATTTCTCCAGTACACTGCCTTCCCAATGGTCACTTCGACTTTTGAGCTCATTAAAAGTCTAGACAGAGCGTCAGATTTAAATAGTGGATGCCTGTTCCGAATGGAGAGATTGAAAGGCAGCATGAGAGGAAGAGAGATCTTGATGGATGGAACCATGAAGGAAGTAAGCTATGTTGTGATGTAGAGAATTGATGTTTGCTCTCCAAGCTGCTGTTACCCAAGCAAAAGCCAGAGCGCAATCGGAACTATTCATATTATTTATCTTTATCCATTTCTGTGATGCAGTATCTATTGTTGAGGAGTCCCTAATGAATGCAGCATACCTTTGGTGCAATAAAAGCAAAAGCTCTCTTCTTTCTTGAGCAGCAGCCTGAACAATCCCCGTCTACCACCATAGCTCGTCTGCCCAGCTGAACTTGTTTTGGCACTCAACACAACCTTGTTCACTGCTCCATCACCCCCAACCCTTCATCTATTTCCCATGGCAACTTCCCATGCAATCGCAGAAGGTGCAACACCTGCTCCTTTACCTCCTCCCTCCAAGATCCTAATTACTTGCACCGCCTTCAATTTGGTCGACTGCATTTGCTGCTCCCAATGCGGCCTCCTTGACATTGGGGAGACTTGACACAGACGAGATGCCTGTTTTATGAAACCCCTTTTCTCAGTCTGCAAGTATGACCAACCTTCCTGTTACTTGCCCTTTCAATTCACCATCTTGCTCTCACGTCCACTTGTCCGTTCTTGACCTGCTGTAATGCTCCAGTGGAGCCCACAGTAAACTGGAGGGACAGCATCTCATCTTCTGATTAAGTACATTGCAACCGTTTAGACACAACATGTAGTTTAGGCTGTGAACTTTCCCCTCTATCTTGACCCCTTATTTTGTATTTTGTTCTTATTTTTGCTGCAACACAACGTCGCTCCTCCCGCACTGGGCCATCTGTCACTTGTTCTTTAGTTTTGCTTTCACCGAGCACTGGCCTTTGTTCTTCCCTCAACACCCATTCTGCTGTCTTACCTTGAAGTCCCTTTCAGCACCTTCTTTAGCCCTGAATGCTACCATTAACATTCACTTTGTCTCTGGAGGAGGTGCTGACGACAAGGGGACTGGAGAAGGGGGTAGTGTCAGTGGTGTACAGAGCTATTTTGGAAGAGGATAAGGCACCACTGGAAGGGATCAAAGCAAAGTGGGAGGAAGAGTTGGGAGAGGTTATAGAGGAGGGGGTCTGGAGAGTAAATGCCTCCACCTCTAGTGTGAGGTTGGGGCTGATACAGCTGAAGGTGGTATACAGAGCGCACCACACAAAGGCGAGAATGAGCCGATTCTTTGAAGGAGTAGAAGATGTGCGTGAACGTTGCGGGGGGGGGGGGGGGGGGGGGGGGGGGGGGGGGGGGCGCTAATCACGTTCATATGTTTTGGTCCTGTCCAAAGCTAGAGGAGTACTGGAAAGAGGTTTTTCGGGTAATTTCCAAGGTGGTGCACGTGAAAGTGGACCCGGGTCCCTGGGGGGCCATATTCGGGGTGTCGGACCAGCCAGGGTTGGAAACAGTTCCGGAGGCAGATATCGTAGCCTTCGCCTTGTTGATCGCCCGAAGGCGGATCCTGCTGGGATGGAGAGCAGCCTCTCTACCCTGTGCCCTGGCGTGGCGGGGGGGCCTGTTGGAATACTTGACCCTTGAGAAGGTTAAGTTTGAACTGAGGGGAAGGACGGAGGGGTTCTACAAGTCATGGGCATTATTCATTATGCACTTTCAAGAACTGGATAACATCGAACATTAGTTGGGGGGGATGGGTGGGAGGGTTGGTGGGAGGGGGGCTGTGTATATTAAGGATGACTATGGGTAATCCCTGATTCCTTTTTGTCATTTGTTTATGTAAACATGCAGACTGATCTTTAGGGGTTGGTGGGAAGATGGGATTGTTGTTATTGTTATGGGGATTGACATATCTGTTGCTGATTATTGTTTATTGTTGGTGGGTGTAAATTCGGGAGAAAATGTGAAAAAGGAGAATAAAAATATTTATTTAAAAAAAACATTGACTTTGTCTTACGCCCATGAAATCTTTGTCAATCTCTCCTCAGCTCTAACATATCCCTGACCTTCTATTCTGCTTCACCTTCTTCACCTCCTGTCCTATTATATAACCCATCGCATTTCTAACCCTCTTCGGCTCTGAAGAAGAGTCATTCGGACTTGAAACTTTAGCTCTGTTTCCCTCTCCACAGATGCTGCTGAGTTTATCCACCATTTTCTGTTTTTATTACACATTTGGACCATCCCCGTTTCACAAAATTCATGTCCCCTTCGTACTGTCTGGTCTGCAATTCAGTTTTGGGTGAACAATGTAGTATGGTTGCTGCATCCAATATAAATGGGGGGATTTGACCACAATACTGCTCACAAAATGTGCAAAAACCTTTGTTAAATGACATCATCTTTTCCAGCTGATCACGTACAAGCCATTGAAAGAGTGGCAATTCTTGATTAGTGCCCTCCTATGTTTAAGATGCCTCAATATATATCTGTGTGCAGAATCTCTATTCCTAAAGGGAGTGGAGCTGGGGTGCAAATGTTGAATGAGGAGATAGTGTCGAAAGATCAGCTCCCACATTTTCCAATGTATTGTCTACTACTGTAACTTGTGCATTTCAAACCAAAAATTATTTCTCTTTGAGGGGCTGCAAATCATTTTAATACGAGGAAATTTGGGGATCTCATCTCACACTTATTTAGCAACCTATTTGTGAATCTTATATGTTTATTAAAACTTTTCATATTAAACAAAACTACCTGAAACAATCAAACAGAAATACACAATAAAAGAAGAAAACAAATAGAAAAAACACACACGACACCTAATTACCTTTGACACAAAAACTAAACTAAAGCCCCTAAGAGCTGAGGGTGACTAACTCCTTAAAAAGGGAAATGAATGGCTGAAATCTTTGGTAAAACTCCTCCACTAACCCACTGATGGCGAACTTGACTTTGTCCAAAGCAAATGCAGAAGTGACATGAGGCCACCGAACCAAACCGAGGCACAAGGCCGAGAAGGGGCCTCCACCCAAGCAGAATTGGCCTCCAGGCTATCAATGAGGCAAAGGCGAGTCCATCTGCCTTCACCACAGTCTGAAGCACTGGAGAATCCCAAATATTGCTACCAGTAGACACTGATCCAGATCTACACGGAGTATCTTCAACATGGTGTTAAAGAAAGAAGCACACACGGCTAAACCCCTAATCTAAACAAGAACTCTCAGAATTAGAACATAGAACGTACTGTGCAGAAGGAGGCCATTTGGCCCATCGCGTCTGCACCGACCCACTTAAGCCCTCACTTCCACCCTATCCCCGTAACCCAATAACCCCTCCTAACCTTTTTTGGACACTAAGGACAATTTAGCATGGCCAATCCACCTAACCTGCACATCTTTGGACTGTGGGAGGAAACCGGAGCACCCGGAGGAAAACCAAGCAGACACGGGGAGCCCATTGACACCATTAAACGTAGCCCTCTTCACAGGTCCACACCCATGTCTTGATAGAACCTGATGCGAGTGGCCTACCCACTTTAAGTCCATCTCAGAACCCCCTCCTTGACGCCGTGGAACTTCAGAGCGAGGCCTCGGCCGGACTGTACAATGAGCTTGGTCCCACTCAGGAGGGGATATGATCCCACCATCCCAGCAAACATGTCTGCGAAGTACTCATTGGGCCTCCCAGGCCCTTCGGTAGCTCCACAATTCGAATATTTTGCTTCTTCAATTAATTTCCTGACGTCCTCTGGCACAATTTGTCGGTGCTTTTTGAATTATTTTGCCACGGTCCTAGAAAGCACCTCGGCCAGCAGTGGAATGGTTGGAGCACCAGAAACTGACTCCGCCATTTTATCATCCGATGAACTCTCAGAGGTCTCCGACTGCATCGATGAATCTCTGCTTTTAGTCTTCTTTCCTCTGCCTTTTTTCAGCATTTCAGTCATACAAGGTCCTTATTACAATCATCTAGCGTGCAAAGAAAAGGGGCAAAAAGTACAGTCGACTAGCGGGAGCCACATCATGCACGTATTTGCCCTACATTATGCCACTGGAAATCCCTATTTGTGAATCTTAAAGGGACAATGAAGTGGACGCAGTCATTTCACTGTTAGAGTTTCTGTCACCGAAAACCAAGTTTGTGATGCTGTCCTAGTCTACAGTCCAATTGCTGCTGTAATTCAGCATTTGCATTTCATCACCTTGTGAAGGTAACAGACATAGTCCTGTTTTGTCACGGTTGTTTTGATTCTCGGCTCAACAAAGAATGCTGACATGTTAAATGCTGGCATGTTTTGGGACAAGAAACTGGAACAGCTGCTGTAGTGCAGCATACAACCTGGACCTCTGTGTTGAAATCAGGCTTCCTGGGGTACTATTACGATCCCAGACCAGATCCCAATATTTGCCAGTAACAGGGCAGAAACGCCAATCTTTATTTTCTGAACTTGTAAAACTGTTTCCCAATTAACATTTCTTAAAAATAAAAGGAAACACTTTAACTTCTAACTGATATATTCTTCATCTCCAATCAAGCAAAACCCATCACAGGTTGAAACTGGCTTTAAATAGTTAGCGCACACAGGGTTACCTGTTTACACTTGAATAGAGTTTCTTTTAAAAGACTGCTTGGAAAGAGAGAGAGAGAGAAAAATCCTCTCGGGAAACAGCCTGCAGGTTCTTGTCTGTGTCACAGTACTGTTTACCCTGACAATCTTCTGCACAAATCTAAAACTAACTCAACTGTCTGTTAGAAACTTGGTATAGACCTGGCTCCTCCAATTAATTACATCATTGTTGTCCCACTCTAATCCCATGTCCTAATTAAACACCATGTCTTTAATTATCTACTCCCCAGAAATCATAACTTATAAACCCATCAGGTTTTTCTTTGTAAACATAAGTATCATTTGAAATAACAAAGATCTCACTTTTAGAAAATCTCAATTGCAACTTCTGCAGCCACAGTGCATGTTTTTCTTTTAAACCAGGATTTTTAAAAAAAATGACAGCAGCATTTACATACAGACCATAACCCAGACGTTTTTTAAAAAATTTAGAGTACCTAATTATTTTTTCTCCAATTAAGGGCCAATTTAGCGTGGCCAATCCACCTAACCTGCACATCTTTGGGTTGTGGGGATGGAACCCACGCAGACATGGGGAGAATGTGCAAACTCCACACGGACTTTGCACAATGACCCAGGGCTGGGATTCGAATCCGGGTCCTCAGTGCCACAGTCCCAGTGCTAACCACTGCACCACATGCCACCCCATAACCCGGTCTTTTAAACATTACTGCACCAGATGCATATAATACTATATATCTAGGAATTCCTACATTCATCATAGGTACAAAGTGCTGGGGACCTAGCATACAACCCAAAGCTCCTGGTGTACAACCCCAGCCTGTATCTCCGTGCTCCATTTGTAGCAATATTCCCCCCCCCCCCCCCCCCCCCCGATTCTTTGGTATTTTTATGTCGCTGGTGAGGCCAGAATCTGTTCCCCATGCTCAATTGCCCTTGAACTGTGTGGCTTAAGCACTTTGCTGCATGCTCTGGAGTCGCATGTTGGCCACACCAAGTAAGGATGGCAGATTCATTTCCCTAAATGGCATTATAGTGAACCAACTGAGCTTTAAAGGCATTTGCTCGTTTCATGGTCACACCATTATTGAGATTCGCTTTCCATTCCAGATTTAATTAGTTGAATTTAAATTCCACCAAATGCCATAGTGGGATTTGAACCCATGACCTTGGAGCCCTCTTTCTCCTCCCCGATAGTGGGTGGAGTAATCATTCAAAGGGGGTGGGGGAGAGAGATGGGATAAATGTTGAAGGTGGTGGTATACTATCTGACTCGAAGGACCGGCTCTTACATTTCCCTATGTATTGGCAACTACTGTATTACATTTCAAACCAAAAATTATTTCTCCTTGAGGGCTTGCAAATCATTTCAATATAGAGGAATTTAGAGACCTCATTACAACTGTGAAGGAATAATTCCTTTCATTGGGAATATAACTCAAGAATACAGCCACGTTAATTTATGAACAGAATTCTTCATAACATGCACCTACAGTAACCCCAACCAACAGCGCGCCCTACATTGACTAGACACAACACAACTTGGTATTGCAACTGTCTGCATCCCAGCCCCTGTGACAGGCAGGCTGTACATGATCTAGATCAAGGCCAGGCTTATCTCGGGATTCTGAGTAAATATTTCTTGTTTTCAAATAGCTTCAGTCGGGATAAGGATGAGTCAGTGAAACTGAAAGAGAACCAAACATTTGCCTATTATCTTTCCTCTTTTGAATGATGATGATCCTGTTGTGCCTTTCAAGCCATTTCAAAATCTTAACATATGACGTTGGAAATTACTGTCAGGGATTTAGAATGGATGATCACTCTGGTGGGGCTTTTATGTTAGTCCTGTGTCTGCAATATTAACAGGCCTATTTTGCACTCCCTACTCCCCAGCACTATAAGTTTCATAATCGCACAGAGCGGAATTTTCAAATAAAGCTATTTGCTTCATTCACACTGGTGAACATTGTCCTTGTCTCAAAAAAGCAAATGAACAAAATAAATCTCAACATAAGATGTTATTGCCCATGGGAAGAAAAAGTTACTTAGCAGCTTATTTCTTGTTGATGTAACCCCTCTTAAGTTCAAATGCTAAATAAGCAGATCTGTAATTGTGTCTTCGGAAATGATCAACTCATCGTTTAAGCTTTTCACCCTCAAATTGTTGTCAGTTAACAGAATCGGATGTCATCCTCTCCCATTATCAGCTGCCAGTGTCGGTCAGTCTCCTGACTTGATCCGACCCAACAGACGTCAGTCCTGTCTTTTGATCGATCAACCGGCTTAATACTCTTGACTCTAAAGTGGGCCTGTTGGTCTAAAATGGCATGAATGCAAAACTGTACAGGAGATCTGCGGAACTTGGTTTGAGCTGTAATATCGTGAGAAATTTCCCAATGCTGTTCTATAGTTGCAAAATCAACTTTTTAAATATTCATTTTTGCAGAACGTGGGCTTCGCTGCCCATCCCTATTTGCCCTTGTGAAGGTGGTGGTGATCTGCCGCCTTGAACCGCAGCATTTCATGTGATGTAGGTACACGCACTGTGCTATTAGGGAGGGAGTTCCATGATTTTGACCCAGTGACCGTGCAGGAACAGAAATATAGTTCCAGGTCAGGATGGTGCGTTACTTTGAGGTGAACTTGGAGCTTTTTATGTGTTGTTGAAGCTGCACTCATCCAGGCAAGTGGCGAGTATTCCATCGCACTCCTGAGTTGAGCCTTTTAGGTGGTGGACAGGGTTTGGGAAGGTGGCTGGGGGGGGGGGATCGGGAGGTAAGTTACTCACCGCAGGATTCCTAGTCGACACAGTAGCACAGTTGATTCACAGCTCCAGGGTCCCAGGTTCGATTCCTGGCTTGGGTCACTGTCTGTTCGGAGTCTGCACGTTCTCCCCGTGTGTGCGTGGGTTTCCTCCGGGTGCTCCGGTTTCCTCCCACAGTCCAAAGATTTGCAGGTTAGATGGATTGGCCATGCTAAATTGCCCTTAGTGTCCAAAAAGGTTTAGTGGGGTTACGGGGATAGGTTGGAAGTGTGGATTTAAATGGGGTGCAGACTCGATGGGCCAAATGGCCTCCTTCTGCACTGTAAATTCTACGATTCTATAGTCTCTGATCTCTTGTAGCCACAGCATTTATATGGCGAGCCCAGTTCAGTTTCTGATCCTGGTAACCCCAAGGATATATATTAGTGGAGGATTCCATGATGGTAATGACATTGAAATTCAAGGTGAAATGGTTTGATTATCTCATATTGGAGATGGTCATTGCCTGGCACTTCTAGGATGCAAATGTTACTTGTCACTTGTCAGCCCAAACCTGGTTATTGTCCAGGTCTTGCTGTATTTGCACATGGACTGCATCAGTGTCTGAGGAGTCGAGAATGGTGCTGAACATTGTGCAATCATCAACAAACATCTCCACATCTGATTTTATGTTGAAAGGAAGATCATTGACGGAGCAGCTGAAGATGATTGGGCCGAGGACACTACCCTGAGGAACTCATGCAGTGATGTCCTGGGACTGAGGTGATTGAACAACCAGCTTCCTTTGTGCTAGATATGACTCCAACCAGTGGAGAGCTTTCCCCTGATTCCCATTGACTCCAGTTTTAATCAGGCTCCTTGATGCCGTACTCAATCAAATGTTGCCTTGATGTCGAGGGCAGTCACTCTCACCTCACCTCTGGAGTTCAGCTCTTTTCATCCATGTTTAAACTGAGTGAAGCTGGCACAATCCAAACTGAGCGGCAGTGAGCAGGTTATTACTAAGTAAGTGCAGCTTGATAACACTGTTTGATGACCCCTTCCATCACTTTACTAGTTCTATGATTGAGAGTAGACTGGTAGGGTGGTTATTGGCGAGCTTTGATTTGTCCTACTTTGTATGTACAGACATACCTCGACAATTTTCCACATTGCCGGGAGATGCAGGTGTTGTAGCTGTACTGGAGCAGTTTGGCTAGGGGCGCAGCAAGTTCTCGAGCACTAGTCGTCCGTACTATTCCGGGATATTGTCAGGGCCCAGAGCCTTTGCAGTATCCAGTGCCTTCAGCTATTTCTTGATATCGCATGGGGTGAATTGAATTGGCTGAAGACTGGCACCTGTAATGCTGAGGACCTCTGGAAGAGATCGAGATTGTACTTCTGGCTGAAGATTATTGCAAATCCTTCAGCTGTGCCAGGCTCCTCCGTCATTGAAAATGGGATATTTGTGGAGCATCCTCCTCCAGTGAGTTATTAATTGTCCTTCACCATTCACGACTGGATGTTGTAGAACTTAGACCTGATCCATTGGTCGTGTGATCGCTTAGCTCTGTTTATCACCTGTCGCTTAGCTCTGTTTATCACCTGTCGCTTATGTTGTTTGACTTGCAAGTAGTCCTGTGTTGTAGCCTCACCAGGTTGACACCTCATTTTCGGTATGCGTGGTGCTGCTCCTGGCATGCTCTCTGAACTCATTGAGCCAGGGTTGATTCCCTGGCTTGAAGATAATGGTAGAGTGGAAGATATGCCGGGCCATGAGGTTACAGATTGTGGCTGAGTGCAATTCTGCTGCTGATGGCCCACAGCGCCTCATGGTTGCCCAGTCCTGAGTTGCTAGACATACTCTGAATCTATCCCATTTAGCCCGATGGTAGTGCCACAGAGCATGATGAACATATCCTCATAGTGATGACGGGACTTCGTCTCCACAAGGATGTGCTGTGGTCGCTCCTCCCAATACTGTCATGGACGGGTGCATCTGCGGAAGGCTGGTTGGTGAAGATGAGGTCTGGTATGTTGTTCCCTCTTGTTGGTTCCCTCACCACCTGTTGAAGACCCAGCTCGGTTAGTCGTGGTGTTACCGAGCCACTCTTACTGATGGACAATTCGTTCTATGCTCGTGCCACGCTCGATCTTCCTCAACATGGTGCCAGCATGCTGAGGGTGGGACTGTACATGGTAATCAACAGGAGGTTTCCTTCACCTGTTTGACCTGAAGCCATGAGACTTCATGGGGCCCAGAATGAATGTTGAGGACCAGGGCAACTCCCTCCTGACTGCATACCACTGTGCCACCACCTCTGCTGGGTCTGACCTGTCGGTGGGATAGGACAAACCCAGGGATAGTGGTGTCTGGGACGTTATCTGTCGGGTATGATTCCATGAGCATGATTATGTGCAGCACGGTAGCATGATGGTTAGCACAATTGCTTCACAGCTCCAGGGTCCCAGGTTCGGTTCCCAGCTTGTTTCACTGTCTGTGTGGAGTCTGCACGTTCTCCCCGTGTGTGTGTGTGTTTCCTCCAGGTGCTCCGGTTTCCTCCCACAGTCCGAAGATGGGCAGGTTAGGTGGATTGGCCATGATAAATTGCTCTAGTGTCCAAAAACAGTGGGTGGGGTTATTGGATTAAGGGGATAGAGTGGGTTTGGGTAGGGTGCTCTTTCAAAGTGCCGGTGCAGACTTGATGGGCCGAGTAGCCTCCTGCACTGTAAATGCTATGATTCTAAATGCTATGATTGCTATGATTATGTCAGGCTTTGACCAGTCTGTAAAGCACCTTTCCAATTTTTGCATAGATGTTACTATGGAGGACTTTGCAGGGTTGACTAGGCTGGGTTTGCCATTGCCATTTCCAGTTCCTAGGTTCATGCTGGATGGTCCATCTGGTTTTTATCCTTTTGATTGGGGCAGCAGGTAGCATGGTGGTTAGCATCAATGCTTCACAGCTCCAGGGTCCCAGGTTCGATTCCCGGCTGGGTCACTGTCTGTGCGGAGTCTGCATGTCCTCCCCGTGTGAGCGTGGGTTTCCTCCGGGTGCTCCGGTTTCCTCCCACAGTCCAAAGATGTGCGGGTTAGGTGGATTGGCCAGGCTAAATTGCCCTTAGTGTCCTAAAAAAATAATGTTAATGGGGGTTGTTGGGTTACTGGTATAGGGTGGATATGTGGGCTTGAGTAGGGTGATCATTGCTCGGCACAACATTGAGGGCCGAAGGGCCTGTTCTGTGCTGTACTGTTCTAATTCTAAAAAAGAAAGATTGACTTTGTAGCGGTTTGATATAAATTGAGTGGCTTGCTAGGCCATTTCAGAGTCAACCACATTGCTGTGGCTGTGGAGACACATGTAGGCCAGGTCAGGATGGTAGGTTAGTGAACCAGCTCGGTTTCTATGACAATCAGTATCATTGTCACTGTTCAACTTTTAATTCCAGATATTTATTGAATTCAGTTCCCACCTGCTATGGCGGGATTCGAACTGGGGTCCCCAGAGTATTATCCTGGGTCTCTGGCTCACCACTAATGCCACTACCCCACTGCTTCTCCATTCTTCAGTTGCTAGCTTTTATTTGCACCAATTAATTTTGGAGTACTTGCTATTTTGTGTGAAAGATTAGAATCAAACTTATGTGGCAAGGCTTCAGGACAGCAGTCATTTAACTAATTGAAGCTAATTTCATGCAATGTTTGATTCCTTGGCTGACTACATCATGCGTTGAACTGCTCAGTTTTGTAATAATGCTGTCAATGCCTCTGTTAGGACATTAGGAAGTAAATGGACTGTGCTCATCACTGTTCCCCTCACTGCCATAGCGTTATTCGTAGATGAAAATAGATTTATTGCTGCACAATGCAATCAATTTAGAATCAAAGAACAGACACCCTGTCAGGGATCAAAGTAATGTGCAGTGCTAGGGCAGCAAGAAGTCGCCTCAACTTGCCCAGCAGTGATGAAGAGGTTGTCTGATGTGAGTTGGTAGACAGTTAAGTGACTTGTGATCAGATGCACTCATACATGTCGCAGTCAATAATTCTAATCCTCTTGCACTGCCTGTGCAGATTACTGGCACTTTATTGATAAAATGGTCATTAAAAGTGTTTTGAGTTTTAATCCCCAGCCTGCACAAAAATGCCTTTCAAAACAACCAAAAGGATTTATCCTGTGTTTCATTGAACTGCTTATTTGAGGGCCGTCTTCAAGGCAGATATCCGTGCTGTGCTCCCTGTACTAAATTGCTGTCCAATTGCGTGACTGAGACATGAGAAGGGTGCCTTGATGGATTAACCATGATGTGGAGATGCCGGCGTTGGACTGGGGTGAGCACAGTAAGAAGTCTTACAACACCAGGTTAAAGTCCAACAGGTTTGTTTCAAACACGAGCTTTCGGAGCACGGCTCCTTCTTCACCTGAAGAAGGAGCCGTGCTCCGAAAGCTCGTGTTTGAAACAAACCTGTTGGACTTTAACCTGGTGTTGTAAGACTTCTTGATGGATTAAAGCATTGGAATGCTCGATTGCTCTTCCACGGAATGGTTGGGAGCATATCCTGGGTCAAGATGCCCTATGTGATATCTGCTTGGCATTGCCATTGAATAGCAAGCAGCATAGTTGAGAGATTTCTCTTTGAGGAGCAAAGGAAACGTTAAAGCGTACCATTTTTCTCTTCGCTCCTCTTCTCCACTCTTTTTTCATGTCTCGTTCTGGTCTGTAAAAGGCTATTTATTCATGTTCTTAAAGACAGGGAAGGATATATGACATTGGCTTGGGTTAAAGGCATCAAAAGAGGGGAGGAGATATTTGGCTTTGGTTAGCATCTTTGATCACTGGAGCCAATTCACCAGAAAATCCAGGCGATAGATCACTTCCCTTTTTCAATGTTTTAACCGCTTGCAAACTCAAGAATACAATCTCAATTTCTGCACCCGCTTAAATTCATTTTATTATTCGTTCCTGAGATGTGAATGCTGATCGTAAGCATTTATTGGTCATGAACCACTGTCTTTAATGCAACTGATTGGCTGCCTAGGCCATTTCAGAGTACAGTTAAGAGTCAACCACACTGTTGTCTGTCTGGAGTCACACACAGCCAAACTGAATAACGGTAGTTTGCCTTCTCTAAAGGATATTAGTGAATCAGATAGGGTTCTACAATCATCTGGTTGTCTTATGGTCACCAGGACTGACGACGAGCTTTTTATTCCATATTTTATTCAATTAATTGGGGATTTGAATCCGCGGTTGCCATGGCGGGATTTGAACTCATGTATACCGACCATTAATCCAGGATTGAGTCCACTAATGTAACCACTAACATAATCATACCATAAAAGTTACAGGTTCGCCTTTTATGGAAATGTGATATTTGGACCACTTTCGTTTTGGCATTTTGGGCTTGTGGAGTACCGATCGAACTATACATCAATTTACCAGAGATGGTGAAATTCTAAGGACTGTTCTTTGAGTTGTTGTTGAAATGGGATCCAATATACAATCATTCTGATGAAATTTTTTTTTTAAAGAAAGTGACTGAAAGTTCCACTTGCTTTCTGAATAAATGCATCATCCTGTGAAATTACCTTTTGAAGTAAGAGACATATTTGTGTCCTGAGCAATAAGACCATAGCCGATTTTTTTTCTTCTGAGATTTTGATCAGCTTCAATAATTTTGAAGGGCAGCATAATGGGACCGAGTTCTCCAAAATCTCTTAAGCAAGGTACTCTGCAATAACATTTGGAAATATTCCTAGAAAAACTAAATATGCAACCTGATCAGGAAAATCAGCCATCCTTTAGGAAAACAAATGCTTGCGTTTGGATTACCCAAATGTGTCAGTGAGGCGGAAAATCATGGTGATGTGACCAGCTTGAGGTGCTCTACAAATATCATTGCATGATTTCCTCTCAATTGTACCCAAGGGCATTCATCTTTCTTGACCAAAGGACTCAAATGGGTGGAAGAACTTGCGAATGCGGTACAATAGTGTGAAGCCTATTGAGTAACTTTTTACTCGCATTCCAGATGAGCGAAGAAGGGTTAAAGCGAACGGGCTGCATGGTGGCACAGTGGTTAGCACTACTGCCTCACAGCTCCAGGGACCTGGGTTCAATTCCAGCCTTGGGAGATTGTGTGGAGTTTGCACTTTCTTCCCATGTCTGCGTGGGTTTCCTCCGGGTGGTCCGGTTTCCTCCCGCAGTCCAAAGATGTGCAGGTTAGGTGGATGGCCATGATCAATTGCCCCTTAGTGTGAAATATTAAATCTTGAGGTAACGGGTTAGGGTGGGGAAGTGGATCTAGGTAGGGTGCTCTTTTAGAGGGTCGTCGCAGGCTCAATGGACCAAATGGCTTCCTTCTGAACTCTAGGGGTTCTATGGTTCTTTGCTTTTAAGTGTTGGAGCCTGGTAATAGGTGGAACTGCATATAAGCCACAGTATAAAAACAGACCACTTGACCAGAGCAGTCTGTGTCAGTGTTTGTCGTCCATGTGACCAAATTGTTCCAATCATATTTACCTGCCCAATCCCCAAATTCTTTTTCATCATTTACATGTACAATCTAACCTTGAATAGTGGCTTTGGTTCTGCTTCAAGCACTGACTTCGGAAGTGAATTTCACAGCACCTTGTACAAAGAGGTTTCTCCTTGACCTCCGTTTTGGATTTATTGAGATTTAATCTTTTATCTATGGCCCCGTGTTCTGGATCCCTCGACCGTTCCATCCATCCCTATTGATTCTTGTCCCATCCTTTTATCGTCTGTCATATCACACTGTAATCTGCAATATTCAAATGAAAAGCCCCAATTAGCTGATTTTAAAAAGTATATATATTGTGTTTTTATTTCCTCGTGTCAGGCAACATCCTATTGTGCTTGTTTTGGGCCCTCGTTAAAGCCTTGGTGTTTCCTATAGTGTGAAGCCCAATACTGCATACAATGCTCTAACTGCCACCCTGTTGGAGGCTAGATTCTCCGGTTCCCCAGTCACGTGTTTCTCGGCGGTGTGCCGTTTGGCTGGCCGCTGTTTTGTTTATCCGCCACTCCCGCCCTTGTCAATGGGATTTCCCATTGAAGCCACTCCAGGCTGCCGGGAAACCCGGGAACAACGAATCCCAACAGCTAGTGATCTCCGGCCTGGATGTATGTCAGGTCAATGTAATTCAGAGATGAGATGGCAACAAAAACTTGCATCTGTCTCGCATTTGCAACAACGACTTGCATTTATACAGTGCCTGTAACATAGAAAAATGTCCCAAGGCACTTTGTGTGAGCGTTATTAGTGTGAATCTGTCACCAAGCCGACAAAACAAATGTAGAGATCTGGAGAGGGATGTCGAGTTAGAGGATGTTAGAGGACGAGAGGGGTGAGGCCATGAAGGGATTTCAGAACACTACCAAAGTCAGGTTCCTTTAATTAGCCACATGAGCCACGGTAAATTCCTGCTGTTAGTTTAACGGTCAATTTCACTTTATTAGTTGATAACGAATGAGTTATGGACTGGTGGCTGAACCTGACTAAATTGCTACTTTTCATTTTTTTTTAAATTTAATAATTTATATTCTTAGTCTGACAACATTCAGGTTTTAACCTGATAGTTACTCTAAAAGAGGAGGGGGAGAAAAACTTTGAACTCCAGCAGAGTAACTATTTAAACATCCAGATGGGTGGGGAGATTCTGATTATCTCTCCTCTCCCCCCCCCCCCCCCCCCCCCCCCCCCCCCCCCCCCCCCCCCCCAAAAAAAAAACTCCAGTCTGACCCCCACCCCCTCTCCCAGACTGACCCAACCCTCTGGATCTGACCCAACGCGCAACCGCCCCCCCCCCCCCCCCCCTCCCCCTTCCCGGTCTCCTTCCTGGTGTTGCTCATTCTGGTGAGTGTGCTTTACACTTAATTGGCTCTGTTTTATTCCTTAGCTCTGGAATCACCAGGTATTTTTATGATACCACCACGAGGTTCAAGTTCAAGTTCAGATCAATGACTCAATGCAGCAGTTAGTAAGGTTCAATCAAACACATTTATTATTTACACAGTACATTGATACTCATGCAACTAATACTGGCGGACTAAACTATTCCTACCACTATGAGCCAATACTTATCTTTGATAAGGGAACCCACTGGATCAGGGAAAATGGCCTCTTGTTCTGTCCTGAGACTGCAAGCTTCCCAGTTAGTACAGGCTAAGGGGTCAGGAGTGTCTATTCTCGTAGCGAGCGTTGGTTGGACACTTACTTGTCAGTGTAGCTGTTGGCCAGGCCTCTTCTCACGGTCAAGTTCTCAGAGAGCTGCTGCAAAGGTGTTCTGCTGGGAGGGCTGGCTAAGAGAGCGAACTAAACTTGGGACCTGACTTTTATAGGTCCCAAGGGCCTCGCGCCTGACCCCGATCCTACTGTCAATCGATTGGATCTCATCCCAATCGATTGGTACGAATCCCCCAATACTGAGGCTGTCCCTCGATCGCGGGGCGGTTCTTCCTAACTGGTTTGTTTCCTTTTGTTTCAGACCCCGTTGGCGCCGGGAAGTCTGACCTGCCATAGAATGTCCCAATTGTAGCTCATCGTTGTATCCATTGTTCCCGGGGATCGCTTCATTAATATGCAAACTGCTGGTTTCGGTGCTGTCTGCTTTCTTTGCAGCCAGACTACACATGAACTTCTGCAAACTGCTTGTCTCTTTATAATTGTCCAGTCTTCCCTGCGTGCATTGTAAATCGCCATTTTGGGGCGGGAAGTGGCCAACGTCGGTGGCTACACTGGTCATTCTGCTCCCCCCATCCCCTCCTAAATCTCCCCCTCTCCTTCCTGCTCTAGTGCAATGAAAAAAGGGGCATGTCTTCCCAGTTACTCCACGCCGGGCGAGACCTAGACGGGGGCTCCGCAATTTCAATGTGGGCACGTCCATCGAGTGTGGCAATCTGCCGGAGCTTGCCACTCTGAACGATGTTACGGGCCCTAGAAATCTTGAGGTTCCAGTACTCGCTTCAGAAGTCCCAACAAATGTAGGTTGAGAGAGTCTGCAGTGTACATGGTTTCAAATAACATGATACACTGGGGCAGTTTATCAAAGCCATCGCAGCACGGGGATAGGTTTGTTGCTTCACAGCACACCAGAGCATGCTGTTTTTTTTAAGAAATATAAGAGTGTCTGGCATAGCAAGGGTTAATTTGGTACCGGAGAACATTACCACCCACAGTTGAGAGACATGTAGCATGAGACAGGTAGTTTGGAGAGACTCGAGTAGACGTTATCATGATGTTAGCTCCTAATCTAGGCTATACTTTGTGCATATGCATATAGTTAGGTTACCAATAAACGCTAATGTTCGACCGGACAAGCCTCTGAGCCTCTTGTGGGCTTGGTTTGTTTAATTTCAACTTCCTAAAAGGTTGGAAAGCTTAACCTGGATTAATCTCGTGTTCGCCCTTGATCTCACTTTGGGGGGTGGGTGTATGTACCATTCAGCAATAGATTTTATTACCTGGGCTGATAAATTAATAAAAGCTGTGCTTCTAAAGATAAATCAAAATGCACAACCAAATTTATGATGACCAGTGAATTTAGTCACTGTATTCAACTGAGTAAATGGTAAAAGAATATTGTGGGACAGTACTATCCCATATATTCATTGCAGACATTGTATTTGCAAATGGACTTGAACATTTCCATTGTTTGCTTGTCTAAAATATACCTCTCACTGGAAGGGCATCCTCAAAGAACAATTAAATCCACCATGTCTGTCTGCCTGATTGTTTCTGTCACAGGTGGCACGGTGGCAAATTGGTTAGCACTGCTGCCTCACAGCGCCAGGGACCTGGGTTCAATTCCGACGTTGGGTGACTGTCTGGAGTTTGCACTTCCTCCCCGTGCCTGCGTGGGTTTCCTCCCACAGTCACAAAGATGTGCAGGTTAGGTGGATTGGCCATGATAAATATTACCCCTTAGTGTGTCCAGCGATGTGCAGGTTAGGTGGGGTTATGGTGATAGGGCGAGGGAGTGGGCCTCGATAGGGTGCTCTTTCAGAGAGTTGCATGCCAGATGATTTGGGCGGGGGGGGGGGGTTAGCTGCTGACGGTGTTTAACTTTATTCTTGGGCTGATGAAAACTGGGTGAGGCAATTGTTTTAGATTTTAGATGATGGAAACCTCCTCTAATGTTACAGTAATAAAGTTCAGGAGCAGCTTTACTGACCGAATAATCCACCATGCTAAATGTAGTGCAAGATTTCAGAATCCCTCTGAATGGCAGCTTGGTTAAATGGGTCACATTTGTGAGTTCTGTTATAATGAGTCTCCCATAAACACATAAAGAGGCCAATCAGCCCACTGGGTCTATGATGGCCCTTTGAACGAGTTATCCAATTAGTCCCACTTGTCCTTGGCCCTCAAAAATTTGCCGCCTTAGGTATTCGATCCATAACACCATAAGACATCGAAGCAGAATTAGGCCACTCGGCCCATCCAGTCTGCTTCACCATTCAATCATGGCTGATATTTTTCTCGTCCCCATTCCCCTGCCTTCTCCCCATAACCCCTGATCCCCTTATTAATCAAGAACCAATCTACCTCCGTCTTAAAGACACAGTGATTTGGCCTGCACAGCCTTCTGCGGCAAAGAGTTCCACAGATTCACCACCCTCTGGCTGAAGAAATTCCTCCTCACCTCTGTTTTAAAGGATTGTCACTTTAGTCTGAGATTGTGTCCTCTGGTTCTAGTTTTTCCTATAAATGGAAACATCCTCTCCACGTCCACTCTATCCAGGCCTTGCAGTATCCTGTAAGTTTCAATAAGATTCCCCCCTCATCCTTCAAAATTCCGAGTACAGACACAGAGTCATCAACCGTTCCTCATACGACAAGCTTTTCATTCCAGGTATCGTTCTTGTGAATCCCTTCTGGACCCTTTCCAAGGCCAGCACATCTTTCCTAAGATACGGGGCCCAAACTTCCAACTTCTTTCTCAAATTGACTATTTAATCTACTTGCACCAGCCTTTCGGGCAGTGTATTTCCAGACTTGTGATCAGATGGTTCTCAGTTGAAGTCCATTTCCAGAGACTTGACCATTATAATACTCTTGTGTTGTATCCGTGAAGTGCTGTATCATAAAAGTTCCTGCCTTCCAATAATAAGCTAGTATTCTACCTGTTTGAGTAGCTATTAGGATTCCATGATGCTCTGTCAACATTTGATAGTCCTGGCCAACATTCCCTCAACCAACACCAAAAAAAGATTTTAAAAGCAGCTAACCAGCACTCGGGATAGAACCTTTAAATTTGATCTGGGTGTCGCACTGAAGCAAAACAAAGGTAGAGTGTTGATACGCTTTTCACCTGGTTTCCATTATTATTCTAGCTAATTATAGCCAGAGTATCGCCCTCCAGCTGCTTCCCTTTCCAGCTCCCATGCTGTTGCCTCTGGTCTCCCCCAAGGATCTGTCCTTGTCTACCTGCTTGACATCCAGAAATAAATAGCCTCCAACCAACTTTGGGAAGACTGGAGCCGTTGGGTGCGATCTATCCGCTGTTCACGCCACTGGGGTATTCCGGTCCCACATCTGTGTGGTTTCCCGGCAAGGTGGAGTGCAGTCACCGGGAAATCCCATTGTCAACGGGCGGGGTTAGTAAACCCTGCTGGCGGGCCGCCTCCTCTGCCGAAAGAACACGCGGCAAGGTGGTTGGTAAATCCGGCCCAGTGTCTTTGGTCCCCACTACAAACTCCTTTCCCGGGCTCCTGACCTCGTTCCTTGCGGATGAACCAGTTTGTTGACAGCCTTGGTGTTATTTAACCCTGTGATCATAGTTTATACATTATTGAAGACTGCCTATTTCCACGTCTGTGGCATCGCCAGATTTCACCACCCCCTTCTCCCCACCCTCCCATCCCCGGGTAAAGCTGATCATTTGCTGAAATGCTATGAAACACACCCATGACTCTAGATAGGACTATTCCAACCCACTGCTTCCTGACCTCCCAAATTCTACCCTCTGTAAACCTGAGGTCACCCAAAACTCTTGTGTCCTTAACCACGCCAAATCATGCCACCTTCCCTCCCCATCACCCTGTGCTCATTGTATGACATTGACTTCTACTTGAGCAGCATATCAATAGTAAAATTCGCATCCTTGCTTTATCCCAATGTGGTCTCGACCCTCCGTCTCTCTGATCTCCCATTGAGATAGCTGTGCTCCTCTAATTCTGGCTTCTTGGACAATCTCATTTTTACTCGCATGATGAGAAGTGACCATTCCTTCATCTGCGGAAGCCTGAAACTCTGAATTCCCTCCTTGAATCCCTTTGCTTATCTCTTTCTCATTCCTTCTTTAAGGAGCGACTTAAAATGTACCCCTTTGGCCAAGGTCTGCTCTGATATCACCTTTTGCCGCTCAGTGTAAAATAATACTTTATAATACTCCTGTGGGATGTTTATTACACTAATGGCACTATTTAAATACAAGTTAACAACTGATGGGTGCATAAACTCTCATTAAAGCAATAGTTTACAATCTCAGCTGGCAAACCTGCACTGTTATTAGCTATGCAGTTGAAGAAAAATATGCTTATACTTGGAAAATATAAACATAGAAACTGGCTGAATGAAGAGACAGCTTTAAGCAGCAAAAAACCGCTAGATGGGAAATAGGCTGACAGAATTGGGTGGATAGATAAATGGATTTGCAGATGAAAAATATTAGTTGTGTCAGGGGAAAAAGCAAAGGGCAAAGACAAAGTTATGGACAGGTAGGCAAATCCCAGGTTCATTAAGGAAAGCCAGCTGAATTTGTTCACGGAAAATCATGTTTGAGTAACTTGCTGGTATTTTTTGATGAAGTAACAAAGAGGGTTGTTGAGGGTAATGCATTAGATGTGGACTTCCAAAAGGCGTTTGATACAGTGCTGCACAACAAGCATGTGTGCAAAGTTATCGTTCATGGAATTAAAAAGGACAGTAGCAAAATTGGCCGAGTGTTAACAGGAAACGAAGGTTGTTTTCTTTTGAATTAGAGGAAGGTTTCTAGGGGAGCTCCCCAGGGATCAGGGTTATGATCCCTGCTCTTCCTTATAGATATTAATGATCTGGACCTTTGTGTACAGATCACAATATAACATAAAGGGCAATATAGGATACAATTCTAAAGTGGGCACAACAGCAGAAGGACTTGGGTGTATATGTGCGTAGATCATTAAGGATGGGAGGTCAAGTTGATTGAGTGGTTAATGAAGCATGCAACATCCTGGGATTTATCAATCGGGGCATAGAGTACAAAAGCAAGGAAGTTATGTGAAACTTGTATAATGCAGTGTTTCAGCCTCAATTGGAGCATTGGGTCCAGTTCTGGGCACCACACTTTCGAAAAGTTGTATGAAGGCATTAGGCAGGGTGCAGGAAAGATTTGTGAGAATGGTTCCAAAGATGAGGAATTCCAGTTATATGGAAAGAGGGGTGCATTTATGGCTAACAGCTGAGAGATTTGATCAAAGTATTCAAAATCATACAGTAGATACCCAAAGACCTCCCATTGGTGGACGGATCGAGAAACGGAGGGCACAAATGTTATGTAATTGGCAAAAGAAGCAATGGTGACATGAGGAAAAGCTTTTACACACGGCGAGCGCTGAGGATTTGGAACGCGTTGCCCGAAAGTGAGGTAAACCGAGTCTTCCAAATGAGAATTGGTTCATTATCTGAAAAAGGAAATAATTGCACGGCTACAGGGAAACAGCAAGGGTGTGGCATGAGGTAACTTGCCCTTTCAGAGGGTCAGCAGAGAGATGATGGACTGAATGGCGACCTTCTGTGCTGTCAACATTCCGGTTGAGTTTTTTGCCCTAATTTTTGTCTTTGCTGATACCTACTCTCCACCATTTCACCTTTCATTCCCCTCAGCTATGGATATACATTGTTGATTGCCACAGATTTGTGCTTGGCTGGCATTCCCTGGCTGTGTATTAATCTGATGGACTTTCAGCAGGTTTGGGAGGGAACCTGTCACGGTTTTGCCATTTAGAGTCTATCTTTATGTCTGTCTTGATACGAAAAGTAAATACTTCCCCATTTGTTTAGTTGGGTTTCAATGTTCTCTCTCTTCTTATAAATCAAACTCCTGATATTTGCCAATTCTGTGTTTAGGAATATATAAATTTTCTTCCTGACATGTTTCCTTTCTGATACGTCCCATCTGTAATAGAGGTCTGCTAAAATCTGACAAACGCTTATTGCACCTACTGTGTGCGTACAGATTTTGGCTTTTCCCAACATAGCTCCAGATTCTCTTCCAAGATTCTCTCTGTCCTGAGGGCTATATTGCCTGGCCACATATCCGTTTGCCATTCAAGGCCCTCTGCTTTCTATTGCATTTTAATTTAAAATGAATCCTGAGTTAGCAACCAGCGCAGGTAACAATGTGCCCGAGCACCAATACAGTCAGCTTCAGGTGCATTTCAACACCAATTCAGACTGGCACCAGTCCTTTCTGATTGGCAGCTGCCCATTGTGGTTTATACAAATTATTTATACTTGAATGGAGGAGGGTTGATCAGAGAATGATATGAGAATTGGTGGGGTGGGAAATAGTCTGGGGGCTTGTTTAGCTCAGTGGGCTAGACAGCTGGTTTGTGATGCAGAACCTGCAAGGCCAGCAGGGGGTGGTTTAAGGGGCTGGTTTAGCTCACAAGGCTAAATCGCTGGCTTTTAAAGCAGACCAAGCAGGCCAGCAGCACGGTTCGATTCCCGTACCAGCCTCTCCGGACAGGCGCCGGAATGTGGCGACTAGGGGCTTTTCACAGTAACTTCATTGAAGTCTACTCGTGACAATAAGCGATTTTCATTTCATTTTCAGTGTGGGTTCAATTCCTGTACCAGCTGAGAATTCTGAATTCTCTGTCCGTGTACCCGAACAGGCGCCAGAATGTGGCGACGAGGGGCTTTTCACAGTAACTTCATTGCAGTGTTAATGTAAGCCTACTTGTGATAATCCCTGATCCTTTTCACCAGTCTGGGCTCAATAAAATCTGAGACGGATCTGCAGGTATCAATTATTGTTTTATTTCCACCAGCTTGCAAGGCTGACTCACTCGTGGGACCTTAGAACACGCAGCTGTCTTCCAGAGCTCCCAAAAGCCAGTGAGAGCTAGGACAAAGAAATCACAGCACATATTGATTGAATCACATCAAGATTCGCATACAAGCTTCCCATAGGTCAATGTATACACCTTCTGACCTGGCCATATATCCAGATTGGCTCACTTCACATTTCCCAATCCTGGCCTCTTGTTACCCAGCATCCTTTTCTCCATTCTCTCCACGAGGCAAAGCTCCCTTCCCCCCTTCCTAGCCATGCTGTGCTCATCCCTTTGTTCTCTGTCTGTGAACTCATTACCTTCGGGGTCCTACTGTCCATCATATTTGTTTGTTCACTTGCGACAATAAAAAGGTTATTATTAGTAGTAGTAGTAAGGAGGACAGCCTTGGATTACAGGAGGATATAGATGGGCTGATCAGAGGCAAATGGAATTCAGTCAGGATAAGTAAGGTGAAGCGCTGGGGCAGGGCAAACAAGACAAGAAAATACATGATAAGAGACAGAACTGTGGGAAGCACCGAGGATCAGGGGGACCTTGGTGTGAATGTACACTGGTTCATTGAGGTAGCAGGACAGGCGAATAAAGTGATCAAGAAGCAAATGGTACACTTGCCTTTATTAGCCGAGGCATAAAGTTTATGGCACGCAGCACACTGTTGCTTCACTGCGCCAGAGACTTGTGTTTGATTTGCGGCTTGGGTCACTGTCTGCACGTTCTCCCCGTGTCTGTGTGGGTTTCCTCTGGGTGCTCTGGTTTCCTCCCACAAGTCCCGAAAGACATGCTTGTTAGGTGAATTGGACATTCTGAATTCTCCCTCTCTGTACCTGAACAGGCACCGGAGAGTGGCGACTAGGGGCTTTTTCACAGTAACTTCATTGCAGTGTTAATGTAAGCCTACTTGTGACACTAATAAAGATTATTATTATTTTTTGATATTTTTATTCTCCTTTTTCACATTTTCATCAAAATTTACAACAATCAACAATAAAAACAAATACAATGGCAATCCTCCAGCACCAATCCCCTTTTCCTACCCATCCTCAAACAGCTCCCAACATTTTGAATACAAAACACTAATGAAAAAGAATCATCAATAACTTATACATTCCAATCCCCTCCTAATGTCCCCCCTAATGTTCCCTGTCATCCAGTTCATCAATATGCATGATGAACAAGGCCCATGAGTTGTAGAACCCTTCCATCCTCCCCTCAACTTGAACTTTATTTTGTTGAGTGTTAAGACCTCCAGCAGATCCCCCCCTCCCACCATGCCGAGGCATCGGGTGGAGAGGCTGACCTCCACCCTATCAGAAACCGCCTTCGGGTGATGAGCGAGGCGAAGGCTAAGCCATCTGCCTCCGCACCCGCTTCCAACCCTGGCCGATCCGACACCCCGAATATGGATTCTAGGGGACCCGGTTCGAGTCTCACGTAAACCACCTTTGAGATACCCTAAAGACCTCCATCCAATACCCCTCCGGTTTTGGACAGGACCAAAACATATGAAGGTGATTAGTGGGGACCCCCCACACCGTTCACAAACATCCTCCACCCTCTCAAAAAGTCAGCTCATCCTCGCCCTTGTGAGGTGCACCATATACACCACCTTCAACTGTATCAACCCCAACCTCATGCACAAAGTTGATGCATTCACCCTCCAGAGCACCTGACACCATGAGCCCACCTCAATATCCTCCCCCCAACACTTCCTCCCACTTCGCAAAATTATAACTGCATAAGACTCTGGTTAGGCCACACCGAAAGTGTTTCATATAATTTCATAGAATTTACGGTGCAGAAGGAGGCCATTCGGCGCATCGAGTCTGCACCAGCTCTTGGAAAAAGCACCCCACTTAAGCCCACACCTTATCCCCGTCACCCAATAAACCCACCTAACCTTTTTTTTTTGGACATTAAGGGCAATTTATCATTGCTAATCCACCTAACTTGCATATCTTTGGACCGTGGGCGGAAACCGGAGCACCCAGGAAACCCACGCAGACATGGGGAGAACGTGCAGACTCAGCACAGACAGTGACCCAAGCTGGGAATTGAACCTGGGACCCTGGAGCTGTGAGGCAACCGTGCTAACCACTATGCCACCGTGCTGCCCTAGTTGTGTGCATTGTGGAATCCACATTATAGGTTTAGTTGTGACCGTTGCTCCCATAAGTGATCCAAGCATCTTTCTCTGATGGGAATTGAAGATACTGACCCAACACTACTTTTCTAATGACAGTGATGAACCTTCCATCCTTCTGGCAAGTGCTAGATTTCCATGATTTCTGCTTGTGTTTTTTAAATGTCTCTGAAGGCCTGTCCAAATGAACAATGGACAATTCATTTTAATCATTCAAACTGCTTCATTCCACAGCGCAGTCAACACACAAGACAGCAGTATTCATTAAATTCACTTTAGTCAATCAACTAATAACATGAGCATAAGAAATGTACCCCGCTACCAAACTTGTGAGGCATCCTGTTTTTTTTTTTCAGCCTCGCTTCCTCTGCAGGGCTTGTTGAGCTCCAATGAACTCCCCGAGGATGTAGTGCGATTATAAACGCATTTTCTTTCTCTTTTATTTGATTTAAATATGGTCTGTGATTGGTTTCAGTGCGGTGGGCAGGGGGAAATAGATCAATTAGATACAACCCATCAGATTATTTCATCTTTTATACAAAAGTGAAATACTACTGAAAACGTGACATGAAGACAAAATGCTGTGCGGCATTTCTGGAAAGAGGAGCCAAGTTAACGGGCGTGATTTAATGGCCTTGTCGCGCCCAACCTGGTGTCGGAGCGAGGCCGTTGAATCTCGCGAGAGGCCTTTGTGACATTCGGGTGTACTGTCAGGCTGGCACGGGTGGTGCCCAGGTGCCAGGTTGGTACTGTCCGGGATTGGGTTCATGGGGACATTGTAGGTGGAGGGGTGGTGAGGGTGTGTACATGGGGCCTCCCCAAGATTGGGGGGTTGAAAATGGGGGATGGGGAAGATCGGGGCTTCCGGACAAAATGACACCCGACCAGCAAGGAGGCTTTCCTGCTGTAAATATGTCCTCGGCGGAGAGAAACTCCCTGAAGCCAAAAAAATGGCAGCAAAGTGCCATTGAATAGCTGGGTCTTTCTCGGCACTGCAGCCATCGAGAAACACACCGCTAAACGCACACAAACCGGACATTATTTTTTTTCTGATTAAATTGCATCCAACATTTCCAGTCCGTGAACTCACCTCAGACTGAATCAGATAAGAATTGCATAAACTTTATGAAACTGAATATATCCCCCACGCATCATAAAAAAATAAACCGAACGCCCAGCGCACACGTGTGCCTGCTTTGTTACTCATTATCCCTTTGAAGACTCGGCAGGGGCTTCAAAAGTTGCTTTAACAATACCACAATATTTACAAACAAGAAACAAAAGTGTTTGATGACTATTAATATGCGACCAGGGTTTGGCACTTTTGACATAATTTTGAACCACAATAAGCACTTGACAAGTTCCACTTGCTTCAAAGCACCTTTTAATTTAAATGAATTATTTCTGATCAAAAAATGACCTCCCCTTACTGCCAGTTCTGATGAATACATGAATATACAAACAGCTATGTACTCATTAACTTCTGGCAATTATATGAATGCCCCGACGATGCCTTGCCTCTGTCTTAATCCCGGTTATTCCAGAGCAAGTGCAACGAGGAAAAACCCTGAACAATAAGTTCCATTTTTGCCTTAGGAAGACACAAGACTCTTTGTGGAGCTGCCTGATGAGTTTCCAAGTTCGTGGCTCAGTGCAGCCCTGGGTTGGTGCGGGGCTACTGGTCTGTTGTCCTCATATTCTGCAATCTGGAGGTGGTCAGCGGGGATGGCCCTGGTCGTGAATGGAAGGATTTGCAATTCTTGTGTTTACTCTGAATTGAGGATCACTCTTGTTTAATGACATGAAAAGTTAAACATCCTGAGTAGAAAGTAAATGACGACCTTGGAATGAAGCCAGGGCAGCGATCGGCTCATGGAATTTGGATGAGCTGAAACCCTGAGAATGCTTGGGTGGTTTGAAGCCACCTAGTTTCAAGAAACCGCGACGGTTGTTATTTCAATCACACACCGTATTCAATTCCTTTTGGGTGTAATGAGTTTTGAACCATGATGACAAAGTTTTATTGACTGTTGTGTAATAATAACTATAGATCTACTGCGTGCTTAATACATTTGTTATAAACTTCAGACCTTCGTCTGTGTTCACTGGACTGTTCTCATCTTACCTGCAGCTTATCAGCATCTAATACAGGGCCATGGCATCTGCAAGTCAGGGCCAAACGGCATTTATTGTGGTCCAGAGCGCAGATTAGGTGGTGCTGATCGGGGATAACTGTTCAACCCACCTGAAGGCCGTGATGATGGCATGGGGGGTGGGGGATTGGCAGCAGAGCTTTGGATGAGCTGACATTTAGGGAAATTGGACGGTGGGAGGCTGATCAGAAAAACATTAAAATGGTTGATTCTGTTGGTAACAAAAAGCAGGGTGTCAGCCATTGCTCTTGCTCTTGCCTTTAAAACTGAACATCATGGATTCAACTTCCTTTTCGGAGACTTGAGTACAAAACTCTAGGCTGACAATCCACAGAGGAGGCAGAAGCTGGAGTCCTGGACAATAATTATTCTTTCATCAAAATCTCTAAAACAGACCAACTGGTCATTCTCTCATTAGTGGTTGAAGGAGGTCGCTGGTACACAAATTGGCTCCCTCATTTGCAACATTAAAACGGTGACTTCGCTTAAGAAAAGAAATGCTTCTTTACCTACAAAACCCTTTGGGGTGTTGTGAAATCATGAGAGATGGTAAGTAAACATGAGTGTCCCTTTCCAATGAGGGTTTTAACAACAGAGAAAGGGTTTTTGTGCGAGAGGCATTATCAGCTTTTAGATTGGCAGCAACTCTGGTGGGACAAAAATTGATCACGGGCCTTCAACAACAATGCAAAGAGACAGGGCAACAAACATATAGGAATTAAACAGAGCAGCAGTTCTAAGTTTTGGGGAAAACCCAAAGAGAATGCACAGTAATGAGGCTATGTATATATATTTTTATTCAATTATTTTAATTTTATACATAGTACAAAAACAAAACAACCAATTAGATTAACAAACCCCAAATCCTACCATCCCCACCCCCCAAACCCGAGCTCCACCCATCCAAAAACCACGACCAGTATTTTGGTCTGTCCCCAACCTGAATCTAGCAGGAACATTGGTCATCTAAGTCCACTGCAGCTAGGAACCTGAATAGGCAGGCCTATAGCGCTATATTTATTGCTGATTTGTTTTCTTCTTTTGGTCTCACCACCTCTCCATCTACAGGCAAAAAGTTGGCTTTGATGTGTTTTAAAGATTTTTCAGTCAGGCAAAATGGTGATATTGAGCATTGTTGAGTTGTGCGAAACGAACAACAGCATTCTGAGATGACCTAAATTCATCTATTCCGCTGCTCCTGCTCTTCCTTGTCCCCTCACTCTTCTTTGCATTCTCTCAAACTCGCCTAGTGTTAATTCAAGTTGTTTTCCAAATCTTCCAGGGTATGTTTGGCTGTGCTGATCCTGGCAATATTGGCCAGAGTCTTGCTTTGAGCTCCTGGTTACTATTCAGACCGCTTAAGCTGGCTCTCAGGGGCACCCTCAATCAGCTGGCACTGCAGTATATTGTGCACGATGGTGTTGTATTATTGAGCAAAATAACAGCATGTGCCAGTCCTAAGCCTGACCTCTGCCTATCTCCCTGCATTCCCTACCCCTTTGCCCTCCCTCTAATGCACAGAAAGGAAGCAGGTCCATAGTGACATCCTCAGAAGGAGTTAACAGTTTTAAATTGTTTGGCAAACTCCAATTCAAGCCTCCCTTTGACGATGGGTCAGCTTGACCTCCTAAATGGAAAAGTAGTCATGAAATGCAAACTTTAGGAGAAAAGATAGCGCCAGACTTCTGCCAACCCTGCTCAGCCCTGTTTGCCACTAACTAATTGCAAATGGTGCAGCTGGGGTGTGTCGAGAGGGTTTGTGTATGTGTGCAGGTTTCAGGGTGATAGTTTGAGATATAAATTACAGCCTGTGTGTGAACCATGCAATTGCCCTGTCACGCATGGCAAAGATTCAAAGGGGTTGGAAGTTGCAAGCGAGGTTTCAGATGGGCCAACAGTAAGAGGTTCTGCCAACATGCTTTGTGGCATGCAGAATTGGGGCAGGCAGTTGATAAAGTAAACTTCTGGTTAGCATCACTTTAGGTCCTGCCCTTAACTTCCCACACATGGCACTAAGTTCCTTGGTTGTTGTAGAGAGTATTCATCCGCCTGTCTGCATCCTACCTGGGCCTTTCTCGAGGACGGGTGTCATCTAATGCCAACTTGTCACTGCATGCATCAAGACCTCGAGGGCACATCAGTACGTACTACCACCCGATACCTGAAACGCCGCAGATCAGCGCAGTTACACCCAGCTTCAACCCCCTTCTCAGATGTTCATTTCCAATGGATGGCTTTAAAATGGTAACTGCAACATAACTCCAACATTGCAGCATCAGGTTTCACAGGGAGAGGATGTTGTGGGAAGGAGCTTACCCAGAATAAATAAAACCTCACATTTCTGCTGGGATAGCCACAAATTAAAGTTGACGATATCACTTGCTAGAATCCTGCACCACGTCTCCCCTTAAGTTCTTTCCAAAGCTTCCAGCTGTAATTAGATGACTTCAGATACTCGTTCAATTATAATGAATGTTTCAGGTTTACATTATCAGCAAAAATATACAACAGCTGTAATTTATTTTGCAATTTGATTGATACCTTTTGAGTCCCAGTACTTGCTTGAGAGCACACAGTTTTTTTTTAAGAATTTAGATTAAGAATGGGCATCCAGTATTTTAAGCACTTTTTGAATCCATTTTAACTGCTGATTTGTTCCGTAACTGAACTGCCCAAATGTTATTAGATCAGTGAAACGTTAACATTCTTGATTCACTTGTCGAGCCCTGATTTTAATCTGATGTGTCCAGTGAAAGCAGACAGCGTTAGGATTGAATGCCATAATTTACATTCTGTCTGTTTGTTTAGCTCCATTGAAATCCGTGCAGCATGAAATCAGACAAGGTGTAAATTGTACGGATGACCCAAATTTAGCTTTAATTTAAAATAAGAGATTTGGCGATGATTATGTAACCTGCAAGAAAGAATAACTACTTGTGGTTTGTCTAGGTGATAAGGGAACATGTGTGATTTATAAAAGTCCTGGTTTACTTTTTGGTCGGTGCTGAGTTAACTAATGTGGTTATGGGAATGCCTCACTTGGGCGCGATCTCATGGAAAGGTTTTGAAGTGTCATTTGTGGCAGATTTTGCTGGGAGATTCCCGTTGGCCCTTCTGGCAAGTTCCCCACCATTATCTAACAACACTTCAGTCACTTTTTTGGGCTCTGTGGAGTTTCTCACCAGTCTAGCCCACACTTGGAATTTTTTTCGTCTTGGGGGAGCTGAACTCCGAGGTCAGGCTGCCGTTTTGAAAGGGTGTCCCAACTCTGAGCTTGTGGGTCCCCTGCATCCCCACCCCAATGTCCCCCCCCCCCCCCCCCCACACACACACACACACAAGTGGGCATTATGCCACAGCCCTCCAAGTGAGAACCCCCCAACCTCCCAGAGGCCCCTACATATCTGCCCTGCAACCCCCAACCTTCATACCCCCCTCCACCCTCCTTTCATGGGCATAGCCCCCCCTTCAACCCTGATGACTGGCAGTGCCACTCTGGCATTCCAGAAACGCTTGCACTGGCACTGTGGCAGTGCTCCTGCCAGCTTGGCAATGTGAGGGCCGCAGTGCCAAGGTGCCTGCATTCCAGGGGGAGGGCCAGAGGGCCAACTTTCACTATCCCTGGCCAGCAAGCAGCCTCCTCCCACCCCTCCACCCCACCTCCCCCGGGTGTCAGTCCAACTGATGCATGTTTGTGTGGGCCAGCACTGAAAGGTGCCTGGCCCCTGCAGCCTCCCTGAGGAGACCAGTAGATTCAGGGATGCTGGCGGATTTCGGGTAAGCTCGCCTAAATAGGTTTAATGGACCTTTTGGGGCAGGGATCTGATTCCGACAGCTCCCGAGATCTGGGTCAATCACTCGAGGCATAAAAGCTGCTGGGAAGCCCATAGGAGGCCTTTCCCGGGATCTACCGGACGTGTTTTCGCTCCAGTGCAACACAGCCGGTAGATTGCGCTCGTGGTCAATGTTCCAAAACAAAGATCACCAACCACTGCTTTTGCAGAACAGTGTGCGGCTATGGAAATTTCCCCAATGTGCTTCTCTTTTGCACCATTGTTCCTTAGGTGTTTGTTACATCAGATGGAAAGTCTACATAAGGCGATTGGGAAAGTCTTGATGTCTTTTTGAAGTGTACGAAATGGAAGGGTATGCCAGAAAGGATCTTCAGAATTGTGCAGAGGCAGATTTTGCAGGAACGCAAAGTGGAGAACATTGGAGAAGGAGAATTTAATTTGATTTAATTCACGGGTGCCTGAAGGAGTTCATTTGGTCTGCCAATGTGCCAAAGAGATAGTTATCCCTGTGATTTAACTCTTAAGCGTATATCCATTTTGTGGGGTCATCAGTGGTTCGGGAATTAGATGGTAATGAAAACATTTTTGACCATGGGTGTAGCTGGAAGATGGCCTTTCTCAGTTGAAAAGAAAATCCAAAGCGTCATTGTTTGTATGCCAAGTTCTTGGTTTCATTCAACTGTTGTCATTTCAGTGCCTGAAAGGGAGAGGTGATGCTGGAATGCCATTGCAGCCACAAATCCTAATGCTGGCAATTGTCGGAGATGTGGTTTTGAACAGTGTTCTATTCAGTTTGCTCATTTTGGTGAAAACTGCACAAGTTGTAGGTGACAGGAAACCCCCCTCAGTTGAAAGGACAGTTATATTTTTTGACTTGGAGGAAGAACACAGGGAATTGTGTTGATGTCTCTAATTCTAAGACTTCTGCCCAGGAGTTTGAGAACTGGGCAGCATGGTAGCACAAGTGGCTAGCACTGTGGCTTCACAGCGCCAGGGTCCCATGTTTGATTCCCTGCTGGGTCACTGTCTGTGTGGAGTCTGCACCTTCTTCCAATGTCTGTGTGGGTTTCCTCCGGGTGCTCTGGATTTCCTCCCACAGTCCAAAGACGTGCAGGTTAGGTGAATTGGCCATGCTAAATTGTCCTTGGTGTCCAAAAAGGTTAGGAGGGGTTATTGGGTTACAGGGATAGGGTGGAAGTGAGGGTTTAATGTGGGTCGATGGGCCGAATGGCCACTTCTGCACTGTATGTTCTATGTTGACCTTTCCTTGGATGGGCTTCATCATTTCTCTGAAGACAAAACACTGCCCCAAAGGCTTCTTTACGTTTTATATTGGGTAAGGGTATAGGGAGCTGTGTCTTAAATGTCATCAGCATAAATTATAAAGTAAAGAAAAAGAGTTACATTTGGATAACTCCTTTCCAGAACTCACTGTCTCAATGTGCTTTGCAACCATGTAGTACTTTGGAAGTATAATTGCTGTTGTCATGCAGGAAACGACAGCCAATTTATGCACAGCAAGCTCCCACAAATAGCAATGTGATAATGACCAGGTAACTGTTTTTGCGATGCTGATGTTTTAACTTCTCTTCCTGAATGCCATGGCTCTGATTTTAAGCCTATATCCTGTTGTCTTCGACTCCCCTACACTACCACCCCTCCCACACACCACCCCAAACAACCAGCAGAAATATTCTCTATCTACCACATCCTTTCAAAATCCTAAGACCCTCAATCAAATCGCCCCTGAACCTTTTATGTTTCAGGAGATACAAGCCTTAATTTCTGATGTAATTCCACCTCCTTTGGAGTCCTGGTACTGTCTCCTCTGAAATTCTTTTCCAGGGGTCAAGTATAGCCTTAAAAGATGCGATGCCCAGAGCTGTACACCGATGCGGCCTAACCTTTGGCTTTGCATAACTGTAGCTATAAGGACATAAGTGTATGTCTTGCTTGTGATATTGATTAGCTTGTGGAACAGTACATGATCATGAGTCTGGCCAAGATAGTGGAAGGTCCAAGAGTCAGAGGGGAGGGAGGAGGGCGGTTTTTGATCCTTGAGGGGTTCCAGCATTTGCTTATTATCTCGCAATATTTTCTCTCGAGAACCACTTAAAATATATTCTAAGAACTGGATGCCCAAGTAGTTCAATTGGAAGACTAATCATTATCTGCTTAGTTGAATATGCCATGGTGCCTGTTCATAGTTAGCAGCTCACAGCTTCTGTGTGCGAAGAAAGTTAAAAATATAACACTTAAACACAATACAGACTTGTACTCCTTTCTGAAACCCATTGCAAGATTGCAATCTGTTAACGATTGAGGAAAACCAAGGTAGTAGTGCTGAAGTAGGTACTTAAATGACCTGTGTGCTACATGTAGCTGTTTATTTATTATCTTATAGTTCTTGAAATACTGATCTGAACTGGACCAAGGTCTGAAGGACAACTATTGTTCTTCAAACCCCTAACGTAATAATGACACAAATGTATTGTTTAGATTAAGGGTAGGGTGAGTTCAAACTGAAAGGGTTTTGTTTAAACAAAGCAATGAAGGCTCATTATGTCCAACTTTCTAGACAGATACTATATATATTCATCACTATTTTATGAGCTGCCGAGGTTTCTGAGTGAGGCCTGCTATATCTCTCACAAAATACTAGCTCTTGGATCTCTGCAGTGATACTATTGAGTGCTGAGCCAGGAAGATATGCTGTTTGGTCAAGCAAATCCTTATAAGGATAGTTATGAGTGCTCGCTGTTACAGACAAGGAAAGGTCTTTTAGTCTCAGAAACCGACGAGAAAAGATATGGAATGGAATGGACAAGTGTTGAGGTCCATAGATAAACTTCACATCCTCTAAAGTAAATCTCACTGTGTTTATCTGGAGAATAAACAGGAGCAGAGCTACTATTGCCAGTGAGCTACGTGAGAAGGAAAGAGAGAACAAAATGTTGGCTCATGTCAGGCTAGGATGGGGGGGGGGGGGGGGAATGGTGTGCAAGTGGGAACATGGGGGTGGGAGGGGAAAGATGGTGTGCGGATGGGGCAGCTATAAAAGGGGCAAGCCGGGAGTGAGAGCGCCTGCTTATTTATCACTTAGAATTGCCATAGAAAGTGCTCCCATTCACCGAGACTCCGATGCTGCCAATGCCAGTTGTCCAATTCTGATTAATTTGTGCCTGTGGTGCTGAGGAGGGAACGGGAAGGGAGACAAGAGTGAAAGGGAAAAGGGGAGGCAATGAATGGAATGAGAGAGTGGAATGCAAGCAAATGGCAAAGTAGAAAGCCCGAAAATTGGTGGAATGTGAATGGCATTCAAGGGTAAAATGACGACAAATTGGGAAGGGGCAATTGATGGTCATCAATAAGAGACGGAATGGCAAGTAATGGCCTTGAAAGAGAGGCGGAATCTGCAAGTGGTGCTTTCGGGAAAGGGAGAAGTGCCACTGTGGTAGAGAAGGAAAGGATGCGCCAGCATTAATTGGCACTGGTGCTGAAGAGGAATGTTAGCTGAAAGGGGGGGGGGGGGGGAGGTGGAAGCGAGTGGATGGCAGCATGAACTGAGAAAGAGGATGAAGAAAAAATGTTACAGTAGTTTTTTGGGTGGGGAGAGAGGAGTGAAACAGTGGCAGCAGGAATTGTGTGTCAGTTGGAATGGAATGTGGAGCGCCAGCTGGCACAAAGGCCCAACTTGGAGAGACGACAGATTGTGCTGAGGGAGTAGAGGCAGAAGTGTGTGACAGAACTGGGTTAGATGAGGAGCAGGGTAGTGGTAATCTGGTTGTTCTGTTAACCTTGTCTATTTTTAAATTTAGAAGCTGTAAACTGTGAAGTATGAAAGCTGTCACAATGTTATGATTCTGTTTAGCAGGAAATACAAACACCCAGTAATTAACTGGCAAAACCACGGCACATGATTTCACATTTTTTAACAAAAACATATATTTTTGTAAAGAGAGAGAAATTAAACAAAGCAAGCACCACTAACTTAACACTATTGTTTAATGAAGACTTGTATTATAAATTCAGTTCTATTGTTACTTCATCCTTATAAATTACAAGAATCTTGAGGGTTCATTAACGTTTGCTGGGAACAAGCCAAAGGTATGCCACAGCCCCCCAGAAGTAATTTGATTTCTCCTCCAAGTTCCAACTAACTATTCACTGAGGTAATATTTTATGGGGATCTTTCTATTAACTTTTTTGGATAATCATTTGATACTTCATGACTGAGGATGCCTCAGCTCCTTGTTCTGATTGCCAGCAGATATGCAACTTATTTCTTACAGCTTCCAATTGAACTCTGGCTGCTTTCTGCAACTAATCTGTTGTTTGTTTGTTTATTGTCATGTGTGCCAAGGTACAGTGAAAAGTATTTTTCTGCAAGCAGCTCAATAGATCATTAAGTACATGAAAAGGAAATAAAAGAAATACATAATAGGGCAACACAAGGTACACAATGTAAGTACATAACACCGGCATTGGGTGAAGCAAAGAGGGGTGTAGTGTTAATGAGGTTAGTCCATAAGAGGATCATTTAGGAGTTTGGTAGCAGGGGGAAGAAGCTGTTTTTGAATCTGTGTGAAGGCTGTGTCAGGGCTACTGTAGATTTCTTCTGTTAGCTACAAAGGCAAATTTTCCAGCTGCTTTTTAGCTCCAGGAACCATACTGGGCTTGAGCTTCACCTGCATTCCACACAGCAAATGATGAAGTTAATATTTTCTCTACTTTCGGTGCAGGTCTGAAAACTAATCATTTACTGGCAATTCTCTCAATCCAGATAAGCAGTCTCTACCAAAGCAAAACTGCAAATACCTTCTGTGAGAAACTCCCAGCTAAATTAAACAGAAGACTCTCCTAACCCTTCAAACAATCTTCATTAGCATGCTGTAAATAGAACTGCAAACTATATTTTGCCTTCAACACAGCTCTGATACTGTAACCCATATGAATAATATGCCTAATGGAGTTCCCTAACTCTTTCTCCAGACTTTCTGGCTTCATTGCAAGCTTAAAAATGTGATTTTTGTTTTTTTGATCAACACCCTGTGCTTTTAAGATAAAGACAGGTTAATTAGACCCAAGTCTGTTTCATTGACATTTACATTCAGGCACTTCATCCGGTCCTTAACCAAGCTCTTTGATTTATCTTGCATTTTCTTTAATCCCTAGTCTAGAAGTCTAAAACATCTGAATTATGAGACAGATATTTGCAACATAGTAAACTAGAATGCATCATTGTTAGTGTTAACATTTTCTAGGTTATATCCCTGACCTCCTTAGAAAAGCTCCTTCAATTTTTTAATGTTGAAACTTTGTATTTCTTTCTTATTAAGGGCATTTAAATGGTCATTGGGTAGACATATGGATGATAAGGGAATAGTGTAGATGGGCTTTAGAGTGGTTTTACAGGTTGGCGCGACATCGAGGGCCGAAGGGACTGTACTCCGCTGTAATGTTCTAAGTTCTTCAGCATTTCATACACTCTGCTGTTATTTTAAAGGAGACAGGCCATGTGTCACAAATTTACCATTCCTGAATTTCACTATTTCAAGGGACTGGTTGCCGTCGGTAGTTTGCCAGGTTGTTGTATGATTCACCCTAAAGTGTTGTTCAGGTTGGAAGGAAATCCTCTATGCAACTCCTCGAGTTTCTAATTTTACCTCAGAATTACCCAGAATATTTGCTTTCCTCCAGCACTTCAGGGAGGCCTAATATAGATTTCTAAGTTTAAATGTTATGTTTCTACAAATCAAAAAGTAAACCAGATTTCCATCCCTCACATTGTTGCATGCCACCCATTGAGCATAGTTTTGCAGGCTGAGTTATTGAAAGGTTTGCATAGATTAGCCAACAACCTGTCTTCAAACGTCTGTTCAGGATCATGAACGGAGGACAATTAATCGGCTCCTCCAAGGAACTGAAAGCTTCAGTGGCAAGTAGAGTATTCTTCTTTGTGCAAAACACAAATAAATAGAGGGTTGGATCATTGGCAAATCATTGGACTCTCTGCTTGATGCCACTATTGATCTAAAATTAAACTGGACATAAATGGTTAACAAATGATACCGGTTAGAGATCGACACCAGCTAATTTGGCAGAAGCTATTTGACCTGTCAAGGCTGGGTTTAGCCAAGAGGACGTTCTTGCGTTTTAAGTATTCCAGTACGAAGAGATAATTACAAATAGTTTGGTGAGCAGTGTATTTATATCAATCTCCCCCTTGGCCTAAAATCCTATTCTGCATAATATCTGCACATTTATAACATTAAGTCTGTTCCTTGTGGAGTTTTTTCCCATGAATTTTAGAGTCCTATCTATATTTTCAGATCTTATGCAGCATATGTCTAAAATTTAAGACCTTTATTTCTGAATGTTCAGTTTTTACACCTGCATGGTCAATTGTTAGATTTCTGAGGAGAGTCGGCAGATCTCCCTAAACCGAAGTACATGAGTTCAACTATTGTAATTGTGATCTAGGAAATATAGGGCCATAGCTTCTGAGTTCCTCAGTGCCAGATTTGTGGTGTGTTCCGATAGAGAGATGTTAGGAAATTGGATCGAAGATGTGGTGGGCAATTTAGGGGTTAACAGACTGAGGGTAAACTGCTAGCACTGAGTCAGAGGTAAAACTGTTGACACCGAGTCCACACCTGGCTGGAATAACATTGTCCCATTCAGACTTATTAATGGGAATAAGCAGGAAACCCCTGTCCAACCGGGATGATTCACTCAAGATCTACTGTCCTCTGGGACACACATTACAGAGTCTGATGGCCTCTTTTGTCCATAAATTGGAGGTTATTTGCATATCAATGGAATGGACCTGTTCTTTTCTCTAAACGGGAGTGGACAATCAAAAGCTCAGAAAAGAGTTCAAATCTGGATATGCCGGAAGGGGGTGGGTGGGGTTTGAGAGATGAAAGGACCTTGTTCGAACAGGTGGGGGCTGAAGGATTTGGAAAGCCACCAGGAGAGGCCATGAGACAGACTTTCAGAAATGGGTCTGAAGCAGCTGCACTAACTGCAGGAATATGTTCTGTAAATTAAAGTATTATTTTTGCCTGCCTGCATAAGTAGAGTTGAGAGCTGTTTCTCCATTTTACGTGCTGTTCAATGGGAAATTGTGTGTTGGGGTTTAAGAGATGCATGTAAGCTGTTCTTGTCATAAGTATAAAACTTCAAACATTGTTTGTTTTTTGATTTAATAATATTTTGTTTGTAAAAATAACCAAGCCCTGTTTCTTTGCAATTACTCCTGGAGTGAAATGACCTTTCTACACAGTCTTAAATTTTTTTTAAAAAGCATTGAGATTTTGCTCCAGTATGTTAGCCACTGTTGGGATCTGACCAGGCATCCATAACAGATGTACCCCACAATTGAGCTGGGGAGCCTCTCAGCAGTTCCTAGGTAATTGTTTGCATGCCAATTGCCTAGAAGTGCAAATTTCCTCCGGGCAATGACCAGTATTGGGAACCATCCTGTGGTAGTATGACTAGGGGTATTATGGTACCTTAGAAGTGAGCTGCTATTGGTGCAGAGGACTCGCTGCCCATTGGCCCGGGTAAGTCATGTGCCTCTCAGGCGATTGGCTGAGAGGTAGGTAGCTCCGCCTACAAGGCGGGATATAAGAACCCGTGCTTCCCGGCAGTCGGCCATTCTTCCGTCCGTCTGCTGCCGGGCACACATCTTGTGTATTAAAGCCTATCGTTTGGATCTCATCTTCGTCTCGTGTCCAATTGATGGTGCATCACATCCAAAAATGCAGTCTAAATCTAAAGCTTCAGATGGTTCCGACTGTGTTGCACCTCTTCTTCCTCTTAGAACCTCTTCTAATTGCTGGGTAACTATTGTACAGGCCCAGACTGGACCTTCCCTCACGTTTATCCAGCATTTTCTGTTTTTATTTCCGGTGTCCAGCATCCGCAGTATTTTGCTTTAACTTGCATTTTTAAATATTTACCTCATCATCATACTTATCCCTTTCAATCTTGAAGGTGTTCTGTATCAAAGAGATCGTCATTCTTTCAATCTTGAGGGTGTTTTGTACTAAAGGCATGGCTCTTCAAAGAGGTGTTTCAATTTAGACTGAGCTTATTTGGAGGAGTGTAATCAGCACTCAAGTTTTACAAACAAAAAAATCTTTTTGGAGTACCCAATGCTTTTTTTTTTCCAATTAAGGGGCAATTTAGTATGGCCAATCCACTTATCCTGCACATAGTTTTGGGTTGTGGGGGTGAGACCCACGCAGACATGGGGAGAAAGTACAAACTCCACATGAACAGTGAGGCACTGACACTTTCTTAATCTACATGTGGTATGAAAATTGGAGGATATCGGGATGCATACAATACTTTTTTTTTTTTTTTAGTTAAATTTAGATTACCCAATTATTTTTTCCAATTAAGGGGCAATTTAGCCTGGCCAATCCACCTACTCTGCACATTTTTGGGTTGTGGGGGCGAAACCCACGCAGACACGGGGAGAATGTGCAAACTCCACACGGACAGTGACCCAGAGCCGGGATCGAACCTGGGACCTCAGCGCCGTGAGGCGGTTGTGCTAACCACTAGGCCACCGTGCTGCCCCGCATACAATACTCTTAAGCCTTGCAGCCATAAGTCCTTGCCTAGCCGACCAGCTATGTCCACTTAGTGGAAATAGGACATCCTTCTCCAATTCATATAACTACAATAGCTAAGCTTTTCTCTCTTTTCTCTCTGCCCTCCATGTCTCTCCTTGTCCCTCCCAAGAGTGAACCTTCAGTCTCGGCGCCATTCCATTGACCAGCCTGTACCCATTGTTAGTACCATTAAATGATTGTCTATTGCTAAGATGCAGGACAGATATTCCGATGATTTATTCCTGCTGTGTGATTTAAGTGCTCTGGATCCCAAGTCTAGAGGTAACTCAGTAAGGCACTTGATTTCACTGCCAATCAAGGTTGGGTCTTCCATTTGCACTGTTGACAATTTTAGCTTTAAGATTAGACTGACCCTGCCAGGGGCAGCGCGGTAGCATTGTGGATAGCACAATCGCTTCACAGCTCCAGGGTCCCAGGTTCGATTCCGGCTTGGGTCACTGTCTGTGCGGAGTCTGCACATCCTCCCCGTGTGTGCGTGGGATTCCTCCGGGTGCTCCGGTTTCCTCCCACAGTCCAAAGATGTGCAGGTTAGGTGGATTGGCCATGATAAATTGCCCTTAGTGTCCAAAATTGCCCTTCGTGTTGGGTGGGGTTACTGGGTTATGGGGATAGGGTGGAGGTGTTAACCTTGGGTAGGGTGCTCTTTCCAAGAGCCGGTGCAGACTCGATGGGCCGAACGGCCTCCTTCTGCACTGTAAATTCTATGTCTAATGCTGCCGCTCTGTACCTAACCAAATGTTAATTACCCTTGTTTTTGACCTTGCTAAAATTGGTTAATTCGACAAAGGCTACAAATCTTGGGCGAAATCCCCCAGCAGGGTCGGAGAATCGCCTGGGCGCGCCTAAAATCCTGCCCCCGCCGTGGCAGAGATTCTCCGCCACCCGGGAAGTGGCGGGGGCAGGAATCTCGCCCCGCCGATCGGAGAGGCCCCTGCGGCGATTCTCCGGCCCGGATGGGCCGAGGTCCCGCCGCTGGGAGGCCTCTCCCGCCGCCGAGGTTTAAACCACCTCTGAAACGGCGGGCTCAGCGGCGCGAGCAGGCCCCCGGGGTCCTGGGGGGGCGGGGGGGGCGATCGGAACCCGGGGGGTGCCCCCACGGTGGCCTGGCCCGCGATCGGGGCCCCCCGATCAGGGGCCGGGCCAGTACCCTGGGTGCACTATGTTCCTCCGCGACCGCCACGGCCTCCACCATGGCGGAGGCGGAAGGGAACACCACATCGCGCATGCGCCGGCAGTGACGTCAGCGGCCAGCTGGCCGCTGACGTCACTGCCGGCGCATGCGCCGACCGGCGAAAGCCTTTCGGCCAGCCCCGGTCCCAGGGGCGCCGGGTGTTTGCGCCAGTCTTCTGGTGCAAACCGCTCCGGCGCGGGGCTGGCCCACAAAGGTGGGGAGAATTCCCCACCTTTGGGGAGGCGCGATCCCTGAGTGGTTGGCGCCACTCCCCTACTCCGGCACCCTCCGCCACGCCGGGTAGGGGAGAATGCCGCCCCTGACCTGAGCCATTTACAGATCTATATAACTTGTACAACAATGCATCTAATGGCTGAGCTATCAGAATCGCATAAATGACTTTAACTTAAACAAAAATGTTGAGAGAAATAATAATAATCAGAAATCTGACGATTTGTAATTAGCAAATTATTCATGATTTATTATTGAATGATGGTTCACAACACTGAATAAACCTTCGAATTGTTGTCCACCTGAAAATGGATTAAGTAACGTTGCTGAAGTATTTGACAGTTGCTGCTATGTTCATGCTGCTTGATGGTTATTCCTTGATCTTTAATAAGGGCAATCGTTCTTGTTTCCGCAGCTCTTGGCCAGATTATGCTGTACGTGGATGGGATGAATGGGCTGATCGACCACAGTGAAACTATCCAATGGCTCTACACACTCATAGGGTCAAAGGTAAGAAGAGATGAGAGTACCTCATTGTGTCTTTGCAACATAATAGTTGCGCTCTGAGAACAATATTTTTGTGCAGGCTATTTTGGTGTTAGTCCATGATGAGATAGTGGTGTAAATGTAAATAATTTTTTGCAGCTGGTGTAAGTAATCTTGGGTACTTCTTGTGATGAGAGAGCACCAGGACACACTGAAGTGACCAGAGAGAATACAAAATAGAGATTGCCTTGTAGCATGAACAACCTGGAACCATCATCTCCCCCAGGAAAGGACGATGATGAGGAGACATTTGGAGGGCAAGACAAATTCAGAAAATGTCCATTGAACCCCATTTAATATAGCTTGCCCATTGAATCCAATTTCTATAACTTGCCTCTATTAGGCAGATATAAAGGAACATTGTACAATCATCAGTCCTTATGTTGTGCATTCGTAGCCAAAAAGGGCTACGAATGCCAACAACCTTTTAGTGAATATGACTTATTGTCGATGAAAGAGGTTTGGCCAAACCTCAATCTCAGAATCAGCAACTCCGGGACGTAAACCAGAAAAAAGGCAAACTATTGAAATTGCGGCTATTTTTAAGCAGCCCCAGGCGACTTCATCTGCAACTTAGGGCAGCAGAGTAACTCATTCCTTAAAGCTGGAACTCCTGCAACAGAGTGGATTTTCCCCCCCAACAAACCAGCTTGCTTTTTTCCTCCACTTTGGAACCAAGAGAACATTTTCTTGGACACCAAGGGAGCATTTCCTTGGACACCCATTCAACCTGAAAATTACATTAGAAAGTGGGGAAGATTATGTGGATGTCTGAAAGATGCTGCCCCCTCTCGTTAAAGATGGGGAAAGCTGGAAAGTACAAGAGGATTTGGAATTCTGTACCTTTTGTTGAAGTTCGGGGAAACATTCAATCGGCATGTTCTGCTTTTGGGTAACGAGATGCTTTCTCATAGCAGTGAACAGCTGGCTCTTTCATATTGCTGAAATTGAGGTGGTTGCAGAATGTAGTGTTTATTTGGATCAGTTTCCAGGAGACTTGTGTGTGAATATTGGTTTGCGGTATTTACCCTGGTAAATCCAGGTCACTTTACCAGCAACAGATGACTCCATTCTTTTTTAAAAGTCTACAAATCTGCTGTCAGATTAAGACAGGCGATGGATTTAGCAGAATAAATATTGGTTCACTGGAATTTGTTCTAGACCAATAAATGCTACAGTCTGGAGTGAATGGGCACTGGTATAAGAGCAGCTTTAATTGAGGCGATTAGACCTTTAGTTCGATGGTAATATTATGGGTTGCTTGGACTCTTCTGCATCATGCCTGGTTGTGCTCAATGTGTGGGTAAATGTTGAGCATGTTCACAGACCAAGGACGCATTTCTCCCCCCCCCCCTCACCCCCCCCCCCCCCCACGCCGGGTGGGAGAATCGCTGGGGCGCTGGGCGAGTCCCGCCATGCCGCCCCGGCACCCGCATGCGATTCTCCCAAACCCCCTCCCCAAACCGGCGTGGCGAGATTTACAACTGGCCGCTTGGAGAATCGCCGCTCACCGTTTGTAACGGGCGAGCGGCGATTCTCCGGCCTGGATGGGCCGAGTGGCCTGCCCAATACCACTGGTTCCCCCCAGCGCAGTCCACACCTGGTCGCTGCTGGCGGTAACAGCGCGGGACGCTGGGGGGGCGGCCTATGGGGGGGAGGGGGGATCCAGCACCAGGGGGGGGGGGCTCAAAAGGGGTCTGCACCGATCGGCAGGCCGGCCTCTCTGAAGGAGGACCTCCTTTCCTCCGCCACCCCGCAAGATCCATCCGACATTTCTTGCGGGGCGCCCGCGGGGAGGACGGCAACCGCGCATGCGTGGGTTGGTGCCGGCCAACCTGCGCATGCGCGGGTGATGTAATTTCACCAGCCGCGTAATTTACCTGGCACCGCCTTTACGCGACTCCAAGGCCCAGCGCGCATAAATGATGCGGCGCCGCTCCTGTCGCCCCGAGGTGGGAGAATAGGGCGCGAGGAGTGGCCTCCGACGCCGGAGTGAAACACTCCGGTTTCACTCCGGCATCGGGACTTAGTCTCCTGATGGGAGAATCTCGCCCCAGGAGTGGTTTGAAATTCCTGGGCAGGCGTCCATTTACATTACTGGGTTCAGTACTGGGCAGCACTGCTGAGAACGGACCTGTTTCAGTGGAATTGCAACGCAGAACCAATTGAATGATACCAGCGCTTAAAAGAATTAAATTACGGGGGCTGGTTGCATGAACTGGTTTGCATTCTCTCAGACAGTTGAGTGGTGATCCAATACAGTTAGTAAAATGATAAAAGGTTGCAAAATGATTGGCAGAGTGAAACTATCCCCTTTTGTGGGCAATCAAAAATAAGGTTAAAAACTTCCATTCAGAAGGGACGTGCTTTTTCGAGCAATGGGTGCTGGAAATCTGGAACTCTCTCTCTCTCTCTCTCTCTCTCTCTCTCTCCAACAAAAGGCTGTGAACGCTGAGTCAGTTGGAACTTTCAAGGCTGAGAAAGATTGTTGTTAGGTAAGAGTATTACAAAGGCCAATTAACGAGTTAAGGATCAGGTATGATCTGTCAGAACAGGCAAAAAAGAATGATCTCCTGTTCCAACCTAAGGGGTATCATCTCAGAATTCCCCCAGATAGCTGTCTCACCCCAACCCTCTTTCCTGCCCTTGACCTATCTGCAATTTTCTGTTGGGAGACCTGGGGTGACCATCCACCCTTGTCTCGGGAGCCACTTGTTTGACAATTGTTGGGCACTTAAAGGCCATTTTCCACACCGTCCCAATTTTGACGCCTAGAATGAGAGGGGGGAGCACCTCCCTCTAGATTTCCCTTTCCAAACTGGGTATCCCCCAACAATGTCTGCTCTACAGTGGATGTTCTCCATACCCTTGGCCCATCTCTCCAGGCATTTCTCATACCCCCCTATCTCCTGGGTGCTCGGCTGCTGGCTGTTGTGTGTGTGTGGCGTTACCTCCCGCAGTGTTCAAGCACAGTGTCCAGGCATCAAGGTGTGATTGGGATGCTAGGCAATGAGTCCCACGTACTACATGGCCTGCCCTCTCACGGGAATCCAATTGGGTTGGGTGAAGTGCTCACTTCAACACGATTGCCAATTCCCTATTAGCAATAGCCTTCAGCCGCACGTCCAGAGGCCTCGGCAGTCTTTGAGGGTTTTGGATGGTCGGTAGGACAGACAGGGACAAGGGTTGCCCCCGGAACGGGTATACAGGATCCAGGGGTTGGCATGCTGGTGCCACCCTGCATGCCTCCCCCACCCTCTCATGGTGGCCCATACCCCAGAGGATCCCTTCCACCCAGCCGAGTGTGTCCCGCCTCCTGCCGAGCATTGGGGCGGTATGCCCACGCCCCTGGGCTCTTTGAGGCCCACACCTGTGAGAAAAGATGGCTACTCACCTCCTTGGCTCCCCACAGCAGCCCTTCCGCCAGGTTCATGTTTCTAAAAAGGAGTTCTATTGGCGCCAGCGTGATCACTGGCTCAGGGGGCCGTTGGATATGGGATGGGTCTCGTTAATTGTATGGAAAGAGGGCTAGAGAGTTGATTATTGGTTTCTCGCAACGCTACGGCGAGATCCTGATTTTTGCCGAGGGGAGCAGATCAGTTGCATCGCAAACTGTTTGGTGCCCGTCGCGGTTCTCGTTTCCTGCCACTCCCGCTATTCACCGGCCTCGTTGTGCTTGAGCGAGAGGGTAACGAGGCCAGAGAATCGCGCCCTGTATGTTCCAAAAATTTTGTTCAGCCTTCGATTAGAAAGAATACAGTTGTAACCAGAGTCTCCTGCCAGCAGATAATATATTCCTATTGTGCATTGCACTACTCGCTATATCACCAGTGCATCTCTTAAAAATAAAAGAGATGACCGGGAAAATTGTTTTCCCACTTCTGGTTGGGAGAACTGGGCAAATCAGTGTGCAATTAAGTCACTCCGGATGTCTGCACTTTCTAATAATTGGTTTTGGTGCAATTGCATGTCTGTCATCTCGGCAGAATCTTAACATATTGTAATTGGAAACCTATAATAGCACAAAGGCTGCCTCGGAACGCCTTGTAACCACTTGGAGTAATAGAGTTGCCGGTGGGGAGTTATATTGTCAACTTTGCCTTACTCTTTCCCATGAGTTCCACTAACTGCTAGGGCTACCAGCCCTCCGGGATTGGCTTGGAGTTTCTATGTATTGAAGGTCAACCTCCAGTACATGGCTTGTGTGCAAAAATTACCAGGACTTTAAAAAAATATATTTTTGTTTCTTGCTCATTTTCTTTACCAGACATAAAAATATAGTGAAAAGCGGGGGGACGGGGGAGGTAGTTTGGCTGACAATCGGGCATCATCCAATTGGTAAAGAGTCTCCTTGCTTTCTAATTGGTGTTTGTAGAGTGCGCCATAAGGATGGCTGTCTTGGCCGACCAATGGCGAGAGTGTGGGGATAAGCCATGTGATGAATCCTCCAGGGATACATGTAATCACAGTTGGCAACCCTGCTGACTGCCACTCAAATGGCAGGTGCTCTTTTTTTTTAAATGTTGACCAAATGCAAACTGCACAATGGGAAACTGAATGAATTTTGAAAGTTGCTATTGTATGATTCTTGGTGAAATCATCAGACTGTGTCTTCAAGTTGGTATTGCACAGCCACCCAGCGTGGTGCATACCATGGCCAGTGACTTCACTCCCTATTGGACCGACACTTTGGATGTTAATGTCATATGCAAAACATAATGGGTGCAAGCATTGCAGGTTAACTGGGCTGTAGAAGAGCAAAGGGTGGGGGGGGGGGGGGGGGGGGGTGGGGGGAGGGGGGGGGGTTGGTGAAAATATTTTCAACATGGACATCTAAATATATTAAACAATGGTTTTGACGCACCAAACGTTGGGGTCAGAGAGACAAGTCACTTTTGACCTGTTATTTTATCTCCCTCTTTCTCCCATTTTGGGTATTCTTGCTGGCCCTCAACTCGCACCCGGATTTAGTCATGCACCTCTACATTTCTGCTGCTGTTGCAAACATGGACAGTAGCTTCCCTCTTGTGGTATTATCATAAATGTTAGAACTGCAAGGGTTAATTAAATGTCTAGATCAGGCAGTAGAGGGAGTTACAGCAACCAGTATATAAGGCATTGATGCTAAGTCTTGTGGGGAGAAAAGTGAAGGAGTTAGCTAGAGACAGACTGAAGTAAATATAGCGTGAATAAGAGCAGATCATAGTTTATTATAGTGTAGAGATTAGTTGTAGGTGAGTGTAGATTATATTTCAATTATGAAATGTCTATTATTTGGGAGTACGTGTCAAATCCAAATTAGTAGCGTTAGTGAATTTATAGCTTTGTTCAAGTTAAAGCTATCCTGCCAGTGCCTCTTTGGACTGCGCCAGGAGATAAACAATCGCTGTGCTTGTCCACACATTTCTGAACACAATACTTCCCATCCACACTTGCATTGTGACTGATGGCGTTGACATCCTGGTCTTTAGCAAAATGTGTCTCGCCGATGGTGCCCCTTACTGACATCTCGCTATCTGACCATACATGCCATCGTGTCATGTGTCCGAACAGGAGACAAGGTCTTTTGGCGTTTATCAAATCTGACCTTTAGTTTCTTTCCCTAATTCTGCGGCTTCTGAGTCCTTGAATTGCCTCACCCACCACCCCTTTCAGCTCTCCTTTTCAAATCCTCATCGTTGACAACACCCAACAATTCCTCTCTGACTGAGCAGCTCTTCATTTTATTTGAATTTTATCTTTTATCAGTGCTCCCCTTATCCTCTTTTCTCTGAATGCAGTGCTTCCCTGTCCTTCCTAAGCCCCTCACTCCCATACAAACTCTATCTTTATTCATGGCCAACCCTCAGATCTTTCCATATCATGGGCCTCCTTACTCCCATAGTCTTATTCACATCTCTGACGATTCCTTATAAGGGCTGGTTTAGCTAAGTGGGCTAGACAGCTGGTTTATGATGCAGATAAAGGCCAGCAGCCTGGGTTCAATTCCCATACCAGCTTACCCGAACAGGCGCCGGAATGTGGCGACTGGGGGCTTTTCACAGCAACTTCATACTTGTGACAAAGATTATTATATCATTATTATTCCCTCCTGACTTGTATCCCTTCCAACCTAATTTGATTTTGTGCTTGTCTGGGGAAAAAACTTTCCCTAGGTCACTGACGACTCCCTTTTTCTGACCGTCTACAACCTCCTCCAAATCCTTGTTGTTCTGACGTTGACATTTTGTCCAATACCTGTTCACAATTTGCCCACCTTTGACAGCTCAGCCATCACAGCCTAAACCCTACATTCTAGAATTCCCTCCCTGAATCCCTCCATCCCTCTCCATCTCAAACTCTCCTTAAAATCCAACTCTTTGACCAATCTGTTGGTGACTCCTCCGAACAAAATGACCATCTTAGGTTCAGCGCCTCCCTTCATGCCGACGTGAATGGACTTTCTTATGGGTAGGGACGGGTGGTTGGTTTGGGGGGGGGAATTCTTCAGGTGTAGAGGCCTGAAAATTATTTGCTAATGTATGGAAATTGTTCTCTACTTTGAACACCACGAAACAAGCTACATCACTGGGTAGGCGACAATTGTGTTGCGTTTTTACGTCGGCGTGAAATACGATTTTGACATCTCAAGATTTTCCGCTCCTGTCGCCAAACACATCCAAGAAAAACGGGAGCACAAAATCCCAGCCAATGTTTAAAAGCCCCAGTGTCGATGCTCGTCATTTTTAAACCCGTCAATCCCTGTGGAAACTCCTGAAGTGTCCTCCCAGTAACTTCAGAAACGTGCACGACAGCTGGGTGAAAAGTCTGGCAATTTGCTTTCAAAAAGCTCGGCTTCTAGTCAGCTGTCATTCTGCCTGTAGTCAGTCAGCCGTAGTGCAGCAAATTAGCCCGAGAAGCCTCCCAAGTGCTTTCAGCAAACCTTCAGCGAGCAGAAACTTTGCTGCCTTCCGTCTGCTCGCCTCCTCGCGCGCACACTAAGTGGCGAAACGATCTGGCGAAGGAATTGTTTTCGCGTTAGCCTGCACAACTTCCAGTGGCAAATATCTGTTGGCGGGCCTTTTACATCGCTGCTGCGTGGCTGCTGTTTGTTTTCTGATGGGACACGTAACTGAAATTGAAATACAGGAGAGTCAACACGAGCTCGGCCAAAAACTATAAAGAAGAAAGACCGAGCTCCCAGTATTTTCACGTCTATAATCTTTTGCTAACTGTAAATTCTTCTCCTCCGAGACCTTAACCTGCTCTTGCTTCCCAAACGCCATCACTTTTAGTGGAAACTAATCCATTTTCAAAGTGCTGTTGACTAATCTCCAAAGACCGAGTGGAATGTCAGGACGAGGTTGATACAACAAGGTTGATTAAAGATTTATATCACACATATTGTTTTAATTTCTATTCCTTATCCCCTGTCTGAGTCTCGCACTGCAGGGATAAGAGTGGAGTCTGCCCTCCTGACCTCCCGTACTTACAGACCTGAGGTTCACATCTTGTTAGAAGCTGTTGCACAGAATTATTGAAGGAAAGCTAGAGATCAAGTGAAATACTGTAATCTAGTAAAAGGTATTGGATCCATGGAGGTGCATCCCATCATTAAACAGGAGAGTCTGTGCTAAACTGTTTAATCCATGTCATTCAATCTCCCTAGAAAGATGGAGGAAAGCATGTTTGAAGTACATTTTGTCCAAATTGCAGCTCTTCTCTCTCTCTCTCTCTCTCTTCCCCCCCCCCCCCCCAAAAAAGAACAAATATATTTAATAATGTATGCTAAAAATGTCTGCGAAATAAATCCAGGAACCAGTTTCCTGTTAAATCTGTCATTAACTTCGGATCTTGAGAAAGGGCTGAATTTTTAGGCCCCAACGGGGTGCGCTAGTCTTCCTGGCACCATCCCGCCGCAGGTCAATTTTCCGGAAGGTAGAATGTGGCACAGCATGGCGGGTGGCCAATTCAGCTTGTTGTCTTATTGAAGTCTGTTGTGGGCGACTTGCTGGATTTTTTTAGTCAGCTTCTGAGTCCTCCGAGGTGATGGAAGGCACAGTTAACTGCCCAGAGGCCCAAGGGCTCAGCACTCTAGACAGGCTTGGAGACCCAGCCCGGCTTCAGCTGCAGCTGCAGGTCTCACTGTTGTTCCACAATGGTTGACCCAGTTGCTTAAATGTTTTTAATTTTAACGTTATAGGGGCACCTCATTTAACTGAAAATGCAGCCTGGGGCCTGTCCAATGCTAAAGGCCTCATACAAGTCCGACAACTTTGAAAGCCCACCCTCTGGCTATTAATTACCCAATGTGTGGGGAAAATCATGGTTGGATGAATATTCCCTGCTCTTTGCAGATTTCTGACTCCCGTTTGAGCCTGACTCCCAATGATTTTCTATTTAGGGCTGTCCCAAGGCATGCAGCGGAGGCCAGTTAGAGGAAAGAGCTATCTACATAGTGGTTCCATTCCTTTTACGCCATTTTCAACAGGCCTGGAGTTTAATCTGAACTGTTTGTTACTGGGGAAAAAAAGCAGCCAAGCTTTGGTAATGTACAGTCCTCTGGTACCTCTGGGGAGATGGTGGCTGGGAACGCAGGTTCAAATCCCACCATGGCAGATGACGAAGTTTAAATTAAATTTTTAAATAATCTGGAATAAATGTCTAATGGTAACCATGAAGCCATTGTCAATTGTCATAAAGATCAATCTGTTTCACTAATGTCTGTCTTTTCGGGAGGGAGATCTGTCGTCCTTACCTACCTGTGACTCCAGATCCACAGCAAAGTGGATGACTCTCAAATGCAGGCCAATAAGGAATGGGCAATAAATACTATCTGAACTTTCTGCACGATTTGTTTACAAACCCCCGAGATGGTCAGTGAAAGAGAACTCAGCAGAAACATTGAGCAAAAAGCACTAGATACATATATAAACATAGACCGAGTACAACAAGCTTTAATCTGCAATTAAAGGTTAGCTACTTCAATCTGACAATGAGATTCTTTATTTGTTATTTGGAACATTAGCCGTCAGTTTCTGCAAAATTCCCATTTCATCAACATGTTTGTGAATGGGCGGAGATCTTTCTGTGACGGTTAATTTTCAATGCACAGCCCATGAATGAATAGAAAAAGAAACCTGACCTATGATGTGCATTAACTGTATGGTACGTGAGCAGCAAAGAACAAGCCTGAACTGACACATGTGCAGGGTAACAGAAAAAGTTAAAATGTGACTTTTCCCCCCCCCAACGTTATGGAGTGAAAACCTACCATAATTCCACTGGTATTAGATGCAGAAAATCACATAACAAGTGTATGGACAGGTTTGTATCATTTTATTGCACTGTGACTGGAGTTCATACTAGAGGTAGATGAGGTTCGAAAATCAATTTTGCAGAACAAAATCTCAGTCTATTCACAAAACATGCTGATGAAATGGGCATTTGACAGAAACTGATGGGTATGTTCCAAACAACAAATGGGGAACCCGTGTCAGATTAAAGTAGCTAACTTTTAATCACAGGCCACGTTTTTTTGTACTCTGTCTGTATTTATACAAGTATCTGGTACTTTTTGCTCATATTCCTATTGAATTCTTATACTCTCAGGGTTTGAAAACAAATTCTGCAGAAATTTCGGACAAAGCGGATATTTACTTTACCATCTTTCTCGATCTGATCACAGTCCTTTGAAATTGCTAGTAACGGTTCCTTGATGCACATCTCTGATTAACTATTTGGTGGCTGAGGTGACATTTCTGCAGAAACAAATACCATTTTAAGCAGAAAGCAACATCCGTTTTCAGACAGAGCCTTTTGTCATTCATCCTGTGCACCCCAATGTTTTTGTACTCCTTGGTCTGAACACCTTTCAGATTCTCGTGTGCCCCATAGCCGGTTCCCCTGCAGGGTGTGACACAGCTGTCCTGTTCCAGACCGTTCTTTTGGTTTCTGTCCTCTGGCTCGCCAGGGAAATAGACGTGTTGCTCAGACTTGGTCAATCGGGCTAGATTCTGAAAGCTGACGCGTAGTTGCTCACGTTGGGATGGCTGTGACAAAACATGCCCGTGTTTGAACAGACAGCAACATCAGGAAACAGATGAGGGTTGTGGATTGCAATATATTCTTCACCCGTGTGCATTCTACAAATCCAACATTCGGCAGAGGAAATTTGCAGAGTAGAAATTTTGTAAAATGTTACCTGAACCGAAAGATTACTCAATTTGGTTGACTTAAAGGCTTCATGTTCAAAGCACTAAGTATTGCATGCAGTTCTGGTCGCCGCATTATAGGAAGGATGTGGAAGCATTGGAAAGGGTGAAGAGGAGATTTACCAGGATGTTGCCTGGTATGGAGGGAAGATCTTATGAGGAAAGGCTGAGAGACTTGAGGCTGTTTTCGTTAGAGAGAAGAAGGTTAAGAGGTGACTTAATTGAGGCATACAAGATCAGAGGATTAGATGGGGTGGACAGTGAGAGCCTTTTTCCTCGGATGGTGATGGCTAGCACGAGGGGACACAGCTTTAAATTGAGGGGAGATAGATATCGGACAGATGTCAGAGGTAGGTTATTTACTCGGAGAGTAGTAAGGGCGTGGAATGCCCTGCCTGCAACAGTAGTGGACTCGCCAACATTAAGGGCATTTAAATGGTCATTGGATAAACATATGGGCAGCACGATGGCACAAGTGATTGGCGCTGTAGCTTTGCGGCGGCTGGGTCCCGGGTTCGATTCCCTGCTGGGTCGCTGTCTGTACAGAGTCTGCGGGTTCTCCCCATGTCTGCGTGGGTTTCCTCCAGGTGCTCCAGTTTCCTCCCACAGTCCAGAGACGTGCAGGTTAGGTGGATTGGCCATGATAAATTGCCCTTAGTGACCAAAACAGGTTAGGAGGGGTTATTGGGTTACGGGGATAGGGTGTAAGTGTGGGCTTAAGTGAGTCGGTGTAGACTCGATGGGCTGAATGGCCTCCTTCAGCATTGTATGTTCTATATGGATGATAATGGAATAGTGTAGATGGGCTTTAGATTGGTTTCACAGGTCGGTGCAACATCGAGGGCCGAAGGGCCTGTACTGCGCTGTAATATTCCAATGAATCTTGCTCCCTACATTAAATCTTTAGATACTGAATTTAATGGCAAAATAAAATCATAGATTGCTGGAAATAGTCAGGCCAGAAAGCATCTATGGAGAGAGGTACAAAATGAATGGGGTCTGACAAGTGGTCATCACCGTGAAAGTTAAACTGTGTTCTTTTCTATATAGCTGCTACCTGTGGTCTGCTGAATATTTAAGGTATTTTCTGTTATTTAAAGACTAAAAGTAGCCTCAAATTTGGCAGTAAATTGCAATGCATGTTAAGCAAATTCTCAGCATCGATGTGCCTTATTAACTGTTGACCTACCCTCTCTGTAATTAATAGCTTTGCTATTGAGAGTAGATTTTGACCAATTAGCACTCCCAGCATGGTGCTTCAGGTGTGTAGAGCGTACGCTGCATTTTGAACGTGGAGGATAGCAAGTCCAGGACCATTTTCCAACCGCAAAATCAACGGAAGATTCCTTAGCGTAGGCAATCGCCTCAACCTGAATTGACATTACGCAGTTTCAGGAAATGAAGATCGGAGCAAGGGGTGTGAATTTGTAAAATAAAAACCTGCCCTCTAGTCCTAACTTTTAATGCCAGAGCAGTCATCTGGAATAATCATTGTGCTGCTAATAATGCCTCCCAAAGTGACTTGAAAATGTGGTACTAATTTGTGTACATTGTTGGAATTTATATACAGTAGCAGCTGCAAGCGAGACAGTTTAAAACACAGCCACAGCTTTTGCTCTCTGCAGTCTGTGCTGGGGCAATGCTTATCCATTTGCCGATCTCTCTCACTTTTTCATGGATAAAACGCACCCACTACTGATGTGACATTCAGAGGCTTCAATGGCTAAGCTGCACTGGTTGTTCAAGCTCCTTGGAACCTGGTTTTCACACTCGCTTCCACCTTCACAATGTTGGCACGCAGCTGACAGGAGGCGGAAAAGAATGCAAATTGCTTTTGCTGCTCGCTACTCTGTTCAAAGTGGATGGGACATAGCTGGCCGGCGTTTAAGCAGCACGGAAAGGCATTCAATGCGGAAGTACTGGAGGAAATGAGAACCCAAAACTGGTGTGTGAAAAATGTCTTTCAAAATCAAGTCTCCCTTCCCACACATTAAGTATCTCCCCTCTCTGTACTTCCCTAATACAGATCCCTGCAATTCACTGCCCTCTTGATCAAAGCCCTCTGTTTCTTCCCACAGTCACCACCCTACCTAGCTCCCCCCTCCCTCCCTACCCCCCCCTCCCCTCCCCTCCCCTCACCCCCCTCCCCTCCCCTCACCCCCCTCCCCTCCCCTCACCCCCCTCCCCTCCCCTCACCCCCCTCCCTCCCTCACCCCCCTCCCTCCCCTCACCCCCCTCCCCTCCCCTCACCCCCCTCCCCTCCCCTCACCCCCCTCCCCTCCCCTCACCCCCTCCCCTCCCCTCACCCCCCTCCCCTCCCCTCACCCCCCTCCCCTCCCCTCACTCCCCTCCCCTCCCCTCACCCCCCTCCCCTCCCCTCACCCCCCCCTCCCCTCACCCCCCCCCCTCCCCTCACCCCCCCCTCCCCTCACCCCCCCCCCCCTCCCCTCACCCCCCCCTCCCCTCACCCCCCCTCCCCTCACCCCCCCTCAATCGACCTCTTTGACCTTTTCCATATTCTCTGTTGTTCCTCCTCACACCCTCTTGGTTGTTTTGTCACTAAGTTGTGGTGGTGATGCCTGATTTGCATCATTACAATTGAACTATTCTGAGTGGAAGGATCCTGCAGTGATTTTTGTGGGAGGGGGGGTTTGATGGATGAGCTGTTCCAGCTGCCATGTGCTGTCCCCAAACATGTGTCTATAAAGTAACAAAAGGTGGTGACGCAGCGTGCTTTAGGAATGCTATGGGGGGGGGGGGGGGGGGGGGGGGTACGAGTTCTGTGTCGTCATCCCATTGGAATTCCATCTGACTGAAATGAGCTGCACCTGGAGGCATTATTCTGCTGTTGATTATGGATAAAGTGCCGTGCCTAGTCTTTAATCAGATATTTACAGAGCATTCCACCGTTTGAACTTGCAGCTTAAGGGATGTATGTTTTGACTAGTCTGCTCATAACACTATGTTGTGTTGCCCAGTCAGTCGTGTACTAGGTGAGGATCCAGTGGATATGTGCTGCCTGGGTTCGTTCAGGTCTTTTGTGTTCTGAGATATAGGCGAGTCTGCCATAATCTTCGAATCTGAGGAAGAAAAGAGCGAGTGCATGATGGAGCGTCTTTCTTCAGTCAGTCTTGGCCGTTTAGCAGCAAAATTGTACCAAGCAGGCCCGAGGTGTGCCAATGGAGGCTGGTCGCACATTCACAAAGAGTGCATGCACAATCATAATGTAGGAATGTTGGAGAAATGTGCAACCAGAGAGCACAAGTGATTGGCAAAGAAATCAATGGCAATGACGGGAACAGCTTTTTAGCACAACCAATGGTTAGGATTGGAAATGCACTGCCTAAGGGTGGTGAATACAGACCCAATTGTAGCCTTCCAAAATAGGATTTAACAAATCTGATAACAGAAAAAAAAACGTCAGGGATATAGGGAAGGAGTAGAGGAAGGGGGCTAACAGGATTGCTCTTAGAAAGAGTTGGTGCAGATTTGAGGAGGCAAATGACTACATTTGTGTTGTACTATTCTATTCTGGAGAGACAATTTACGCAGGCTGTGACCTTGCTTCATGTTCATATTTCCAACAACTTTGTTTAGCTGGAATACCATGTCACGGTGAGAATAATGAAGCAGAAAATTGGCCCTGCTTTTTAGTTTGCAACTCCAGAGTAGTACTGCAATCTGACTGAATTTTCTCAGGATTTCTTTTAAACTGCATTTGTTGCGTCTTCTCCTGGTGTTGACTCTTTTTTGGGGTTCAGTTGTAACCTCAGGCAAGTGCTGTGCTCTTTAACTGGGAGCAACAAATCAAGCCCCATTCTGTTATTCCCAATGACCATCCACATAGCAACAAGAGATCCTGCAGAGCATTCGGGAGCGAGTCTTGTTTATTCATTTCTCTAACCTGTTGATGCCAATTGTCGCGTCACTATTAAAACCAGGACCTCACCGGACAAATCCACTGAGCTTGCAGAGAAACACAGGGATGAAAATAGCTCGAACGAATGGATGTTGTGAAGCCAAAATTAATAACTAGTATTTGCTAATCTTGTCATTGAGTTTCTTGCGGTTTCCTTCCTGCATCTCTCTTCCTCTTTCTGGTAGCATGCCCTAATAGGGTATTGGTGACCATAGACTTCCATTGGATTGGCCTGTGATTATACTTAGAAAAGCACTCCCATTGCCCTCGGCAGTATGGTTGGCCAGGAAATCTACCAATAAGCATACTGGGACCTACAGGCTGATGGGAAAACTGTTGGGCCACAATACGCACCCCTCCCATTGCCGGCAAGCCCTCAAGTGGGACTTGAACCCTGAGGTTTTGGCCTAGAGGTAGTGACAATGCCACTGTGTCACAGAGCCTTGCTCCTAAGTCTTTATATCGTCCATTTGAAATGATCAGACTAAGGAGCCCAGAAGCGCTGAAGCAGCAACAGTTGCATCTTTTTTTGTTTTACAAATTTAGAGTACCCAATTAATTTTTTCCAATTGAGGGGCAATTTAGCGTGGCCAATCCACCTATCCTGCACATTGTTAGGGTTGTGGGGGCGAAACCCACGCAAACATGGGGAGAATGTCCGGGGCTGGGATTCGAACCTGGGACCTCGGTGCCGTGAGGCTGCAGGGCAAACCCGCTGCGCCACCGTGCTGCCCTACAGTTGCATATTTTAATGGAAAATCAGGTTAATATTTGAAGTAGAGAAGGGAGAGATAAGTTTGTTGGCGTTTGTTTAATGTTGCTCTGGGAAAGAGCTACCCAAACATGGTAGGATGAATGGTTCCCTGTGTTGTGAACTTCAATAGACAAGTTTAGGACTTTAACCTCTCCTTCTCCCAGCCTCTATTTCTCCCTCCCTCTTTCAAAATTTTTCTTTATTGACTGTTATCAGCTCTGGTCTGATGGGTTTGAGTTGAAAATTTTAACTCAAGTTGACAAATCTGAGATAGGATTGCTCACCTTCCAGCACTGAGGAGAGATGGGCAGGAGGGGAGGTCCCAGCAAAGGTTGTTTCAAAAGGCTAAATGTCCCTGTACAGGCTGCCGCCAGTGGGGGAGAGGAGAGTCCTAGCGTGGCCCCCATGCGGGGCAGAACAGGGTCCCAGCCCGCTCCCCGGGGGAGAGGTGGGGAGGGTCCCAGCATGCCTCCCTGGGGGAGGGGAGTGCCCCAGCAGACTCCCCGGGGCATCGGAGGGGAGGGTCCCAGCACACTCCCTGGGGCGGGGGACGGGAGGGTCCTAGCATGCTCCCCGGGGCGGGGGAGGGGAGGGTCCCAACACGCTCCCCGGGGGAGGGGAGGGTCCCAGCATGCTCCCTGGGGGAAGGGGAGGAGGGGGTCTCAGCACGATCCCCGGGGCGGGGGAGGGGAGGGTCCCAGCACGCTCCCCTGGGCGGGGGAGGGGAGGGTCCCAGCACGCTCCCCTGGGCGGGGGAGGGGAGGTTCCCAGCACGTCCCCGGGAAGGGGAGGGTCCCAGCACGCACCCCGGGGCAGGGGAGGGGGGTTATCCCAACACGCTCCCCAGGGGAGGGGAGGTTCCCAGCACGTCCCCGGGCGGGGGAGGGGAGGGCCCCAGCACGTCCCCGGGGAGGGGAGGGCCCCAGCAGGCTCCCCGGGGCGGGGGAGGGGAAGGCCCCAGCAGGCTCCCCGGGGCGGGGGAGGGGAAGGTCCCAGCAGGCTCACCGGGGGAAGGGAGGGGAGGGTCCCAGCACGCTCCCAAGGGGCAGGGGTGGGGAGATTCCCAGCACGTCCCTGGGGCAGGGGAGGGGAGGGTCCCAGCAGGCCTCCCCGGGGGAAGGGTGGGGAGGGTCCCAGCATGCTCCCCGGGGCGGGGGAGGGGAGGTTCCCAGCAGGCTCCCCGGGGGAAGGGAGGGGATGTTCCCAGCACGCTTCCAGGGGCGGGGGAGGGGAGGGTCACAGCATGCTCCCTGGGACGGGGAAGGGGAGGGTCCCAGCACGCTTCCCGGAGAGGGGAGGGGAGGATCCCAGCAGGCTCCCCGGTGTAGGGAGGGGAGGGTCCCAGCATGCTTCCCCGGGTGGGGGAGGGTCCCAGCAGGCTCCCCGGGGGAAGGGAGGGGAGAGTCCCAGCACGTCCCCGGGCGGGGGAGGGGAGGGTTCCAGCATGATTCCCGGGGCGGGGCGGGGGAGGGGAGGGTCCCAGCATGATTCCCGGGGAGGGGAGGGTCCCAGCTTGATTCCCGGGGCGGGGGAGGGGAGGGTCCCAGCACGCTCCCCGGGGCGGGGGAGGGGAGGGTCCCAGCACGTCCCCGGGGCGGGGGAGGGGAGGGTCCCAGCATGATTCCTGGGGTGGGGGAGGGGAGGGTCCCAGCACGCTCCCCGGGGCGGGGGAGGGGAGGGTCCCAGCACGTCCCCGGGGAGGGGAGGGTCCCAGCATGATTCCTGGGGTGGGGAGGGTCCCAGCACGCTCCCCGGGGCGGGGGAGGGGAGGGTCCCAGCATGATTCCCGGGGCAGGGGAGGGTCCCAGCACGCTCCCCGGGGGGGGGTGTTGGAGGGTCCCAGCACGTCCCTGGGGCAGGGGAGGGGAGGGTCCCAGCATGATTCCTGGGGTGGGGGAGGGGAGGGTCCCAGCAGGCTTCCTGGGGGAAGGGAGGGGAGGTTCCCAGCACGCTCCCCGGGGCGGGGGAGGGGAGGGTCCCAGCATGATTCCCTGGGCGGGTGTTGGAGGGTCCCAGCATGATTCCCTGGCATACTTGAATGAGGTCCATTATACTTGAGCCGGGATCTTGTGGAAAATTTCAAATGCCGGTGGTGGCCCTGTTTGAAACTTCATTCTTGAAAAATGCATAAACATCGAAGGGTTAAAGGGTTGGAATCCTTTTGTGGGTTACTTTTCGCTGAGCTCAAACTGGCAAGAAATGCAGTCCAGGACAACTGACTCATAAACTGTTCTTGGCTGCCTTGATGAAACCTTCCAAGACCATTTCTCAATTTTAGACTAAATGCAGCCTTGGATTTTATTAAGTACTTTCTCACTCGGAAGCCAAGGATCTCGATGTAAATGCTGTTCCAATAAGGGGGCATATGGATGTGTTGAAAATTGCTTTGTGCAGAATCTGGCTAGGTCACGATGAGTGAATACTATTAAACCAATGCAGCGAGGAGAGCTTCTGTTGAAATATTGGTTTACAAAAGTATCTGTATTCCAGTGACCTGTCTCCAGTGACCTGTCTTGACCCCCAGCAAGGTGACCGTCGACTATGAATGTTTAACATTTGTAATATGTTTGTTATTGCAGGTCATAGTGTGCACAGATGATTTGGTTTTGTGCAGTATGTAAATATTTGCAAAGATGGTATCTTGAATAGCTTTCGCACTGCAACTTCTCAATTACGGTACTCCAACGCTTTCCATCTTGGAGGTGTTTATGGAATCTTAATAAGCTACTTAACGAGGCTCTGAATTCTTGACAGGTCTTTAATGGTGGGATGTTTATCCGATAAGGAGCAAGGTGATGTGGTGTTTTGATGACCTCACTCGGTGACCTTTAACCTCTGGAGCCTGGATTTTAATCCAGCCCAGACTGAGTGCTTTCTTTGCTGCCTGTAGGGCTGTACATGGGGCTGTGTGTTCATCCTTTATTGGGTTCTCCGTAGACACAATGCCAAAACTGCAATTAATGCTGAAATCAGAAAATCTACACTGCCTCCAACTGCAAAAGTATCACTCTCTCTCTCTCTGGAATCCCTTCCTTCAGCCCCTCCACCTCAATATCCCCCCCCCCCCCCCCCTCCAGCGTAAAAACCCTCGCTCTCATTCCCCTCTTTGGCAAAGACTCTGCTTCCTCCACTCCTTTTCTTCTTTGACTCTGCTTTCCTCCCATCACTCTCTGTGGCCTGTGTCTCCGTGTTAAATGTGTTATATTGGTGCAAGTTGTTGTATTCTGAGAGTGCTTGCACACAGTCGAGGACCCGAGCGCTTACTACCAAGTTGAACTTCACAAGTCAGAAGGTGAGGAATGCAAGATATTCTGCACAAATAAAGCTGCCTACCCTGAAAAGCGGAGCAGGCTGGAAGAGATCAGTATGATTTGCAGTACAGCAGATGCAACTATACCATTTTCCGTGCGTGGCTGTTTACTTTCATTTAATCTGCTGGCTTTGTTATGGATATTAAGTTTAGGCCTGTGTCCCAGAGTGAGTGAGAGATGTATGTTGGCGAAGGAAAGATGGGCGGCACGGTAGCACAGTGGTTAGCACGTTTGCTTCACAGTGTCAGGGCCCCAGGTTCAATTTCCGGCTTTGGGTCACTGTCTGTGTGGAGTCTGCACGTTCTCCCCGTGTGTGTGCGTGGGATTCCTCCGGGTGTTCCGGTGTCCTCCCACAAGTCCCGAAAGACGTGCTTGTTCGGTGAATTGGACATTCTGAATTCTCCCTCTGTGTTCCCGAACAGGCGCTGGAATGTGGCGACGAGGTAATTTTCAGAGTAACTTCATTGCAGTGTTAATGTAAGCCTACTTGTGACAATAAAGATTGTTATTAAGACGTCCAAATAGTATTTAAGTGGAATTGTCATGATGGTTGGTTGTTCATTTGAATCTTTATGATTTCTGTTGCTTATCCATTGATCATATTTGATGCAATTAGCATTGTACAGTTAAGATGTGCTACTTACCCATCTGCACACAACTCAGCCAGAACTTTACCCTTAAACATATAATGTGGCTGATCGACATCTTACGAATGTGCGTATTCCCACACAATGCCAGCCATGACTGAGCTGGTAGCAATCTCACTGCTGAGATAGAAGGCTGTGGTTCCCAGACGCACTCCAGAGGCCGGAGCGCAAAATTCAGTTCGAACCGGTGAGATATTAAAACGAGACTTTGCCTGTCCTCCCAAGTAGATGGTAAAGATCTCATCACACTGTTTCGAGAAAATGCTGGTGTCAACAGTCATCCGTGGACTAGTAAGGCGTGGGAGGAGGCCAGGGTCAATCAATCAACCGACCCCACCATGTCAAACTGTCGTCACCACGCCAAAAACAAATAGCCCATCATCACATTGCTGTTTGTGGGGGCTTGCTGTGCACAAATTGGCTGCTCCGTTTCCTGCACTACAACAGTGACTACATTTCAAAAATAAGCACTCGGCACTGGATTGAAACTGCCTAAAATGCACACCATCAGGGACATATGCACCCATTAGAAGAGAAGGCATTCAGCCCATCCATTTGAGCTGGATTTGAACCCAAGCTCCAGAGATGAAATGAAATGAAAATTACTTATTGTCACAAGTAGGCTTCAAATGAAGAAAAGCCCCTAGTCGCCACATTCCGGCGCCTGTTTGGGGAGGCTGGTACGGGAATTACATAGAACATAGAACAGTACAGCACAGAACAGGCCCTTCGGCCCTCAATGTTGTGCCGAGCCATGATCACCCTACTCAAACCCACGTATCCACCCTATACCCGTAACCCAACAACCCCCCCCTTAACCTTACTTTTATTAGGACACTACGGGCAATTTAGCATGGCCAATCCACCTAACCCGCACATCTTTGGACTGTGGGAGGAAACCGGAGCACCCGGAGGAAACCCACGCACACAGGGGGAGGACGTGCAGACTCCACACAGACAGTGACCCAGCCGGGAATCGAACCTGGGACCCTGGAGCTGTGAAGCATTTATGCTAACCACCATGCTACCCTGCTGCCCCAAATTGAACCGTGCTGCTGGCCTGTCTTGGTCTGCTTTAAAAGCCAGCTCTTTAGCCCTGTGCTAAACCAGCCCCTCAGGAATGTTATTCAGTCAACTACCTTGGGGGAAGGGGGAAGACAAAATTCCACTGCTACCCCCAACAATTCATTTTTCAGTGAGGATGCTTGATCTGAGCTCGGCAAAGCCAAGCACGAGTGATTGCTCAAGCATCTCAATGCTATCATAGCACATAGCAACCTCGACTGATCTGTTTCTTGCAAGTGATAGGCTTGTATGCCGCCACTTAAGATAAAAGTATTGCTTAAGCAATCAGATGAGAAGGGGCGGTCAAAGCCATTCATCATAGAACTGAAGATTTTTTCAGCCCGAATTATACAAGCATGTAATCAGACTACGAATTTCATCTTTATTATGTTTAAGATGCAGCATTCACAAAGTCATCACCTCAGATCATTAAATTGAACTGAAAGATATATAACAGCCTGGTGCTCATATTGCTCTGTAATTTGCACAACTGATGTAATTATTGGAGCTGGGAATGTTTTCCAACAGGATATTAGTGACTGGATCAGGGAATATTTTCCAGCAGGGTATTGGTGGACGGAGCTGGGAATGTTTTCAGGATATTAGTGATCGGAGCAGGGAATATCTTCCAGCAGGGTGGTATTCAAAAAGGGAGACAAAAATGGGCCAGTTAATTTAACATCTTAATTGTGGGCAGCACGGTAGCAGTGGGCAGCATGGTAGAACAGTGGTTAGCACAATTGCTCCACAGCTCCAGGGTCCCAGGTTTGATTCCCGGCTTGGGTCACTGTCTGTGCGGAGTCTGCACGTTCTCCCCGTGTCTGCGTGGGTTTCCTCCCGGGTGCTCTGGTTTCCTCCCACATTCCAAAGATGTGCAGGTTAGGTGGGTTGACCATGTTAAATTGCCCTTAGTGTCCAAAAAAAGGTTGGTTGGGGTGACTAGGTTACGGTCATAGGATGCAGGTGTGGGCTTGGGTAGGGTGCTCTTTCCAAGGGTTGGTGCAGATGGGCTGAATGGTCTCCTGCACTGTAAATTTGATGATTCTCTGTTGGAAAATTGTTAGTATCCATTATTAAGGAAATAATAACAGGACATTTAGATTAAGGAAAGTGTTAACAGGACATTTAGAAAGTTAAAATGCAATCCGTTAGTTTAGTTTTATAAAGGGTAAATCATATTTGAGCAGCTAGATTTCTTCGAAGAAACAAGGCAAGTGAATAATGGGGATCCTGTAGATGTAGTATATCTGGACTTCTAGAAGGCATTTGATAAGGTGCCACACAGCAGGTCAATACATGGGATTAGGGATAATTTATTAGCTTGGATAGAGGACTGGCTAACCGACAGAAGGCAGAGAGCCGGGATAAGTGGGTCTTTTTCTGGTTGGCAAGATGTGATTAGTGGGGTGTCAAAGAATTCCGTCCTCGGTCCCCAACTATTTACAATATATATGAATGACTTGAATGGAGGGATAGGAGGTGCTATAGCCAAATTTGCAGATGACACTAAAATAGGTGAAATAGTAAGTTGCAAAATAGTTGGAATAGTAAGTTGCAATGAGGAAATAAGAAATTGACAAATGGATATTGGGCGGCACAGTGGTTAGCACCGCTGCCTCACAGCGCCAGGGACCCGGGTTTAATTTTGGCCTCTGGTGACTGAGTGGAGTTTGCACTCCCTTCCTTTGTCTGCATGGGTTTCCTCCAGGTGCTTCGGTTTCCTCCCACATGCAAAGATGTGCAGGTTAGGTGGATTGACCATATGAAATTGCCCCTTCAAGTCCAAAATATTAGGTGGGGTTACTGGGTAATGGGGATAGGGTGGTGGCGTGGGCCCAGATAGGGTGCTCTTTCCAAGCATAGTTACAGACTCGGGATTCTATATCAATAGGTTAGGTGAGTGAGCCAAAATTTGGCAGATAGAGTTCAATATGAATAAGTGTGAGGTTATCCATTTTGGTCGGAAAAGTGGAAAGGCAACTTATTATCTAAATAGGGAGAAACTGCTTCAGTGCAGAACTGCTTCACCCCTGGTCGCTGCCGGGGGGCAGCCTGTGGGGGGAGGGGGGCTCCGTCCCTCGGGGGGGCATCAGATGGGGTCTGGCCCGCGATCGGGATCCACCGACCGGCGGGCCGGCCTCTTTCCACCCCCCCCCCCCCCCCCCCCCCCCACCCCGGCCTACTTTCCTGCGCGGCTGGCCCCTGAACACCGACGCCATGTTGAGTCTGGGCTGGCGCGCTGAAGAAGCACCTTTGTATGCGCGGGTTGGCACGGCGCCCATTTGGCACCAAGAAGGGAGGTTGGAGCGGCCCGCCCCCATGCCCGTTTTGCGCCGTCGTGAAACGCGACGGCGTTCACAACAGTGCAAACACTTGGTCTCTATTTGGGAGAATCGCCCCCCGAGAGGTTTGTCGTATGAAGAGAGATTGAGCAGTTTAGGCCTAAACGCTCTCACGTTTAGAAGAATGAGAGGAGAAAAGGTATTGCCAAAGTAGGCACAGGCCTTGTGGGCTATCTATGAGGAGATGTCATAGTTTTAGGATAAGGGGTAGCAGATTTGAAACAGAGATGAGGAGGAATTAATTCTCAAAGGGTCGTGAACCTGTGGCATTCACTACCCCAGAGTACGAGGGGCTGAATTGCCTACTCCTACCCCTCGTTCGTATGTTGGGTATTAGCGGTTAGAGATGGGAATATTTTCCAGCGGGATGATAGTGATCGGAGCTGAGAATATTTTCCAGCAGATTATAGTGATCTGAGCTGGGAATATTTTCCAGCAGGATGATGGTGATCGGAGCTGGGAATGGTTTCCTGCAGGGTATTAGTGATCAGAACTGGGAATGTTTTCCAGTAGGATGTTAGTGATTGAAGCTGGGAATGTTTTCCAGCAGGGTATTAGTGATCAGAGCTGGGAATATTTTCCAGCAGAGTGTTAGTGATCGGAGCTGGGAATGTTTTGCAGCGGGATGATGGTGATCAGAGCTGGGAATGTTTTCCAGCAGAATGGTAGTGGTTGGAGTTGGGCGTATTGGACAGTAGAATATGGTTGCTTTTCACCAGATCAAAGCTATAACTCTCCAACTGATATTTCTGCATTTAAAAGTGTGGTGATATGCATCACTGTAAATACACAAGGGGTTAATGTAAATACACGTAGACTAGATAGACACAAGAGGGAGCACCAGAGACATGACAAACATACATTCAACCAATAGGTCAGTAAGATAGGACATGACCAATGGGCATTCATGATGCACACAGAGGTGACACTACCACAGGGGGCATTACACCAACCCATATAAAAAGATACGGCACACATGATCTTCCTCTTTCCAGTGGAGACTCTCCGTGAGTGTACAGGGTTGATTTGAAACACATCACACCCACCACGTGGATTGTAGCAGACTGGTTCATCAGTCTGAGTAGCTATAGCAGGATTAACAGGAGAGTCGAATCAACGTAGGAGAATTGTTAACAGTTTAATAAATGTGTTAAAGCTATCTCCAAGTCTGAACCTTCCCTTGTCAGAGTGCACATCAAGGAAGCAGCTTATGCTACGTCAAGAGCATAACAAAACAAAAAGTATAATTTTTTTAAAAGTGCTTTAATAATAGAAGCCAAAAGTAAACTAAATGAGAATAAGTGCCGTTCGCTTCTGACCTGCAATTAGCAGAATATAGGTGCTGGACACTTGTTACGATTCAGTTCAATTATCTGGGGTTTGGGGGGAGGGTGGAGGGAGACGGAAATTCCAAAACAGTCCTGAATTTCTGTCCCTTGGCTTCCCTCGCAGCTCTAATCCTCCTCATCACATACCCACCCATCAGATATCAATTTCAACGTCATCCTACCGATTTGGAGAAACGTAAACTGCTCATTGGAACTTTCAGATTCCTGCAGCTAGCGTGATATTTAGTTATTGACGTACAATCTAATTGCAAATTTGATGCTCCTGCTGCGCTTCAGTCCTGGTGAAAGCAATGTGCTTTGGCTGCATGAAATTCACCATGTCAACCAGTGCAACTCTGGGGAAATTTGATCAGTTTTTCCATATCTGGTTGCCTTGCTTCCGGTTTGGGTGGGCCAGTGGGTCCTTTGTAATCAAAACAGATGGTAATGAACTGCACTGTAATGATGCCTTGATTCTGCAGGGTTTCTCAATTCATTGACTTGGGTTACATGTCAAATTTATATAACCAGACACAATTCCAGAAGCACAGAAGCTCCAGATCCTTTACACGCGGCTGAGCTCCAACGTCTTTCCACTCGTCCAGGACGCGCTGACCTACGCAGAGGCCATGGCGCTATTGAAAGAAAACTACGCTCAGCGGACTAACAAAATTTACGCCAGGCACCTCCTCTCCACACGGCGCCAACTTCCCGGTTAGTTGGTGGAAGATTCTGGCGCACCCTGCTCGCCCTAGTTAGAGACTCTGACTGTCAGGCCGTTTCGGCCACGGAACACTCGCAATTTGCTAATGAGAGACTCATTTGTTACGGGCATAGGGTCTGACTACATCCACCAGCGCCTCTTAGAAGGGGCCACGTTCGACCTCTCGGCGACCAAAAAACTAGCACTCTCACTTAAGGTCGCATCACGCAACATTCAGGCCTATGTCCCCGACCGCGCGGCCCACCCCCACTGTGCATCATGGACTCCGCAGACGGCCGCCCCATCATGGACTCCATCAGTGACCATCCTGAGCAAACCCCACGCCTGTGCCGCGAGGCAGCCAACCAACCCTGGGAGGCCCAAATGCTACTACTGTGGGCAGTCAAAACACCCCTGACGTGATGCCTGGCGCGGAGCGCCCTCTGCAAGGCCTGTGGCAAAAGGGGCATTTCGCTGCAGTGTGCTAGGCCCGCTCAATCGCTGCCATTGTCCCGGCACACCCCAGGTGCGGCCAGTGGGCGCCGCCATGTTCCCCATCTCAGACCACGTGTGGCCAGTGGACACCGCCATTTTGCTCAGCTCACAACACGTGCGGCCCGTGGGCGCCGCCATCTTGTTCCTCCCAGGACAAACTGGTGCAGCCATCTTGCCTTCCTCACGGCACGTGCAGCCCCAGGGTGCAGCCATCTTGCCCCCCCCACGACACGTGCGGCCCGTGGGCGCCACCATCTTACCCGACTCAAGACCCCTGTCCATCGGGTACCTCACCAGGCCGCTCATCGCCTGCAACCGCCGACGACCAGCCGTATCTCGCCTCGGTCACAATTGACCAGTCTCAACCACACTACCTCGCGACTGCTTCAACTAAAGTGAAGGTCAATGGGCACGAGATCTCCTGCCTGCTGGACTCTGGGAGCACTGAGAGCTTCATTCACCCCGATACGGTAGGGCGCTGCTCCCTCACGGTACACTCCGCTAACCAGAGAATCTCCCTGGCCTCCGGATCCCACTCCGTGGCGATCCGGGGGTACTGCTGTAACCACGTGGGGTGGCCATGTCCCGATTCAAAGTGGACACTCGCAAGGAGTGCAGGGAAAAATGGACAACACCAGAGAAAACAAGCAGGTGCAAAGTTTCCTGTGTATTAAGATTTGCAGAACCCAGACAGAACTGAAACCAATAGCCATTAACATATTAATGAGCTATCTCCAGGGACAAAAAGAAACATTGAAACAATCGAGACCAAGACAGACTCCCCGGCGCCAGTGGGAGCTAAAACAAAGGCAGGCCAACGGCCACATAGGGCCCGCCCAACGATCAGCGAACAACTCCGGTTTTAGAGAAAATCAATACGAACGATTGGGACGTGGTCCAATTAATTGGGACCAAGTCCGGGGTCTGCCCAGAAGGGCGCAAAACCCCTGGGGACTATAAGATAGCGTCCCCAAGTTCAGTTCGCTCTCTTGGCAGCTCTTGGAAGAACTCTTGTCCTTGGCTCTCAGCGAGGAGAGACCTGCCTAGCAGCTGCACGAACCAAGTAAGTCTAACGTCAACGCAAGCTACGAGATAGACGCTCCTAGCTTCTATTCCGTACCAGTTCGAAGCTAGCAGTATCAGAACTGGACAACGGCCATTGTTCCTCTGACCTGGTGGGCCACTCGAAGCTAAGTATAGGCTTTTAGTAGTAGTTGTAGTTTAGCGAGTAGAGTTTCTGCATGAGTAATAATTGACTATGTGTAAATAAATGTGTATTGATTTCAAACTTACTAACTGGTGTATTGAGTTATTGATCAGTACTAGGCTTTAAACCACGTGGTGGTATCAGAAAGATACCTGGTGACTCTTGAGCAAAGGTGATTAAAACAGAGCAAATTAATGGAAAGCATAATGAGTAACGCTACATCGCCACCCTCACTGTCCAGGGCATGGAGTTCAGTGGCTTCCGCCTCTACGTCCTCTCCAACCTCTGCGCTGCCTTGCTACTCGGCCTGGACTTCCAGCGCAACCTCCAGAGCCTAACCCTGAAATTCGGCAGGCCCCTACCACCCCTTACCTTGTGCGGCCTCGCAACCCTAAAGCTCGACCCACCTTCCCTTTTTGCAAACCTAACCCCGGATTGCAAACCCGTCACCACCAGGAGCAGACGGTACAGTGCCCAGGACAGGATCTTCATCAGGTCTGAAGTCCAGCGGCTGCTTCGGGAAGGCATTATCGAAGCCAGCAACAGCCCCTGGAGAGCCCAAGTGGTAGTGGTCAAAACTGGGGAGAAAAACAGGATGGTTGTGGACTACAGTCAGACCATCAATGCAGCTCGACGCGTACCCCCTCCCACGCACATCTGATATGGTCAATCAGATTGCACAGTACCGGGCCTTCTCGACAGTGGACCTGAAATCAGCCTACCACCAGCTCCCCATCCGCAAGGCGGACCGCGTTCAAAGCAGACAGCCACCTTTACCACTTTCTTAGGGTTCCCTTTGGCGTAACCAACGCTGTCTCGGTCTTCCAACGGGAGATGGACCGAATTGTTGACCGGTACGGACTGCGGGCCACTTTCCCGTACCTGGACAATGTTACCATCTGCGGCCACGATCAGCAGGACTATGACGCCAACTTTGCCAAATTTCTCCACATCGCCATTCTCCTCAACCTCACATATAACAAGGAGAAGTGCGTTTTCAGCATGAACCGCTTAGGCATCCTTGGCTATGTGATCCAGAACGGAGTTCTGGGGCCCGACCCCGATTGCATGCGCCCCGTCATGGAACTCCCCCTCCCCCACTGCCCCAAGGCCCTCAAACGATGCCTGGGGTTCTTTTCGTGTTACGCCCAGTGGGTCCCAAACTGTGCGGACAAGGCCCGCCCACTCATTCAATCCACTGTTTTTCCCCTGACAGCCGAGGCTCACCAGGCCTTCAACCGTATCAAGGCCGACATCGTCAAGGCTGCGATGCAAGCGGTCGACGAGATGTTACCAGTCGAGAGCAATGCATCAGACGTCGCTCTGGCTGCCACCCTCAACCAGGCAGGCAGGCCCATGGCATTCTTTTCCCGCACCCTCCATGCCTCCGAAATTCGGCACTCCTCCGTCGAAAAAGAGGCCCAAGCCATCGTTGAAACTGCGCGGCATTGGAGGCATTACCTGGCCAGCAGGAGATTCACTCTCCTCGCTGTTCAACGGTCGGTTGCCTTCATGTTTAACAACACACAGCGGGGCAAGATCAAAAACGATAAAATCTTGAGGTGGAGGATCGAGCTCTTCACCTACAATTACAAGATTTTGTATCGCCCCAGTAAGCTCAACGAGCCCCCCGATGCCATATCCCAAGGTACATGCGCCAGCGCACAAGTGGACTGACTCTGGACACTGGACAACAACCTCTGTCACCCAGGAGTCACACGTTTTTACCATTTCATCAAGGCCCGCAACCTGCCCTACTCCATCGAGGAAGTCAGGGCGATCACAGAGACTGCCAGGTCTGCATGAAATGTAAACCGCACTTCTACCGGCCAGACCGTGCATGCCTGGTGAAGGCCTCCTGCCCCTTTGAACGTCTCAGCGTTGACTTCAAAGGGCCCCTCCCCTCCCCCGACTGCAACACGTACTTTCTCAGTGTGGTTGATGAATATTCCTGATTCCACTTTGCTGTCCCATGCCCCAATATGACGTCTGCCACCGTCATTAAAGCCCTCAACACCATCTTCGCCCTGTTCGGCTTCCCCGCCTACGTCCACAGCGACCGGGGATCCTCATTCATGAACGATAAGCTGCGGCAGTACCTGCTCAACAGGGGCATTGCCTCGAGCAGGACGACCAGCTACAACCCCAGGGGAAACGGGTAGGTGGAACGGGAGAATGGGACGGTCTGGAGGGCCTCCAGCTGGCCCTATGGTCCAGAAATCTCCCGGCCTCTCGCTGGCAGGAGGTCCTCCTGAATGCACTTCACTCCATTCGGTCGCTCCTGTGCACCGCGACTAATGAACCCCCCCCCCATGAACGTCTCTTTGCCTTCCCTAGGAAGTCCACCTCCGGGGTTTTGCTCCCGACAAGGCTGGCAGCCCCAGGACCTGTTCTCCTCCGTAGACACGTTCGAATCCACAAGGCGGACCCATTGGTTGAGAGGGCACAGCTACTTCACGCCAACCCGCAGTACGCTTACGTAGAGTATCCTGACAGCCGCCAAGACACAGTCTACCTCAAGGACCTGGCACCAGCTGGTTCCACACCCCCCCCCCCCCCCCCCACACCCCCATCCCGGCGCCACTCTCCCTTCCCCCGGCACACCCCACCGCAGCCCCTGCTCTGGACAATCCGTCCTCCCCTTGCTCACACCCGGGGATGAAGAGGATTTCGCCATGCTCCCGGAGTCACCGAAGACCAAGCCGTCGCCTGAGTCGCCACCAGCACTGCGGCGCTCTCGACGACAGATCAAGGCACCGGACCACCTGAATTTGTAATATAATCTGTAATTTTAAACACGACTTTCTGTATATAGTTCTCCACCACTCCCGCTGGACTCATTTTTTTTAACAGGGGGTGAATGTGGTAGTCACCACTGATGTATATATTGTATATATAGGATGTGTATATATAGGTGCTTTACGGTAAGGCCCCTGTACCATGGGGGTAGATCCCTGCCTGCTGGCTCCGCCCAGTAGGTGAAGTATAAAGATGTATGCTCCCCGTACAGCAGCCATTTCGTCAGCTGCTGTTGGAGGCCACACGTGTCAGTGTAATAAAGCCTCGATTACATCCTACTCTCGTCTTTGCATAATCGATAGTGCATCAGGGGTGATTCCATGAAAGTTGCCGCTGTAGGAATCGTCATCTGTCTCCCCAATCATTGTCGTCGGTGAAGTGCGTCCATGTTTCATGTCTGTAAACATGGACAGCCTGTGGGATTGGGATCAGGATCACATTGCTGGCTATATTGATCCTAATTTTTCACTGTGCAAAATGAAACTGACTTCCGAAGGGAGTCCACTGCTGGGAGGGTGTTGGTTACAGATTGATATGTCTTATTGTAGTCTTAGTCGTCTTAAAATTGAGTAAGTCCTAACTAACAGAATATTTTGCACTAAGAACTGTCTCCATGTTTCAGTCTATACAAATCTGTGCTGAACGCCCAGTTGACCCTGGGTTTGGGTCATGTGCCTTTTTACGTCACTGCGTGGATGGTTCTCTACTCAGTCCCATATTAACCCTGTGTGTGTCAAATCCTTATACCACCTCTCCCCATTTATCCAAAGGTTTTGAAGTTCTACAAGTTTAACTTCATGTCTTGCATGTTACCAGTCCCTGGTGCAGTGAGGAATTGTATATTTCAACCTCCAGCCTTTCTTTGGAGCTTTTTCCTGCCAATTATTCCTGAGTCTCTACTTTAGGAGCTTCTTTTTAGGTTGGAATGTTTTTTTGAATTTTCCCTCAGCCTGCCAACATTTCAGTTTGTCTCCGCATTTTAGCGAAGTTCTGGCTTTTTAATCCCCTTGTTGATGTCATGTTGGTTATAAAATAGCTCGCTTAAAAAAAGTGTCTGTCCACAGGTTTCTGTTGGTTGGCTGTGAGTCTTTATTAACTGTTGGAACATGTGCAGTAAAGGGTAAAGGCTAGGAGTTATCTCCATGCTGAGGCTTGTGCTCAACAACATGGGCAGCACGGTAGCATTGTGGTTTGCACAATTGCTTCACAGCTCCAGGGTCCCAGGTTCGATTCCGGCTTGGGTCACTCTCTGTGTCCATAGTCTGCACATCCTCCCCGTGTGTGCGTGGGTTTCCTCCGGGTGCTCCGGTTTCCTCCCACAGTCCAAAGATGTGCAGGTTAGGTGGATTGACCATGATAAATTGCCCTTAGTGTCCAAAATTACCCTTAGCATTGGGTGGGGTTACTGGGTTATGGGGATAGGGTGGAGGTGTTGACCTTGGGTGAGGTGCTCTTTCCAAGAGTTGGTGCAGACTCGATGGGCCGAATGGCCTCCTTCTGCACTGTAAATTGTATGATAACACTCTGAGCCTGGGGTCTGGGTCTTGTGCTGCCGTACATTGTTCAGTGGGAGGTACTGCACTCAGTCCCACATTAACCCTGTATGCGTGGACTCTTTCACCAATCCACCTCGTTAAATTACTGACTTTTGTCATCTAGTGTTGCCCTCTGACATTCATCACATTTATCTCAATTGATATCAGTGAGTCTCTGCAGTAACTTGTGATGACACAAAATAAGTAGCCTTCATCCCTCATTTGGAAATTTTGTTAAAGCTATTTCAGCTGCCTTCCTTCAGAGCTTCTGCATGCCCATTGGTCAGATAAATGTACAAAGGCCAGGAATAAATTGAAAACAAAAAAAAAAAAAAAAAAATTACTGCAAGTGCTGGAAATCTGAAATCAAAGAGTCCATGCAAGGACTCAGCAGGTCAGGCAGAAGATCAGAGAATGTAAGGTCCTCTACTGAAGGATTTTCTCCTGAGCTCTCACCCTCTGAATAGAAATGGAAGGGGGAAGATTAAAAATCAGATGTAACTAACCCATTCACCATGCACTAAAGAGACTTGTGCTGTTTGTTTTAAAATATATACCTTGCTGAACACTTCATGAAACAGGATCTTTTTTTTTGTCGAACTATTTAATTCTTCAATGCGGTCTAATTTCCGTTCATGTTTTCCAATGCACCATTTCAGGAGGTCCTGAGAATTAGATTATTTCTATTGGCTTCTCACAGTGTTTTCCTTTTTTGAGCTGTGTTAGTTAAGCAGCCTGTTGGTGCTGCGTGGCTGTATGACAGTAATACCTGGGTGTAGACATCAGGGCAATAGTCCAGATATGAATGATATTCTTGGATTAAAATAACTTTTAACTGAGGAATTTATTCATCGGAAATTGTTTCCAGAAACTCTTTGTAGTGGTCCCTGTGGTACCCTGGGGAGGGAGTAATAAGTAGATGTTATACAGGCTTTTTTAATGAGCTTCCAAACAGTAGTCTGGTTTGGCACGGTGGCCCCTATGCCACGTTAATTTTCCAGTATATTCTTTACTGTGAGGAGCACATGTTTAGTGTTTGCTTTGTTCAGTCAGACTTCAAACCCAATGGCAAAGTGTGTGTATGTGCATTGTAGTTAATTCATGCACTGGAACTCTAGCAAGTGGCAAATGGGGCTCGGGGTACGGCAGGGAAGGATTGAGTGAACTCTGCTTCACATGTGTTTGGAGCTCACAACAGCGCAATTTCTCCCTTCATAGAACAAATTAAGTGCATTTATTCCTCCAGCAGATAATGTGGTTCTTTATTATGAGCATGTTAGGCACCCGACGGCATTTTGTTTTTAATAAACGTAACTGCAATGAATCTCAAGTGTTGCATATAATTGGGAGTTTTGGGTATGCAAATGTCACTCTTGCTTCTCACTGGAGCAAGCCAGCGCAGCAACAAAGAAAGTAGCATCGCCTGCTTTTTTTTTTGTTGACTGCAATGTTGCAGTTAAAGGAACAAAAATAGAATGCAATAAGGGCAGAGCAAAAATGGGAAAAGAACGAATGGAGCATTGCGAAGATTAACCGCTAACAGAATACAAGTCTTTTAGAAATGTATTTTTAAAAAATGTTTTTAAATTCATTTATGGGATGTGGGCGTCACTGGTTAGGCCAGTATTTATTGCCAATCCCTAGATACCCTTCAGAAGGTGGCGGAGAGCTGCCTTCTTGAATTGCTGCTGTCCTTCAGGTGTAGGTACACCCACTGTGCTGTTGGGGAGGGAGTTCCAGGATTTTGTCCCAGCAACAGCGAAGGAATGGCGTTATATCTCTCAAGTCAGGGTGTTGAGTGACTTGGAGGCGAACATCCAAGTGGTGAGGTTCCCTTGTCCTTCTGCTCTTGTCCTTCTAGATGGTAGTGGTCATGGGTTTGGAAGGTGTTGTCTAAGGAACCTTGGTGAGTTACTGCAGTGCATCTTGTGGATGGTACACACGGCTGCCATTGTTCGTCGGTGGTGGAGGGTTTGAATGTTTGAGGAAGGAGGAGCAATCGAGTGGGCTGCTTTGTCCTGGATGGTGTTGAGCTTGTTGAGTGTTGTTGGTGCTGCACTCATCCAGGCAAGTGGAGAGTACACTCCTGGGGCAGAATTCTCCGACCCCCCGCAGGGTCGGGGAATCGCCCGGGGCCGGCGGGAATCATGCCCCGCCGATCGGCGTGCCCCCGCAGCGATTCTCCAGCCGACGATGGGCCCAAGTCCCGCCACTGACAGGCCTCTCCCGCCGGCGGGAATTGGAGCAGCTCAGGTGCCGGCGGGATTGGCGGCACGAGCGGGGTCCTGGGGGGGGCGTGGGGCGATCGGACCCCGGGGGGTGCCCCCACGGTGGCCTGGCCTGCGAGCGGGGCCCACCGATAGGCGGGTGGGCCAGTGCCGTGGGCGCACTCTTTTTCTTCCGCCGCCGCTACGGCTCTCCACCATGGCGGAGGTGGAAGAGACCCCCCCCTACCGCGCATGCGCCGGTGGTGACGCCAGCGACCGCTGATGCACCGGTGCGTGCGCGGACTGGTGAAGGCCTTTTGGCCACCCCGATGCCGGGCGGCGGGCGCCAAAGGCCGTTGGCGCCGGTTTTGGCACCAGTCAGCGTGGCGGAAACCACTCTGGCGCGGGCCTAGCCCCTAAAGGTGCGGAGAATTCCGCACCTTTGGGGAGGCCCAACGCCGGAGTGGTTGGCGCCACACCGCTACGCCGGGATCCCCCGCCCCGCTGGGTAGGGGAGAATCCCGGCCCTGACTTGGGGAGTCAGAAGATAAGTTACTTGCCATAGGATTCCTAGCCTTTGACCTGCCCTGATAGCCACAGTATGTATATGGCTAGTCCAGTTCAGTTTCTCATCAATGGTAACCCCGCCAGGGTATTGATTGCAGGGGATTCAGACATGGTAATGCCATTGAATGTCAAGGGCTGCTGGTTAGATCCTCTCTTGTAGGAGATGGTCATTGCCTGACACTTGTGTGGCGCGAATGTAACTTGTCAGCCTAAGCCTGGATATTGTCCAGGTCTTGCTGCATTTGGACACAGACTGCTTCATTATCTGAGGAGTCGCGAATGGTGCTGAACATTGTGCAGTAATCGGCTAACATCCCCACCTCTGACCTTATGATGGAAGACAGGTCATTGATGAAGCAGCTGGAGATGGTTAGGACTAGGCACTACCCTGAGGAACTCCTGCAGTGATGTCCTGGAGCTGAGATGATTGATCTCCAACCACCACAACCACCTTCCTTTGTGCCAGGTATGACTGCAACCAGCGGAGAGTTTTCCCCCGGATTCCCATTGACTCCAGTTTTGCTAGGGCTCCTTGATGCCATATTTGGTCAAATGCTGCCTTGATGTCAAGGGCAGTCACTCTTGCCCCACCTCTAGCATTCAGCTCTTTTTATCCGTGTTTGAACCAAGGCTGTAATGAGGTCAGGAGCTGAGTGACCCTAGCAGAACCCAAACTGAGCACCAGTTATTGCTGAGCAAGTGCTGGTTGATAGCACTGTTGATGAGTCCTTTCATTACTGTACTGACAATGGGGAGTAGACTGATACGGCGGTTAGTGGCTGTGTAGGATTTGTCCTGTTTCTTGTGTACAGGACACACCTGGGCAATTTTCCACATTGCTGGATAGATGCCAGTGTTGTAGCTGTAGTAGAGGTGTTAAAATTCTGATGGGATTTGATGGAGTGGATGGGGAAAAACTGTTTCCACTGGAGGAGGGCCAGTAACAAGTGGACACAGATATAAGGTAATTGGCAAAAGAACCAAAAGAGGAGATGGGACGTTTTATTATGCAGCGCCTTATGATTTAGAATGCATTGCCTTAAAGGATGTTGGGAGGAAATTCAATATTAACTTTCAAAAGCTGTCTCGATAAATACCTGAAAAGGAAAATCTGAGACTACGTGAAAAAAGCAGGGCACTGGGACTAATTAAACAGCTCTTGGGGGGGAAAGATGGGCTGATTGGCCTCCTTCAGTCTCACTATTCTTTGGAAAGCTAAAACCCTGCATGTTGGGAGCGAGGTGATTTCACAGCAATCGCTATCTGTTATTTATGAGTCTGATGAATTGTGTCATCTGGAATTCCAGTACGCAACATAACTACAATATTGACACTTCTCGATGAATCTAGCACATGCTTCCTGCTTAAATTGTATATGAACCTAAATTGGGTGAACATAAAAAGTGAGAAATTGGAGCAAGAGCAGGCTATTCAGCCCTGGAGCATGCTCCATCATTGAATAACATCATGGCTGATCTTCTAACTCATCTCCACTTTCCCACTCTTTTCCCGTATCCCTTCGGTCGCTTATTGTCCATACATCTATCGATACCAGTCCTAACCTTAATCAACGACTGAACATCCAGAGCTCAGTACTGGAGAATTGGGAAGGTTTGCAACCTTCTGAGTCAAGGAATCTCCCTTCGTATCAGTCCTAAATGTTGACCACTTATCCTGAGACTAATACTACATTCCCCAACCTGGGTACGTGGCCCCTCAGCATCACCCTTCACCAGCAATCCAAGAACGTTATACATTTTAATAAGTTTACCTTTCTTTCTTCAAAACCTTAGCAGCATTTGAGTCATTCGTTTGAGGATCTGTGACTTAACCAATGTGACAACTACAGAGATGCATTTTGATCCCTTTCTGAGGAACTGGGAGTCCCAAAACAACGACATTGTCGTAATGGTCCTATAGAATTTCAGCTGGGAGAATTTCAGTATTATATTTAAGGCTATAATACTGGGAAATTGCATGAAAACAGAGGAATTGTTGAACAATGAAAGTCTCGGGTGCATCTGTTTCACTACCATCCTTTGTAATGAAGTAGGCGCCGCCATAGTCCCAGAGGACCATAGGATGCTCTCCTCTTTTGAGACTGGTGGTGATTTCACCTGAAGGTCACAACACTTCTTTAACGGGACAATTTTGAGAAGGTCATGATAATCTTAGCCGGCACGGGAATTGAACCCATGCTGTTGGCATTGTGCTGCATCACAAACCAGCCAACTGAGCTAATACTGTGATTATGGAGTTTTGATTAATCATGGCAATTAATCTCTATCAATGAGTCAATAGCGATCCAGACATGAGGCAAGGGGAAAACCCAGTGGTGAAATGCTTTGGGAATCAAAGATCCAAGGTCACTTCTGAAAGAATGGTATATTTACTGCAAGTCATCTCTCAAATTATTCTTGTTCTGAAACCCAGAATGTTATCCTGCTCGTGAGCTCCAATTCAGTCTCGACAATATGGGGGCAAGTCTCTGGCTGCTTGAGTGTAAGGCTCCCATGTGAACTGAGTTTGGATTGTGTCAATCCAATGCCGTGACAGGGTCTGTAATCTTGCACTAAATTGGTGACTGAAATACAAGTATAATGGCAATAGGGGTCCAGGGATATATGGCGGAATAGGGATGGAATAGTCACGAAGGCAGCACAGTGGTTAGCACAGCTGCCTCACAGCTCCAGGGACCTGGGTTCAATTCCAGCCTCGGGTAACTTTGTGGAGTTTGCACTTTCTCCCCGTGTCTGCGTGGGTTTCCTCCGGGTGCAACGGTTTCCTTCCACAGTCCAAAGATGTATAGTTCAGGTGGATTGGCCATGCTAAATTGCCCCTTTGTGTCCAAAACGTTAGGTGGGGGCTACTGGATTATCGGGATAGGGTGCAGGCGTGGGCTTAAATAGGGTGCTCTTTCCAGGGGCTGGCGCAGGCTTGATGGGCTGAATGACCTCCTTCTGCACTGTAGGTTCTATAAGAGAGATCACAAATAGTTACTTGATAGTTCAAAAGTTGAGTGTTGCTTGAAAAGGAGACACGGACTGTTCCTTTGAATCTTGCACTCATCGGGAAAATCCAAAAAGTTGGTGTTCTTGCATCTGTCCTGATAAGTCCAAGATGATAAACTTTGACAGTAGGTCTCTTTTTCAGCAATACCGGTGAGAGCTTCACTCTGTCCCTAACGGTACCATTCTTGACCATCGAGGCCTTGATATTGATGCTAGATACCTAAATTCGATTAAATTCCCAGTGCTGAAACCCCCCTTCAATGATACCTAGCAATAATACTGTGATCAGATTGGAATGGGTCATATTATGGCGAGATCTTCCAGCTGTTCACGCTTGTGGGATCTTCCGGTCCCCCGGCGTGGGATGGATTTGATGGGAAATCCCATTGACAGTGGTGGGACTGGAAGATCCCGCTGCTGGCCAACAGCAGGCTGCCTCCTGCTGCCCAGGAATATGCCACAGCGAGGCTAGAGAATCTCGCCCTATGCTTGGGAGAGCAAGAGGATGTTCAGAGGTTTTATACCCATCGTGTCAACCTGAGAATATTTGTTAGTCGACTGTCATCAACTTCAGGAAGTGTAGTGGAGAACATGCCCCTGTCTACATCAATGGGAACAAAGTAGAAAGGATCGAGAGCTTCAAGTTTTTAGGTGTCCAGATCACCAACAACCTGTCCTGGTCCCTCCATGCTGACAATATAGTTAAGAAAGCCCACCAACTACTTTCTTAGAAGACTAAGGAAATTTGGCATGTCAGCTACGACCATCGCCAACTTCTACAGATGTACTGTAGAAAGCATTTTTTCAGGTTGTATCTGGGACGGAGCCTGCTCTGCCCAAAACTGCAGGAAACTACAAAAGGTCGTGAATGTAGCCCAGTCCATCACGCAAACCAGCCTCCCATCCATTGACTCTATCTATAATTCCCGCTGCCTCAGAAAGGCAACCAGCATAATTAAGGACCCCACGCACCCTGGACATACTCTCTTCCACCTTCTTCTGTCAGGAAAAGTATACCAAAGTTTGAGGTCACGTACCAACCGACTCAAGAACAGTTTCTTCCCTGCTGCCATCAGACTTTTGAATGGACCTACCTCGTACTAAGTTGATCTTTTCTCTGCACCTTGCTATAACTGTAACATTATATTCTGCAGTCTCTCCTTCCTTCCCAATGTACGGTATGCATTGTTTGTACAGCATGCAAGAAACAATACTTTTCACTGTATACTAATACACGTGACAATAATAAATCAAATCAAATTTTTAAAAATGACTTTTTCCAATTGGCAGGCAGTGACTAGTCAGGTACTGCAGGAATCTGTGCTAGCACCCCAATTGTTCACATTATGTATTAATGTGGCAAAGAGTCAATAAGAAGTAGGAACAGAATAAGGCCACTCCGCCATTCAATAATTGGGCTGGTTTAACACAGTGGGCTAAATAGCTGGCTTGCGATGCAGAACAAGACCAGCAGCGCGGGTTCAATTCCTGTACCGGCCTCCCCGAACAGGCGCCGGAATGTGGCGACGAGGGGCTTGTCACAGTAATTTCATTGAAGCCTACTTGTGACAATAAGCAATTATTATTATTAGAGGAATTAGTTTCCCAAGACAGATGAGATATTAATTATCTTCTCCATGAAAACAATTTAACATCAGGAATAAGATTTTAAGGGAAAATTATGTTCAACTTATTTTTTTTAATGTCAATGTTTCTGTTCAATGTATGATGAAGTGGAAATGCCATAATCTCCAGATTCTTCTCTGGTCTCCTGCTGTTTTAGTCTCATCATTTTTAATCTTGACATCACTCATGGGGCAGTACTTTTAAAAAATATGGAGAAAGCTGTAACAACTGGTGCAGAACAGGCAAATCCATGTAGATTTGAAACTTTCGACACTGCTGTATTGTGTCTCCATGCTGTGTTCTCTAGCTTCCTTCCCCAGGTCCCCTAACGCCTCACCTCCAGACACCATAGCCTAGGGAAGGGGCCAGTGGCTTAAATGTCTCTGTTTTAACACCAGCCCCTGTCTGTTATTCAGCTGGTGTTGGATACAACCCACTAAATGCAATATCCAATAAATGTGTCTGTTTTACTGCTCTCCTCTGCAGTTGGGAAGAAAACGTCATGGGTGACTTAACATTATTTGGAGAAAGAGAAATAGAAAATATGTCAGGAGTAAGAATGATAAATGACCGTTGTCATCAATCATGTTAAACAAACACAATTTTATATCTGTTCTTTCAGCGAGTTTTGCTTGTGTATGTGGAGTGTCTTTGAGCAGTGCGTTAACCTCCAGGGCTTTCATGGTGAGAATGATTAGGAATATGTACCAAGAATCGGTGCTTTCAGCCATTGTGTGTGCCAGCTTATCAGACAGTTACAAGACAACGCAGCTTTATTCAATGAGATTGGAGATTGTCACGATCAACTGATCAGATTTGTTTCTCTCGTTGGGTTGGAGTTGCCGGAAGCAAGCCGCGAGTGATTGCGACAGTGGGGTTGAAGCTGGGAGAATTTCAGACTTTATTTTTTTCCCAGTGAGAGCAAAATAGGCACACGTTGACCAGTTAAGCAGTGGGACATTATGTGGAGTTTGGGCAGCTAGCAACATGGCCTTTTATTTGGCCCACGCATGCGCACAGAATGAAGATTTAATTTTCGCAGCTGCCAGAAAATTTTGGACGAGGAGCAGTATAAATAATATGATGGCACAGTGGTTAGCATTGCTGCCTCATAGCGCCAGGGATTCGGGTTCAATTCCAGCCTTGAGTGACTGCCTGCGTGGACTTTACACGTTCTCCTCATGTCTGCGTGGGCTTCCTCTGGGTGCTCCAGTTTACTCCCACAGTCCAAAAATGTGCAGGTTAGATGGATTGCCTGCAGCTAAGTTGCCCCTTAGTGTCCAAAGGTGCAGACGTTATGGGGATAGGGTGGGGAGAGTGGGCCTAGGTAGCATGTTCTTTGAAGGCTGGTGCAGATTCAATGGACCAAGTGGCTTCCTTCACTCTTCATTTTCTTCAATGATCATTTTCCAAAATTCTTCAGACTCTGGAATGGTTCCCACAGATGAATGAAATGAAAATGAAATGAAAATGAAAATGGCTTACTGTCACGAGTAGGCTTCAATGAAGTTACTGTGAAAAGCCCCTAGTCGCCACATTCCGGCGCCTGTCCGGGGAGGCTGGTACGGGAATCGAACCGTGCTGCTGGCCTGCTTGGTCTGCTTTAAAAGCCAGCGATTTAGCCTGGTGAGCTAAACCAGCCCCTATTAAATGCAAGGGGGCTTCCTTCGAGCCGGAATGGCTCGAAATGTCGAGATTGGAATGTTAGCGAATAAAATCCACGATTAAAAAAGGGAGGTAGAGCGAAAAGAGGGAACTATAGATCAGTGAGCCTAACATCGGTGGTAGGGAAGTTGCTGGAGCCCTTGATCAAGGATTTCATAGCACAACAGGTAGCATTGTGGATAGCAAAATTGCTTCACAGCTCCAGTGTCCCAGGTTGAATTCCGGCTTGGGTCACTGTCTGTGCGGAGTCTGCACATCCTCCCCATGTGTGTGTGGGTTTCCGCCGGGTGTTCCGGTTTCCTCCCACAAAGATGTGCAGGTTAGGTGGATTGGCCATGATAAATTGCCCTTAGTCTCCAAAATTTCCCTTAGTGTTGGGTGGGGTTACTAGGTTATGGGGATAGGGTGGAGGTGTTGACCTTGGGTAGGGTGCTCTTTCCAAGAGTCGGTGCAGACTCGATGGGCTGAATGGCCTCCTTCTGCACTGTAAATTCTATGATACGCTATGATAAACATTTGGAAAACAGCGGTATAATCAGACAAAGTCAGCATGGATATACAAAAATGAAATCCTGTTTGACAAATCTGGAATTCTTTGAAGATGTAACTAGTAGAGTTGACCAAGGAAAACTGGTGGATCTGGTTTAATTAGACTTTAGCAGATTACTATGTAAAGTTGAAGTGCATGGGAATGTGGGTAGTGTCTTGAATGATAGAAAGCTGGTTAGCAGACAGGAAGCAAAACGTTAGAATGAATGTGTCTTTTTCCAATTGGCAGGCAGTGACTAGTGGGGTACTGCAGGAATCTCTGCTAGGACCCCAACTGTTCACAATATGTATGAATGTGGCAAAGAGTCCATCAGACAAAGGAACAGAGTAAGGCCATTCAGCCCATTGAGTCTGCTCCACCATTCAATCATGGCTGATATTTTTCTCATCCCCCCCCCCCCCAAATTCTCTTGCCATTTTCCCATAACCCCGATCCCCTTAATAATCAAGAACCTATCTATCTTTGTCTTAGTGACGCTCAGTAAATTGGCCTCCACAGCCTTCTGCGGCAAAGAGTTCCACAGATTCACCATCTCCTGGCTGAAGAAATTCCTCCTCATCTCTCTTTTAAAGGATCATCCCTTCAGTTTGAGATTGTGCCCTCTGATTTTACCTACTAGTGGGAACAGCCTCTCCACGTCCACTCTATCCAGGCCTCACCGTATCCTGTGAGTTTCAATAAAATCCCCCTCATCCTTCCAAACTCCAACGAGTACAGACCCAGAGTCCTCAACCGTTCCTCATACAACAAGCTCTTCATTCCAGGGATCAGTCTTGTGAACCTCCTGTGGACCATTTCCAAGGCCAGCACATCCTTCCTTAGATACGGGTCATCCAGACTCAAAACATTAGCTCTCTTCTCTCTCCACCTATGCTGTCAGACATGCTGCAATTATCCAGTATTTAGTGCTGGTGTTATATATTAATGGCTTGGAAGAATTTGCAAATTATACAAAGTTGGGTGGGAGGGTGAACTGTGAGGAGGACGCAGAGATACTTCAATGGGAGTTGGACATGCTGAGTGAATGGGCATATCCATGGCAGGTGCAGTATATAATGAGGATAAATGTGAGGTCAACCATTCAGTAGCAAAAACAGGAAGGCAGAATATTATTTGAACAGGTGCAAACTGCGAGAAGAGGATACTCATCGAGACCTTGGTGTCCTCGTGCATCAGTCTCTGAAAGGTAAAGGCAGTAAAGAAGGCAAATGGTATATGGTGTATAAGATGCATGGACAGGGTGGATAGTGAGCAGCTGTTCCCCTTAGATAAAGGTTAGTTATGAGGGGACATATGTACAACGTGAGGGGTGGAAGGTTTCTGGGGGATTTGGGGGGAAACTATTTTACCCAGAGAGTGGTGACAGTCTGGAATGCATTCTCTGGATGGGTGGTAGAGGCAGGATGCCTCACATCCTTTAAAAAGTACCTGGATAAGTACTTGGTAAACCACAACAGTCAAGGCTATGGGCCAAGTGCTGGCAAGTGGGATTAGATGGGCCGGTCAGGATCTTTGATCGGTCAGTGCAGACTCAATGGGCCAAAGGGCCTCTTCTGCACTGTAGTATTCTGTGTTTCTGTTTATTGGCCTTCATAGCAAGGGGATTTGAGTATAGGAATAGGGTTGTTTCACTGCAATTGTATAGGGCATCGGTGAGGTCACATCTGGAGTATTGTGTGCATAGAAACTTCTAACGGGATTAGATTGAGTAGATTCAGAAAGAAATGGTCCTGATGACGGGGAAGCCCAGGACTAGGGGTCATAGTTTAACTGAGGATAAGGGGTGAACCTTTTAGGACTGAGGAGAAAATCCTTCACCCAGAGAGTGGTGAACCTAGGAATTCATTACCCCAGATAGTAGTTGAGGCCAAAACGTTGTGTAATTTCAAGAAGGAATTGGATCTTCCTCTGGGGCTAAAGGGAGGAAGGCAGGATCAGGGTATTGAACTTTTAAAAAATATATAAATTTAGCAGACCCAATTCTTTTTTTTTCCAATTAAGGGGCAATTTAGCATGGCCAATCCACCTAGCCTGCATATCTTTTTGGGTTGCGGGGGCGAAACCCACGCAAACACGGGGAGAATGTGCAAACTCCACACGGACAGTGACCCCGGGGGGGGGGGGGGGGGTGGTATTGAACTGGATGATCAGCCATGATGAGGAATGGCTGAGCAGGCTCAAAGGGCCGGATGGCCGCTTTCTGCTTCTATTTTCTTTGTATGATTCTATATAGGGATTCTGTGAACCCGGGAACAGTTTTGGACCTCTGGACAAACCTGAAGATAATGGTAAAATACTGCAGATGTTGGAAATCTGAAATCATACAGAAAGTGCTGGAAATATTCAGCAGGCCTCCAGCATTCTGTGGGGAGAGAAACAAGAGGTCACATTTCAGGAAGGTCTTTGACCTGAGAAGTGCAACTGTGTTACTCACTGCAGGGGGGCTTCCAGAGCAACTGTGCGTTTAAAGCATTTTCTGTAATAATCACGAAGGTGCAGGACAACTTGATGACTCACCCCTTATCTCTGTGAGAACAATGATCTCGTTTGCAGCGAGTCCAAAATTTGTGGAAGCTCTGTTTGATTTCAGAAGAGTTTCCATTAGAAATCTGAATATCTGGCAGCAGTGCCAATTAATATTGGTTCTCTACGCAGTGCGTACACAGAAATTAGATCTTGGGAGAAAGCGATCATTCCATACGGAATAAAGTCAGGCCTCTGGTATTTAATTCTCCCAGTAATAAAAATTCCTGACAGAAACTTACTGCAATTCTTTTCACCCTATTTTGTATTGACAGTGGAGCTGGCCACTTTATCTCGTGCATTGGACCTTTCTCTTGCTGTCATTTGTTTTGCAAATGTACACGTGCCCATCAGCCAGGCACATGTTCCGTCCTCAAACTAATCCTTTCAAAATGGTGGCTTGAGTTGAATGAGGTTTCTACTTGGTTTGTCTTCAGGCCAGTGCACTGGCTGCCATTTTAGATTTAAAGCATTTGTTTCATTACCTAAAGCTTGTTAAATGCTAGCCTAGTGTGGGCTGTTTGATTTTGTTCTGTATTTTTAAGCGAGACAGTGATCATTATTATCCCCTACCACAGCGCTCTAAATCACTCTTCGGGCAGATTTATTGTGTGGTTGTCTTTCTGGATGACCTGCATGTGGGTCGAATCGATGACTGCATACCTGTGTAATATACTTTCATTTCATGTGGTAATCTGCTGGGGGCTAACTCCATGTTGACCCAGGTGTTTCCCAACAGTGATGGGTGGTAAGGGGTGCGAGAGAGAAAAGTTCACACACAGTCCATTGCAATGTTGGGAACTTGAGCATATCCTGTGCTTATATCTCTTCAGGCGGAGTGGTACTGTACTCGAGGGCTGTGACCTCTTGACCTGGATGTATATTACACAAAACATATGTGTAATTGTTATCCGAGACTTGAAGCATTTTGCTCAGTTATTGTAAAAACCTGCCCTGCACAAGTCATATCTTGACATTTTTGTCTCAGTCCTGGTCTGTGGTTAACTAATTACAATGTTCATATTTACTTTTGTATGTCAGTGTCTGGGTGCAGTGATGCAACAATGATATCCCCATGTGGAACCATTTATAATTTCTTCCTCCATCTCTTGAGGGCTCACAGCTTGGCTTCCTCTTCTGAGTATTTATGTATTGTGCAGGGCTAATGGCGAAGTGCAGCTTGTTAAATTGTCCATGGGGTTTTGTACAACAGGACTCATCCAAGCAGCTGTGGTTTGTGTGAGAGTTTAGCCGGTCTGTGTCAGCAGGATGCCCAAGCGGATGGAGGTGGTGCCACCGGCCACACTTATCCTTTGCCAATGCAGATCCCCATTTTCCAACCCGGGTCATGGAAACGGGACTGGGAAACAGAACACTATGTGACATTCGCTACAATTCCGCTATAGTTGAGGCCAGGGTGACCAAAAGTCAACCAAACGCAGGAGTCCTTGACTAGTTTATCCAAATAGTCACTTATCCAGTACAATGAGAAAAAAACTCAGATAAGATGGTTTGGGGCAGCACAGTGGTGCAGTGGTTAGCACTGCTGCCTCATGGTGCCGAAGACCCGGGTTCCATCCCAGCCCTGGGACGTGGAGTTTGCATATTCACCCCGTGTTTGTTTGCATCTCTCCCCACAACCCAAAGATGTACAGGCTAGGAGGATTGGCCATGCTAAATTGTCCCTTAATTGGAAGAAAAATAATTGGGTCTTCTCAATTTATTTTGAAAAATAAGTAATTTAACTGTTGGGAGTGCACAATTGATGTGTATAATGACTCAGCGACAATTGTGGAAAATTGCCACTTTCATCCAAGACTTCCAGACCAGACATCTGGGTATTTAATTTATGAATAGTTAAATTTAATCTCCGATAGTAACCTAGATTATTACTATTTTGGAAGTAGGGGTATTATTTCTTCTTCTTAGTCATATTGCAGTGAATGTTATTTTAATATATATTACCTCCAGAGAATAAACCTTAAGGCAACCTCTTTTAGCAATATTCACGCGCGAAAGTGCAAATCTTTCCATCGAGATGACTCACGCAGGAACTCTCATTGTTGAGGTAATTGGAACTCCAGCTCATACAGGCTACAAAACTTGAGCAACCAGTGCTTACTTTCTCCTGTCCCCTACTATCTCTTTCCTTCTTTTCGCACTTTCATCAGGTTATTGCAGAAATAAAAAAACCAAGAGTGTGTGCTAGAAGCCTTGTACATGTTACTCAGGGGGCTGAACACTCATTTTAAGTGGGTACCAGATATGCCAGAAGATGGCCTGACCAAATATGGCGTCTGATGTTTTTCTGGCCCACTGGGATATGGCTGCCAGTGCAGGGAAATTGAGGTTTTTCCTCCATTTTGCCTGAAAAACAGACAGTGCTGGAAAAAATCAGATCTGGGAACTGTCACAATATACACACAGGTATATGATGGTGCGCAGACAGGCAGTGATTGACACACAGGATGACCAGTGAACACACAGAACACAGCAGCCAATCACCAGACAGGATACGACCACTATAAAGCCAGAGGGCACTAGTTTTCCCGCTCTCTCGGGATCCAGCCTCTGAGACAGTCAGAGCCTGTGAGCAGCAACTAGAACATACACCATGTGGTAGTAAGATAGTCTGGTCAGGTTAGCCTCCGGTCTCAAGTCAAGTCAGAATAGTGTCAACCCACAGTTAAAGTATGTATTATAGTTAAGAATTCAATAAAATTGAGTTGCGTTTCTTCAAGTGTTGGAAGCCTGTCTCTCTCACTGCTGCAGTAAATGCAGTCCTTGCAGACCCAGTTTACCCAACACATCAGGAACATCTGTGGAGAGAGAAACTGAGTTGCCATTTTGTGTCGCTGTGACCCTTCAGAGCTGAAAAAGGAGCCATAAGGACTTGAAACGTTAACTCGGTTTCTCTCCACAGATGCTGCCAGACCTGTTGAGTATTTCCAGCATTTTCTGTTCCGATCTCCGATTTCCAGCATCTGCAGAATTTTGATTTTACTGTAGCAAAATCCAATTTGTGTCTCATTTTCACTATTGTGCAATGATTTATTTTAAAAATTGTGCATCTTGTAAATTAACTCACTTTATAGAACTTTGTCTGAGGGTGAGGATTTTTTAAAACCAGCCTATGTGTCTGCAGTTAACATCTAGCGTATTGCACGTGAACCACATCCTGACTTCTTGCATTTTTTGTTTTGTGGGCAAGTTTATGACTGAGACCTCTAGGGCAGGCACCTAGCTCCTTGGGGCCTGGGTCATATTTCCCAAATATGTTCAAGGCAACTCCTCACTGATCAGTTGGCTGTTACTGTGCATTATTCATTGTAGGCGGTTCCATGGAATCTATGCAGTGTAGAAGGAGGCCATTCGGCACATCGGTTCTGCACCGACTCTCCGAAAGAGCACTTTACCTAGGCCCACTCCCTGACCTGTCCCCGTGTATTGATCATGGCCAATCCACCTAACCTTTGGACTGTGGGAGGAAACCAGCGCATCCAAAGGAAACGCACTCAGACACAGGGAGACGTTCAAACTCCACACAGTCGGCCAAGGTTGGAATCGAACCCAGGTCCCTGGTGCTAAGTAGCAGCAATGCTGACCACTGCCACCATGTTGCCAGTCTGACGCATGTTTGACAAAGCAGAAGCAGAAATATATTGCATTTATTTTTTAAAAAGGCATTCCATTGCTTTGTGAAAAAGTGACACTTGAGGTAGATATCTTTCATCATTGGACTATGCAATTTGAAACAATGCATCAAAACGCTGATCATAAAAGGAAAAGGAGATGACAAGGAGTAAGAGCAATGGTTGAACTCCTGAAAATATTCAAATCAGTATCATTTCAATTGAGATCAAAGTAAATGTTATTTTAAATAAACAGATCTACCAGGAAACTATTAACACTCCCTTTGAAGGCAACATTCACACCTTATTAACTTGGAATGGCTCACGTTCAGTCCATTCACATTTTATCAACACAGACCAAGTGACGCTGAAAATGGTGGTGCCGGCTCGCATGTTGGATTTCCGCCAAAGGTGGGTTTTGTCAAGTCGGGGAAGACCTGCCCTGGAAACGCGCCCAATTTGACAGAAGGTCGGTAAAACTGGTTAAGAAGCTCAATGAGAGCTTTTCAAGGACCAATTTGGGATTTTGGGACATATGAGCTGCACAGTGGTACACCCCAGGTGCTTGGAGGAATGGCACAGCGGGGAACTGGTCATGACTGCCTCCTGGACTGCGGTAAGCTTGAGAGAAAGCAGCTGAGAGGAGCACTTAGTCATTGGCATACAGGTGCCATCAGTTGCACACACGTTGTGGGGCTAATAGTCAAAAGTTCATTCAGGCAGTGCACAGTGTCGTCATCCACCTCGCGTCACAGGGGACATACAAGAGGTCAAGGTTTCGAGATGATGGGTGTCCAGCAGAATGCAAAGAAGGCAGCAGCTGGTGATGGGCGCACAACTCTCATATTTTGAGGCAAGTGGCAGTGAAGAGCAGCCATTCTCTGCAGGAGAACATATGGCTTGAGCTTGAAGTGGGCAGAGGAGAAGGACAAGGGGCAGCAAGATATTGGGGCTACTGCCTTGTTTTCCAAAATTCCCTGAATGCAGTCAATGTTCCAGTGTTTTGGAAATATACTAATGTAACACCCTTATTAAAAAAGGGAGGGAGGCAGAAAGTAGGAAACTAGACCAGCTAGTTTTAACATCTGTCATTGGGAAATTCTTAGAATCCATTATTAAGGAAGTAATAACAGGTAATTTAGAAAGTCAGAACGCAATCTATCAGAGTCAGCATGGTTTTGCGAAGGGTAAATTGTGTTTGACTAATTTGCAAGACTTCTTCAAAGATGTAGCAATCCAAGTGGATCATGGGAATCCTGTAGATGTAGTATATCTGAACCTCCAGACATTTGATAAGGTGCTGCACAAAAACATTATTGCACAAGGAAATATCACATGGGACCAGAGGTAATTTATTAACTTTGGATAGAAGGCTAGCTAACCGACAGGCGTAGGTGTGGGGATAAATGGGTCTTTTTCTGGTTGGCAAGATGTAACTAGTGGATTGCCACAGGGTTCGGTCCTCGTGACCCCAACTATTTACAATATATATTAATGACGTGGATGCAGGGATAAAAGGTGCACAACCAAATTTGCAGATGACACTCCTAGCTGGGATAGTAAGTTGCGATGGGGAAATAAATTTACAAATGAATATAGCTAGGCTAGGTGAGTGGGCCAAAATTTGGCAGCTGGAGTTTAACATGGATAAGTGTGAGGTTATCCATTTTCGCCAGAAAAATGTAAAGGCAACTTATTATCTAAATGGGGCGAAACTTCAGGTGCCCTCGTGCATGAGTCTGAAAAAACTAGCATGCAAGTTCAGCAGGTAATAAGGAAAGCAACTGGAATTTTATAGCTGAAGGAATTAAGTATAAAAGTAGGGAAGCGTTGCTGCAACTGTATAAGGCACTGGTAAGGCCGCATCTGAAGCACTGTGTACAGTTCTGGTCCCCTGATTTGAGGAGGCATTAGAACCAGTTCAGAGGAGGTTCACTAGATTGATTCCAGAGATGAGGTCTTATGAAGAGAGATTGAGCAGTTTAGATCTATACTCTCTGGAGTTTAGAAGAATGAGGGGAGATCAAATTGAGATACATATGATGATGAAAAGTATTGACAAAGCGGGCGTAGGTCGATGTTTCCTCTTGTGGCACAATCTAGAATGAGAGGTCACAGTTTTAAGATGAGGGGTAGCAGATTTAAAACAGATGTCGAGAAATTACTTCTTTCAAAAGGGTCGTGAATCTGTGGAATTCACTACCCCAAAGTGCAGTGGATGCTGGGATATTGAGTAAATTTGAGGAGGAGATAGACAGGTTTTTAATTAGTAATGGGTTGAAGGCTTGGAGAGAACAGGCACGAAAGTGGGGTTGAGGACAAGGTGAAATCAGCCCTGATCGTATTGGATGGCAGAGCAGGCTTGAGGGGCTGAATTGCCTACTCCTGTTCTTGTATTCTGATAATGTTATAACAGCACAAATCAGTCAAGCGATTGTGTAAACATGTTACAGGTTCATTTATGAAGGCACACAAAGATATGACGTTTATGGATAGAAAGATTGAAGACAGCAGCAGAACTGTGTGTGCTGTATTTTGCGCACAGGTTGAACTGAAACCGAGATTGGACCACATGACAATCTTCCCTGCTACTGAAGTCCTGCTGCTATCATTTAGAAGATACTTTGTCACCTTTCAAAAGAAGTCAAACTATTTATAATGTATGTTCAGGTTTAGTTACCATTACATAATTGTATAGAACAGAGTCTCGACAGCCGAGTGTTAATCTGCTGGTACGCCCAAATCTTGTAAGGGTAATCTAGCCTGGAGGTTTCTTTAATTGCTCACCGTGATCTGTGGGGATGTCTAACTTGGGATGTTGTTCCTGGTTACATTTGGGATCTTTCTGAGATGTTATAGGACACTACGGTGATTGATTAGCTGAAATGGACCTGATTTGTTCTTGATGCTATGCTGTGAAATGATTTGGTAGGACCTTGGTTCCAAACGAATCCTTCTCACCTCGTCTTGTTGCTAAGCACATTCCAGGATGTAAACTTGTTGTCCCAGCTGTAAACTTGGCAATTCTGGACCTGTTTTTTTTCATTGTGCACTTTGGTAATCTTTTCTTGCAGTAAGTTGCTCTCTAGTTTCTGAGAGAGTAGAATGGGTAACAGTAGGTAGATTTCTACCTATGTGCCACCATGGAATAGATGCAGTTAAAGGTGTCGCTCTCAGACGCAATGTTGTAGACTGTGGAGGTTGCTTGGTCTGATTACAAGTGAGAATTGGAGATGTCACCCTGTGAACCATTCAGCTAGGCCGTTAGATGAGATGAAATGAAAATTGCTTATTGTCACGAGTAGGCTTCAAATGAAGTTACTGTGAAAAGCTCCTAGTCGCCACATTCCGGCGCCTGTTCGGGGAGGCTGTTACGGGAATCGAACCGTGCTGCTGGCCTGCTTGGTCTGCTTTCAAAGCCAGCGATTTAGCCCTGTGCTAAACAGCCAGATCTAGGGTAATGAGAAGGAGCCGTGTGATTGATATTCCACTTCTCGCCCATATCTTGAAGTGACATCAATAATTTGTGGACGTTATCTGTAATGATCTCTCTAGGCACACCAAATAGACTGAAAATGGTACTTAGTGTGCATGGCAGTTGTACGTGATACATTGTGGAATTGTCGAATAATGGGATACTTGGTAAAATAGTCTACAATGGTGATCAAGTCAGTGACATGGGCATGAAAGAGATTGGATGTGATTTGGACCAAGGTAGGTAGGAACATCATGTGGGATTCAGTGTCCTTTGTGCTGACTTGGCACATGCTCTTGACATGCTTCACACTTCTTGAAGGCTTTGATGTTATTGGTCATACCCAGCCAATAGACTGCCTCGCTTGTGAGTCTCCTTGTCTGATCTATGCCCATGTGTAAGCATTAAAATTGTTAAAGAATATCAGGTTGTGAAGATTCTGATGTGATGCCCTATCTGCCTTTAAAAATGACTCCCGGGAGATGCCTAGCTGGTACCAATAAGGCCCAAATGGTTTGCTGTTTGTGGACATGCTGAATTGAATGAGGCCATCCTTCATTTTATGCGGTAGTGATGAAGGTGGGCATAGGGGGGGGACTCAATAGATTTTGAACCATGGCACGGGATAGGGATGGAACTCAGTAACTTATTAGTCATAGGGGTTGGAGCCCAGTAATTGTTGGGCCATGAGGTAGCCTAACACATTCCGTGTGAAACCTGTTCTGCAAATCGAGGGCTGGATTTTACTAGCCCGTTGGAGAATGGGGTTAGTGGTGGGGAGGTGGTGTATTGTCGAGAGGCCAAGGCCTGTAAAATGGAGAGGGAAGGTGGGTTAAAGTGCCTGCCACCTCCCTGTTACCGTGGCAATTTGCAATGAGTGGGCGGGAAACTGCCCTCTCGTCCAGAAGCCAATTGAGCTGCTTTAAGGGAGCCAAACAAAGGCCTCTTTCTGCCAAGTGGGAGACTTGGGGCTCGGTGGGGGTTGAGTAATTCCCCTAAGTGGGAACTTTCGCCCACGGCGGGTCCTTCTAGCATCAATTTCTGCCAGGCGACAACTTCACCCCCCTCCCCCTCCACCCTCACCAACAGCAACCCCCACCTCCATGCTCACTGGGGCCTGTTTGACTGACCTGGCACCCCCAGAGTCCACTTGCTTTTATGCATCTTTAGCTAACAACTTGTAACTTTATCACCCTTAAATGAAAAATCCTCACTGGGATCTTCCCACAAGTCTCTCCCCCATGAGCTCACAATGCTTTTACTTTCTGGATATTTGCGAATGTCCCTTTTAGGGCAACACAGCAGAGTAAGGGTCACCTGGCCTGGGTGACCAATCAGGACTCGAGGTGGGGACTCACCCCAGGTATTTTAAAGCTAGCTGCAAACCTGCTGCTGTTCTTGAAGATCAGTAAATAAATCTCTTTGTATTCCCCAATGAATTCTCTGAAAATGCACCCTCACGACGCTGTGCACCAATGTACACTATACAGTGCTACAATTGCAGAATGTTCAAGAAAGAAAGTTTTCCAAAGTGCATCACAATTTAGCACTTTTTAGATCACTTTCTGACTCTAGTTTTACAATTGTTTTTTATCGGGGGAAAGGGGGCAGGGAAGCCCAGTCCACTCTGATCTCCATTCTTATCCCATCGTACCTTATTCTGTCTCTTCCCCCCCCCCCTTTCCCCCCACACTGAGAGGCTTTCAGTACTGTGTGCTAAATTGTAGGATTAACATGGCTGAAGGTTGATGGGTGTCGGGATAGGAGCGAGGGATAACCTGATTTTAAAGTAACTGGGAATATTACAGATAATATCAGGACCCAGCAAGTGGACTGAATATTCTTTGGATACAATACTGTGTGAGATTGCCATCTACTGGTGCAAGTCGCTCATCGCAGGCACTGTGCTCAAGCTTTACTGTGGAGAAATAATCCTATTTACCAATATCTGAATCTATGTTTTTCAATAAATGAGATGCCTTTCGCCCATTTAAAATGCATCTGAAGCCCTCTGCGAGGCACTGTTTTAGATGGGCATTCAACACGGTGGAGGCTGGAGCAGAAGTAAACGGTGATCAGATCTGCTGAAATCTGTGTCACTGTGACCCATTTTGAACACTAAAGCGTCGGATATCCCTGAGGAAGCCTGAATATTCGAATAGCTGAGGCTGGTGGCTTTGATTGCTGTAATTGCTTGGGGAACTACTCTCCAGTTTATGGTTCTCGCCACTTAGTTGAGATTCTAATGCGATCAGAAAGATGGAGAAATGTGTGTTCTTTACAAGTAGCATTCTTCTTTCAGACCTCTTGGCTGCTTGTGATTTCTGATGAATGCAGTGTGTTTTGCGAGCCTGTTAATGTGTGGGCTGGGTTTGCATTAATTGGACGATTCTCTGATTGCTGGGTGCAATTTGGATTCCTCGTCTCAGCATTATTTATACTCTGGATACATATTCAGTGGTGTTTCAATTAACTATCTGCCTATGTAATAAACTGTGGTATCTACAACAGAACAGGTGAAGTGGCGACCCAATGGGGAGGGAGGGGGTTTTAAAGTTTTTTTTGAAAGTGTCATAATTTGCGATAGCACTTAATTAAAAAAGTTGGTGTATGGTTCCCACATTTAAAAAAAAAGTTCATTCAAGGGATGGGGCTAGACCAATATTCATTGCCCATCCCTAATTGCCCTTGAGAAGATGGTGGTGAGCTGCCTTCTTGAAACGCTGCAGTCCATGTGGTGTGGTATACCAGCGATGCAGGTTGATCACAAATCAGAAAGGACCACGCGCCAGAGTATCCTTTATAGCTGAACTGTTTGGAATGAACAAAGTTTGTTACTTATTTAAGGAAAGTTGGCAGCTCAAAAGTTGCAATGAGAATGCTCTGAACCGTCACTCAGTTCCTGTTGGGAATGATGTCACTTCCCGCAGTGGCATGTTTGTGAACAAGCGGTATTCTAACATTGAAAACAGTCAGTTCTACAATGAAATGTGGCTTTGCTTCTGGACTCCAAAGGCAAAGTGTAGCCGCAGTAAGATCGAAGTGTCGGACTGACGCCATCATCTCTGCTGTGGAGCCTGGTAATGTTCACCCGTTTCGGAGTTGATCCCAGCGCCCAAGATTCCGTTTTGCTATGCCAATGGAGTTAGCTGCGAGCACCCAGCAGACTTCAGTTCTCCTGAAGTGGTCCTGCAGTTTGAATTCTGACCCACAGGTGGAGCACTTGAGTGATGAGCCCTTCCTTCTGGGGATTAGCCCTCAATTCACCAGACTGTTAATGCTCTGGTTAAATTGATGCCACCTCTCCAGCGCTTTCTGCCTGGCCATAACAACCTGTTTAAATGCTGGTTGTTCAACCATATCTCCACGCCATCCTCTAAGACTGCCTCGTTCCCCTTCCATAGGATTGTCCAACTCCACGTCTGCCTCAGTTAAACTGCTACTGAAACCCTAATCCGTGCTTTTGTTATCTCTTGACTTGATTATTCCAAACCTCTCCTGGTGGGCTTTCTATTCTCCATACTCTTGAGCACATCCTGATTCTATTCGGTAACGCTCCTGTGAAGCACCTTGGAGCTTTTCACTATGTTACTGTATAAATACAAATGTTTTTCACAAGATTGTAAGAAATAGAAACAGGTGTAGGCGTGCGGTCTGTCAAACTGGTTGTGGTATTCCATAAGATCATGACTGACGATCTGATTGTCTCCACTCTCCTTCCTGTCACCCACAGCTCTTGACTCCCTTGCTGATGAAAAATCTTGTCTAACTCAGCCTTGAACATATTCATTGACCCAGACTCCACTACTCTCTGTGGAAGAGAATTCCAATTATCAATAACCCTGAAGAAAAGTAATTCTTCCACATCTATGTCTCAAACGGACGACCCCTTATTTTTAAACTGTGACCTCCGTGCACTCCCCCCCCCACCCTTGTTTTAGATTCCCTCACAAGGGGAACCGTGCGTCCTCTAAACATTTATCCTGTCAAGCCTCCTCAGAATCGTATGTTTCAGTGAGATCACCTCTCATTCTTTTAAACTCTCAGGGGCACAGACCCAACCTTCTCAACCTTTCCTCCAAGGATGTGGAGATGCCGGCGTTGAACTGGGGTGAGCACAGTAAGAAGTCTGACAATACCAGGTTAAAGCACAACGGGTTTGTTTTGAATCACTAGCTTTTGGAGCACAACTCCTTCCTCAGGTGAATGAAGAGGTGGGTTCCAGAAACCTATATATAGACAAAGTCAAAGATGCCAGACAATGCTTTGAATGTGAGCATTCACAGGTAATTAAGTCTTTACCGTTAGGGGTAACCCCAGGTTAAAGAGGTGTGAATTGTCTCAAGCCAGGACAGTTGGTAGGATTTTGCAAGCCCAGGCCAGATGGTGCGGGATGAATATAAAGCTTTGGGACATCCTTTCCTGCGGCGTATGAGGTAGACAACGTTGGCCAAGTCGCAAGAGTATGTACCACGTACAAGGTGAGTATGTGGTACATGGGTACCACCATTGCACATGAGGACACCACATACTCGTGCAACCCGGCCAATGTTGTCTCCCTCATACGCTGCAGGAAAGGATGTCCTGAAGCGTGGTACATTGGTGAGACCATGCAGACACTGCAACAGTGGATGAACGGACATCACATGACAATAGCCAGGCAGGAATGTTCCTTTCCAGTCGGGGAACACTTCAGCAGTCAAGGGCATTCAGCCTCTGATCTCTGGGTAAGCGTTCTCCAAGGCGGCCTTCAGGACGCTCGGCAATGCAGAATCACTAAGCAGAGACTTATAGCCACGTTCCGTACACAAGTACGGCCTCAACCGGGACCTTGGATTCGTGTCACATTATATTCACCCCGCACCATCTGGCCTGTGCTTGCAAAATCCTACCAACTGTCCGAGCTTGAGACAATTCACACCACTTTAACCTGTGATTATCCCTCTCTCCAGTTGCTCCGTCTGGAACTGTAAAGACTTCATTACCTGCAAAGACTCACATTCAAAGCATCGTATTGCATCATTGACTTTGTCTATATATATATATATGTTTCTGGGACCCACCTCTTCATTCACCTGAGGAAGGAGCTGTGCTCCGAAAGCTAGTGATTCGAAACAAACCTGTTGGACTTTAACCTGGTGTTGTCAGAGTTCTTACTGTTTCCGCCCAGGAATTAACATAGCGAAGCTGCTCTGAACAGCTCCCAATGTAAGTGTTTCCCTCCTTAAATCATGCCCTGTCCAGTTGTCGCAACATTCCATTTGACTTCCTAATTACCTGCACCTGCAAGCATGCTAGGCTTTTGTGAATCATGCATAAGGGCGCCCAGATTCCTCGGAACTGCAGCATATTCTCCGGTCTCCGTTTAAATCATCTGTTCTTCTGTTCTGTCCGCCAAAGTGGACACATTTTCCCACATCATACTCGCTCTGCCAATATTTTGCCCACTCACTTCACCTGCCTAGAAAGGATTTCATTGGAAAGGGTACAGAGGAGATTTACAAGGATGTTGCCTGGTATGGAGGGAAGATCTTATGAGGAAAGGCTGCAGGACTTGAGGCTGTTTTCGTTAGAGAGAAGAAGGTTAAGAGGTGACTTATTTGAGGCATACAAGATGATCAGAGGATTAGATAGGGTGGACAGTGAGAGCCTTTTTCCTCGGATGGTGATGTCCCGCACAAGGGGACATAGCTTTAAATTGAGGGGAGATAGATATAGGACAGATGTCAGAGGTAGGTTATTTACTCAGAGAGTAGTAAGGGCGTGGAATGCCCTGCCTGCAACAGTAGTGGACTCGCCAACACTAAACGCATTCAAATGGTCATTGGACAGGCATATGGACAATAAGGGAATAGTGTAGATGGGCTTTAGGGTGGTTTCACAGGACGGCGCAACATCGAGGGCCGAAGGACCTGTACTGCGCTGTAATGTTCTATGTTTTATGTAGATCCCTTTGTAGACTCTTTGTAGCCCCTTGCCCCCTCACAACTTGCTTACCTACTTATGCATCATCTTTGCATCATCAGAAAATTGTCAAAATACAGTTGATCCATCATCCAAATCATTAATATGGATCATCACTAATTGATGTCCCTGTACTGATTCCTGTGGCACTCCACTAGTGACAGTCAACCTAAAAATGACTCATTAATCCTGTCTTTTTTTCTTGTTAGTGAGCCGATCCTCCATTCATGCTGATATATCATCCCCTCATCCTGAGCTCTTTTCTCGTACAGTAGCCTTTTATGTGGCATCTTTGCAAGTGTCTTGTTTTTGATTGGGCTGAGTTGACAAATGCTCATAGAACATACAGTACAGAAGGAGGCCATTCGGCCCATCGAGTCTGCACCGACCGACTTAAGCCCTCACTTTCTCCCTATCCCGTAACCCAATAACCCCTCCTAACTATTTTGGTCACTCAGGGCAATTTTTCATGGCCAATCCACCTAACCTGCACGTACTTGGACTGTGGGAGGAAACCGGAGCACCCAGAGGAAATCCACGCAGACACGGGGAGAACGTGCAGACTCCACACAGACAGTGACCCAGCAGGGAATCAAATCTGGGACCTTTGCGATGTTAAGCCACGGTGCTATCCACTTGTGCTACCGTGCTGCCCTTATTGATCAGTCCATATTGGTGGGTAATTTTCCTGAATTCAGTCTGATTTCTCGATGTTTGTGTGGGTTTTTTTTAAATGAGGCAGTTCTTTTACCGGTCATGAAGTTGGGGCAACATCTTTTTAAAGGTAATCTTTGTCTCTGTTTGTTGTGCAGTTCCGCCTGGTGGTGAAAACAGCCCTGAAGCTGCTGCTGGTGTTTGTGGAATACACGGAGTCAAATGCACCACTTCTCATCCAGGCTGTCACCAAAGTGGACCACAAGAGGGGTGAGTGGCATTGCTTTATTTATACTCTAATCTCCGTCCTGCTAAATCATTTGGCTTCAGAACTTCCAGTCTTGCCGACAGCAACCCCTTCTATGCGGGCTCCCTGATGGCGGACAGTGCTAAAAATAGGAAAACCCATGGACAGCGGAGGGACCGGACGATCCCACCACTGCTGGGGGAAAATCCCTGTTCAGTGTAATTGTTGCTGCAATGTTCTGTTAAATACCCTCAGTAGAGTGTCATTGATACCACTGTCAGCTAAGAGTCGAGAATATTTGCTCGGCAGACAAAGCCGATTTAAGAAGCGCACTGCAACAGTCTACAGTGTCTATTTGAATGGAATATATTCACTCATTATTGTATTCAGAGTCCCTTACAACACTGCAGTTTGCAGTGATGAAGGATTTAATCAACCATCTCCATTCTGGTCAGGAATAATGGTGTCATTACGTGCAACCTTTTTTTCCCCAGAACTTATTTAAAACAGTTCCAACATGTATATGACTGCAAGAGAATTCAAATAAAGTGCTACACAGAGAATAGTTTTCAAACCTATTCACTGGCCCGCTCTATTCCTTTTTAATAGCCTTATCTTTTTAAGTTAGTCACAAAGTCCGATATTTTGATTGGTGGAGGTGGCTGCTCACTTTTCCCAATGATCCAATTCTAACTTTACAATCTTGACAGAGGCAGGTTAAATTCTAGCAACTGAAATTCATACAGCGATTGCTCTCTATTGGTGCCACTCTTCTTCTGGGCTGCACACACTGAAATCTTGTAAATATTACAGGGTCAGACTTTGTATTCCACCCGACAACGAGAGAGACAATGGGAGAACTTAACTAGATCTGGCAACTGTCCCCCACTCTGTTTTGCCAGATACAAAGATCGGTTGTACAAGCAGCATATATTACTGATGGTGTTGCACGTTTTACTTGAATGTATTACGCGTTTATTGGAGTGTATTAACACGCCTCCGTTTAAAGGCCGTGTGCTTAACACTACTACAGCTCTGTGTATGTAAATCTGCTCGGAGTTGCCAAGTGCCGTATTTAGACACCTCACAAGTATATCAAGGTCAGGTTCAAAGTAATAAACTGTACACCGATTAGTAAGTTCAAACGATTGATATTTATTATAACCAATATAATAAATACGCATGCATACGCTAAAGACTAATACTTATTTCTACTATTAAACGACTAAATACTTATCTAAGTAGGAACCAGCAAGGTCAGGGGACAAGGCCTTTGTTCCTTTCTGGATTGCACCTTCTGTTCACTAATAGTCGGCTAGAGTATAAGCAATGCCTGGGTCACGTAGCGAGCGTTGGTTTGGCACTTACTGAACGATGGCTGATGCCCAACGGCTGGTGATGGAACTGGAGTCAGGATGCGATGTATCAGCAAAGCGATGAAGACAGCAGAGAGTCGGAGCCAAACAACAGAGCCGGAGCAAAACAGAACGGACCATGTGCGGGGTCTACTTTTATAGGTCCGAGAGGTCCGTGCCCTTTGGGGCGGGCTCGTTCACCTGCTGTATATCGATTGGGTCTTCTCCCAATCGATATTTTCCAAACCCCCCAATCTGAGGGTCTCTTCTCGATGGGTGGGGCGGTCTCTAGGGTTCTTTGTGATGGATACTTCTGGTGCCATTTCGTCTGGGCGTCCACTCAAAGTATCCATTCAAACCTAAATGTTTCTATTGTGTGGGCCTAGATCTGGATCACCTCATTACTATGCAAATCGTTGTTGCCATTTACACCTTAAGCTGAGATCCTGCACCTGGCCATAAACTGGTTTTGTACGTGCAGAATGCTAATTAGCCTTCGGCAAACTGCTTGTCCTTACTAAGACTGTTTTCTCCCTGCAGCTTTAGCAGTTCTCCATTTTGGTAGCCCAGTGTCCATCTTAGGTGGCTACAATGGGCATCACTGTCAGGCAATGACCATCTTCTACAAGAGAGGATCTGACCACCACCCCTTGACATTCAGTGGCATTACCATCGCTGAACCCCCACAATCAACACCTGGGGATTACATTGATCAGAAACTAAACTGGACTAGCCATATTAAGTCCAAGTGCAACATGTGATTAAGAAGGCGAATGGAATTTTGTCCTTCATTGCTAGAGGGATGGAGTTTAAGACTAGGGAAGTTATGCTGCAATTGTATAAGGTGTTAGTGAGGCCACACCTGGAGTATTGTGTTCAGTGTTCGTCTCCTTGCGTAAGAAAAGACGTACTGAGGGGCGGGAAGGGTGGGTGATATGTTCCTGGAAGGGAGCTTCGCGAGTTTGAGGAGCTTGGAGGAGAAATTTGGGTTGGTAAGGGGAAATGATTTTAGATACTTACAGTTGCGGGACTTTGTTCGTAGACAGGTCCCATCTTTCCCGCGCCTCCCGCGAATGGGGATCCTCGACAGAATAGTCTCTAGGAGGGAAGAAGGGGAGGGCAGAGTCTCGGGTATATATAAGGTGCTCATGAGGGAGGAAGGGTCAGACAGAGGAACTGAAACTTAAATGGGAGGAGGAGATAGGCGGGGAAATGGAGGATGGGCTGTGGGCAGAGGCCCTGAGTAGGGTAAACTCGACCGCGACATGTGCTAGGCTCGGGCTGATCCAATTTAAGGTCGTTCACCGGGCCCATATGACGGTGGCTCGGATGAGCAAATTTTTCGGGATAGAGGACAAATGCGCTAGGTGCGCGGGAGGACCAGCGAACCATGTTCACATGTTTTGGGCATGCCCTGAGCTGAGGGGGTACTGGGAGGGATTTGCGGGGGTCATGTCCCAGGTGCTAAAAACAAGGGTGGTGATGAGTCCAGGGGTGGCAATTTTTGGGGTTTCGGTAGACCCGGGCATCCAGGGGGAGAAAGAGGCCAATGTGCTGGCCTTTGCTTCCCTGATAGCCCGGCGACGAATATTATTGGCGTGGAGGGACTCAAAGCCCCCGAAGACTGAGTGGTGGCTTGCGGACATGTCGAGTTTCCTGGGGATGGAAAAAATTAAGTTTGCCTTGAGGGGATCTGTGCAGGGGTTCACCCGGAGGTGGCAACCATTTATTGACTTCTTTGCGGGAGAGTGAGCGTCAGCAGGGGGGGGGGGGTTAAGAGTAGAGTAGGAGGGAAAATATGGCGGGTAGTACCGGTGGGAGGGGAGCGGGCTTGTGCAATATGTTACGATGGAAGTATTGAAAGTACGTGGATGTTTGCACATTCTTGCCTTTTTTGCTTCCTTTCTGATGATGTCTGTAACTGTTTATAAAGCCAAAAACTACCTCAATAAAATTGTTTATTTAAAAAAAAAGAAAAGACGTACTGGTGCTGGAGGGTATGCAGTGGAGATTTGCTAGGTTAATCCCAGAGCTGAAGGGGTTGGATTACGAAGAGAGGTTGAGTAGACTGGGGCTGTACTCATTGGAATTTCGAAGGATGAGGGGAGATCTTATAGAAACATTTAAAATTATGAAGGGAATAGATAGGATAGATGCGGGCAGGTTTGTTCCACTGGCGGATGAAAGCAGAACTAGGGGGCATAGCCTCAAAATAAGAGGAAGTAGATTTAGGACTGAGTTTAGGAGGAACTTCTTCACCCAAAGGGTTGTGAATCTATGGAATTCCTTGCCCAATGAATCAGTTGAGGCTCCTTTATTAAATGTTTTTAAGATAAAGATAGATAGTTTTTTGAAGAATAAAGGGATTAAGGGTATGGTGTTCGGGCCGGAAAGTGGAGCTGAGTCCACAAAAGATCAACCATGATCTCATTCAATGGTGGAGCAGGCTCGAGGGGCCGGATGGCTTACTCCTGTTTCTAGTTCTTATGTCCTTACTAATAGTGTGGCTCCAGGGCAGATCAAAGGCGAGGAATCCTATGGGGAGTATCTAACCTCCTGACTTCCTAAAGCCTGTCCACCATCTACAAGGCACAAGTCAGGAGTGTAATGGAATACTCTCCACTTGCCTGGATGAGTGCAGCTCCAACACCACTCAAGAAGCTCGACACATTCCAGAACAAAGCAGTCCACTTGATTGCTCCCCCTTCCACAAACATTCAAACCCTCCACCAACAGTGGCAGCCATGTGTACCACCTACAAGATGCACTGCAGTAACTCACCTAGGTTCCTTAGCACCTTCGAAACCCACGACCATTACCTTCTAGAAGGACAAGAGCAGCAGGTACCTGTGAACCCCACCACCTGGAGGTTCCCCTCCAAGTCACTCACCACCCTGACTTGGAAATATAGAGCTGTTTCTTCACTATCCCTGTGGCAAAATCCTGGTACTCCCTTCCTACCAGCACAGTGGGCGTCCCTACACCTCAAGGACTACAGTAGTTCAAGAAGGCAACTCGCCACCATCTTCTGAAGGGCAACCAGGGATGAGCAATAAATGCTGGCCTAACCAGCGATGCCCACATCCTTAAATAAATTTTAAAAATATAAAAATAAGCAATCTAAATAGTCTTCCTCTGGTTGCTAAAAATATTATAATTACAAAATCGTTTTCTCCTATTTTACACTTACGTTGACGTTTTCATGATCACCTTTAGTGACTCTGAGGGAATGAGCCGCTCTGGGTGCATGATCTTCACACTGTGGCCTGCCTTTCATTGCATTAAAGGCACTCTATAAATACTGTATCATTGTCTGGGCAGTGACCCGAGCTGTGGATCATCTGACAGAAGCTGGACAGATGTGTCCTGTTTACTCTTCAGTGAAGTATCCCTTATCCTGAATTCTCAATTCGATACATGTGCAATATAGAATGCCCTGTAAAAATTCCAGAGTGGCATTTTATGGGTTGCATCCTCCTTAAATAACTATTTCAGTCTCCTTTCCTCTGTTTGCTGTCCCAGTCCCTGCAATAAAACCGTAAATAAGGAAATATCCATTGATGTAGTAATAATGCCTATTCAAAACTTATGGGGCGGGATTCCAGGACCCCTGTCGGTGGCCTGGCCCGCGATCGGGGCCTACCGATCTGCGGGTGGGCCTGTGCCATGGGAGCACTCCTTCCTTCCGCGCCGGCCCCTGTAGGGCTCCGCCATGGCCGGCGCGGAGAAGATACCCCCCTGCGCATGCGCCAGAATACGCCGGTGGTCCGCGCAGGCGCGGGATCGCCCCGGCCCTTTGGCACATGCGCGGACTCGCGCAGTCCCTGCGGTGCTGGCTGACGCGGTGCCAACCCCTCCAGCATCCACCTAGTTCCCTGAAGTGCAGTAGATTCTTCTACTTCCGGTCGGCCCGACGCCGGAGTGGCTCGCCCCGTTTTGACGCCACGGTCGGGCCATCGCGCTGATTCCGGAGAATCCCGCCTATGATTTCTGGGTGGGGAGAGTAACATTTTCCAGTGGTCTTGTAAGTGCGTAGACTGTTAAAGGCAAAGCAGAACAAACTTCAAAAACCGCCCTTCTAACACCAACAACCACCATTAGGAGTTTCTAAAGGCTGTGGACTCCAAATGAAAATGCTTCTCTTGGTAGCAGAAAATGTTTATGTTCTCTCAGTCTTGTCTTCAAATCCCTCCAGGCCCTCGCAAATACACTGATGGAGGGCATTGTTAAGTATTTGGGCACATATAAATGGGGAGGGATGCATCATCACCCCCAGGGAATGATATTTTGGGTTAGTTATGTTTTCTTTTAAACGTTGTTTCCGTTAGTGCCCCACCTGGGGCTATCACCCTTGTAATCCTTGTTTAGTTTGTTGATTATTGTTCTTTTAAATGAGTATAAATAGGGGACCCCCCTGGGGATGGCACCCACCTTTAATTTGTTTATTTGACTTAATTATTTGTTTTAATCAAAAGAGTTTGAATGGGGGACAGATGGGTCACTGGGTGAGTGAGAGGAGAGGTCTGAGGCAGAACAAAGTTACTGAACTCCATCAGTATACGTTATGTGTTTTAGTTTTGCCTTTGTCAACCAGCTTAGATTCTATTCACCCTCTATCTCCTCCTACAGCCCTCTTGCAATCCTTGATCAATTCTGACCTCACGCACATTCCTGGCTTCTCTCAGTCCTCCATTGGCAACCGTGCCTTCAGCTGCCTGGGCTTTAAGCTCTGGAATACACTCCCATAAAGTATTTGCTACTCGCCCTCGCGTTCTGATTTTAAGATGCAACTTAAAATTGACCTCTTTTGACCAAGCTTTTGGTCACCTGAGCCAATAGCTACTTCTGTGGCTCGGTGCATTTGTTCTATAATGCTCCTGTGCTAGGGTGCTATAGGAATGTTGTGGTTCCCTAGCTATCGTCCGTGTAAGTCTAGAACTCGGTTTTAACTCTCTGGTTTATCCTGATTGAATTTGGGGCATGGTGGATCTGGGTGGGCTTTTTGTTTTCCCTGCTGCCCCTTTTGGTGATTAAACCCTAAATCCGAACGCGTAAGATTTGTTTATTTCAGCACCTTTGTTCATTTGGGGCATGGATCTAAACCTTACAACCTGTAATTTACATTTGGTACCTCACCCAGCGGCGTCAGCCTTTCTGGGTTAATGAAAGCTTTTAGTGAGCAGTGTCTGCTGTGCAAGCTGCTAAACTGCTAGTCAGAGAAAGTGTGTCCTTTGGATAACTTTGGCGTTCTAGGAGACTTGCAACCATGGGCAGCACGGTAGCGCAGTGGTTAGCACTGTTGCTTCACAGTGCTAGGGTCCCAGGTTTGATTCCCGGCTTGGGTCACTGTCTGTGCGGAGTCTGCATGTTCTCCCTGTGTCTATGTGGGTTTCCTCCGGGTGCTCCAGTTTCCTCCCACAAGTCTCGAAAGACGTGCTGTTAGGTGGATTGAACATTCTGAATTCTCCCTCTGTGTACCTGAACATGCGCCGGAGTGTGGCGACTAGGGGATTTTCACAGTAACTTCATTGCAGTGCTAATGTAAGCCTACTCGTGACAATGAAGAATATTAATGACTGGAGTGGAAAGCACTTGTCATTCACGAGCAGCGCTTCATGCATGCACTGTGAGCTCCTGCATTTGGGGAAAAGAGCAAGGGTGTGGGAGTAATTGGATAACTCTTTGGTAGCCCAGAAATGATGGGCTGAATGGCCATCTTCTGTGCTGTATGATTCTAAGCTTCTGTGGTTCAGTTAGCTCGCGTGATTCTTTGCTCGATTGATGCCACAGGAACTGTGCCACATATTTCAGCAGAGTGAAAAATCCATGATTGCAAAGGACCATTTGCAATCTCCTCATTCTCCCCAATCTCCTCCTGAGACTTTGTGTTGTGTTTCATTGAAAGCTAGCGACACGCTTAGCTGAATTTCCCAGATAGGAGGCTTTAGCCTATCTGTGAGGTATGAATTTCGGTAAATTTCAGCAGAGGCAAAGATCGGGCTGTGGCCACCATTTTGTCTTTGATTCTAAACAAAGTTAAAGAGAATGAAATTCTGGGTCCGAATTCTGGCACTGTTACATGTGGCTCTGTTGAGATGCTACTGCAGCTGAGCGAGTGCTCGTCACAAAGTAGGACACTGATCTAATATCAGCAACGTGTTAATCAAACTCCTCACCCCAGATGATTTCAAGGGTGTTGAATTGCTTCAGACCATCTTGTATTTGTGCCTGTTTTTCTCCATTTAGCCCATTGAAAAGCACAATGTGATGAAATGTTAAATGTAAAAATATCGCGCAGGTGAACAGCTGCCTGTCAAGAACCTTGTGCAGGCTAAAAGGTCCTTTTGGATTCTTGCTGTTCCCAGCAGAGGTTGCTAGATGCGCTTCCTAATTGTAACATCAAGCTTAGTGGCCTTTAAGGTTCCATAAATATGGGCATAAGCACAAGGAGGTAGTAGTTAATTTGTACACTGCAGTGTTTAGACCACAGACAGATTGCCGTGTGCAATTGTGTTTTATATCCCATTATAGAAAGGCCATCAAAACCTTAGAGAGTAAATTGTGTAGATTCACCTGAGAAAAGCAACTATATTTACTTCTAGTGTATATGTACCAGAGTTACTACGCCCATTTCCTCTGAAGTTGAGGATAGCTAATTGGCAATTTAATTGGTGCTTAATGATCAAGGATGGTTTTGATGGTGAATGAGCAAAAAGTTATTTCTGCTGGCTGAGAAATCAATGGTGAGGGCCGATTGGTGTGAAAATCTCACTAATCTCGCAAGGAGAAAGAGTAGGAGTCATTTCTGCATCAATTGGGCGAAAAGTAAAATAGTAGCAGCAACAGGCAATGTGTTGGTGTTATTATCTTGCTGATTACATCATTTTAAGGTTCTGAACATATGTAAAAAGGCTTTGCTGGATGTTTTACCAATACGACATTGCTTCAAAAGGCTTCATAGTATATTTACTTCCCATCTGTCTACTGTCTAGTATCATGTCAGGCAGGCAGCCTCTCTCGCTCTGCCTGACTTCAAGAAGAAAACTTGTAGTGAGGCAGTATTTCCTACTGGCCGTATATCTCCTTTTCTGGACTGGAAGAATCTGTTCCACATGTCGGTTCAATCCAGCCACCCCCCCCCCCCACCTTCCTTGTTTATGATATGTAATTGAATGTTAGAAAATCCTTTTAATGTGGAGACCCAAGGAATTTGGAAGGTCTCCCAACACCTTTGGTAATTATTTTCAATGCGGAGAACAGTTCATTTTTTGAAAAGAAAAACAGAAGTGTGGGATGAGAATCCAGGATTGCAAGGCTTTGCATTTTTTGGTACGGGGTTGCAAATTGCTTTGATTAAATGTCACTTTCTTGACTGTTGCAGCTAAAGCTGCAGTATGGATTTACAATGATTACTAATAACCTAACTGCATCGTGTGTGTGTGTAGCATTATGTGAGTCAGCAATTCATGGATGTGGCTTTCAGCTGCAATCATTAACATTTGCTTTCTGACCTTTCTAATAACTTGTACTTTCTTGCCCTTCAAAATGCATCCCTGTTTCTTTTGTTTGCACCATTTGCCAGACCAATGCTCTGCACGCTTCTGAAGATAATCAACTGAGTTTTAATAAATGCACAGAAGCCAACAGAGCTCTGCCACAATTGCTGTTGTTCTTGGATTAAACTTGAGAGGACGATGCCATTTCTGCATAATTGTTGATTGTGGAGCAGGAATCCTGCAGACCTCAAAAGGTCCAAGAAAGTGTGTGTTTGTGGGAAGCAGGACCTGAATTTTTTTTTTCAGTACATCTGTAATCGTTTGGTCGTAACATTGCCTCATTCCAGTAGATGGGGCATTCCACGCTGTCTCTGAAAATTGCTCAACAGGGTTCTATCCCTTGAAAGTTGCAATTCAATCGGCTGTCAAGTTATATATTGCAGATCATTAAAACTCCATGCCAGGGCAGCACAGTGGTTAGCATTGCTGCCTCACGGCGCTGAGGTCCCAGGTTCGATCCCGGCTCTGGGTCACTGGCCGTGTGGAGTTTGTACATTCTCCTCGTGTTTGCGTGGGTTTCACCCCCACAATCTAAAGATGTGAACGGTAGGTGGATTGGCCACACTAAATTGCCCCTTAATTGGAAAAAAATGAATTGGATACTCTAAATTTATTTTTTAAAACTCCATGCGAGAGAAAAATGTTTTTCCCTCTACCCTCTGGTTCCTTTGTCAATCACCTTAAATTGGTGTCCTCTGATTACTTATGAACATTGAGTGGGGGTCGGTCATTCAGGCTCTCTAGGCTGCTCTGCCATTTAGTAAGATCATGGCTGATCTGATCTTTACTGACCATCCTGTCCCTGGGAACCGTTCCTCCCTATCGATCTACCAAAGCCCTTCCAAATTTTGAATACCTCTATTAAACCTTTCCTCAACCATCTAGGTTCTAAAGAGAAGAATTCCAGCTTCTGTAACCTCTCCAAGTAACAGGGATCCCTCACTTTTTTTAAGTCATATTAGCTTGCCCAGCCAAACATTTGCATATAACAAACCTGCAGGTCGGTTTAAGATGGTTCCTTTGTAACTTCCTTCATTCCTCCGTGCAACATGCATTACTCCGGACTTCTCTGTGTTAAACTTCACCTGCAGTGTGTTTGTCCATTTCAACGGCCTGTCTATGATGTCTGTTACTATCCTCTCCACAATTTACTACCTTTCCAAATTTCTTCTGGGAGCATGGAAATTATGACCTTAATGCCAAAAACAAATAATATTCATCAAAAAAGAGAAAGGTCCTCTACCAAACCTTGGGAAGCACCTCTGTGTACCGTTTGCTACTCACCTGTTTTCCATCTCTTTAGTCTATTTTGTCTCCATGGAACCACCATCCCAAGAGCTTCAGTTTTGCTACAAGTCTATTAAGTGCTACTTTGAAAGTCCAGGCACGCACTAACTGCAGTATCCTCATAAAACCCCCCCATTCCTTCATCAATACATCCAAGCAAGTTGTCAAACATGATTTACCTTTTAGAAAATCTGTGCTAGCTGCCATTTATTAACCAAAATCTTTCCAAGTGACATTAATATTGTCTTGAATTATTGCACTCGAAAGTTTCTTGCCACTGATTTTCGGCTTTCTGGCCAGCCGTTGTCGGGTTTAGTCCCTCTTGTTTAGTCCCTCTTGTCTTTTTAAAAAAAATAGACATACCATTTTCAATTCTGCAGACCCCTGGTCCTTAGCACTATATCAGAGGAAGACTGAAAGATTATGGCCCACAGCCCCTGTTACATTGACTCTTAACTCCCTTAACAACCTCAGATGTGTCCCATCTGGACTGGGTGACCTCTCCGCTTTGAGCGCAGCTTTTCAAGTATCTTGTGTTTGTATTGTATCCAATTTCTCTACTGCCCACTTCTTTAATGTGATTTGGCAGAATCCTCCTGTTTTGTGAAGACAGATGCAAGGTATTCACATATTACCTGATGATCTCCTTTTTCATCCCGCTTGTCCGTTGACTTTTTACATGTGTTAAAAAGCTTCAGTGTTCCTTTTATCTTGCCTTCATATTCTGACTCGAGAGATAAAAGCAATGGGTTCTAGTCCGACCCATTCAGGGCCATTTCCATCTGTAAAGGATGCTCTGTCGCCTTACACTGAGGCTTTGCCACCAGGCCTCTGGGACTGAAGAGCCAATGTTTCTGTCTGTCTCCTGTCGCTTTGGGAGGAGGCCAGCAGAATTTCCTGAAAAATTACATTTCCAGCAGTCCCTGCAAGGAGCTGGGTGGTAGGCGGTGGATGGGAGTATGATTAGAAGTGAGACCTTCATCTCCTCTCAATTGGGCATTTGTGTCAATGGAAGCGAGACTTGGGAATATGGAATCCCAACATTTGGGGCGTTCTGATCCCAGAGTCAGTAGCAGACCCAGTGTAAAATCAACCACTGCTATACCTGCTCGTGTGGATTTCTGGGGTCCAATCGATTGTTAACATTGTGTCGCTAATATTTTTCTTCAGGTGTGCGACCATGGTCAAACGTTATGGAAATACTGGATGAGAAAGATGGGATTGACACTGAGCTTCTCGTTTATGCAATGACGTTAATAAATAAGGTTTGTGCGACATTTGTTTGAATTTCATTTGCACGTTGTCCTGTGTGATGATTACATTGAAATATTCAAATTATGAAGGAGCTTGACAGGTAGATTCTGAGATGCTGTGTACCTGGGTTTGGGAATTTAGGATGGTTGGGGGGAGGGGAGCGCACAGTTTCAAGCCAATCATTTAGGACTGGGAATAGGAGAAATGTATTCACTCATCTTTGCAATTCGCCACCCGAGATGATTGTGGATGTTCCAGCATTGAATATATTAAAGGATGATTTTTTAGCATCTCGGGGAATCTCGGGATAAGTGGAGCAGGCAGGAAAGTGGAGTTGAAATCCAAGATCACCATGATCATATTGAATGGCGGGACAGGCTTGACAGGCTGTATAGCCTTCACCTGCCCCTGTTTTTAAAAATCATCTTATCTACACATTCCCAAAAACTTCAACAAGAACTACTTTTAATTATGTAGAAAAAGGAGCTAGAATCAGAAAAATGCAAAGCCCACTACACCGAGTTTACGAGATTGATGTAACTAGTGACCTAGAGATGGGAATGTTATTGCACAATCATGAGAACATAAGAAATGGGAGAAGAGGGCCATTCGGCCCTTCGAGCCTGCTCTGCCATTCTATGAGATCACGGTGGCACTCCAGAGAGCAGAGACCTATTTTGCTCAGACTCTCAACAAAGGACAGCCCTCTCATGCCAAGGACCAGGCCAATAAACCTTTGCTGTACTGCCTCCAATCTATTCCACGAGTGCATTTCCCAAAAGCAGATCCTTGGCTCATTATCTGCTGATGCTTCATCCTGAGCTGTTGTCCTTGGTGATGGTGGTGGTGGCTTACCACTGCTTCTGCTCTCGAGGGCAGGGTGAGGAGCCATGTCCCTAATCTACTTCAGCCGCAATGGATATTGAACCTGCATTGTTGGCATTAACCTGAGCCACATGCTGGCCATCTAGTCAAGTGAACTAACCAGTCACCCAATGCAAGTTTGCTAGATAGCCATAAATATGGAGACCAAAATTGCACACAGTAATCCAGGAGTGGTCTCACCAAAACCCTGTAACAATTTTAGCAGGACTTCTTTATTCTTATACCCTTGTAATGAAGTCCAACATACTATTTACTTGCCTAATTGATTGCTGTACCTGCGTGCTAACTTTTTGTGTTACCCAAGCCCTCTGAACATCAAACAATTGTACGTTTCATCCCTTTAAAAAATATTTTGTTTTTTCATTCTTGCGACCAATGTGAACCGCATACTTCCCCACATTTGATTCCATTTTCCATCTTGTTGCCCACTCACTTAACCTGCTTGTATCTTTTTGCAGCCTCTCTATGTTCTCCTCAGAACATGCATTCGCACCTAGTTTGGTATCAGATTGTTACTCTGCCTCTTTGATTAAGTTTCTAATATAGACTGTAAATAGTTGAGGCGTGGGCCTTGATCTTTGTGGCATTCCAGTTATCAAAGTCTACCAACTTGAAAATGCCCCATTTAACCCTACTCTAAACTCCTATCCACTTCTTCATGCTCGTACTGCACCCCAAACTCCATGAGCTCTTACCTTGTGTATTAATCTTTTGTGTGGCATCTTATCGAATGCCTTTTGGAAATCCAAGTATACTATATCTACAGGTACCCCAGTTTCATCCTCAAAAAACGGCTATAAATTGTCAGCAGGATGTCCCTTTTATAAAACAATGTTGACCTGTGCTAATCATACTATGCTTTTCTAAATACATTGTTAAGTCTTTCTTAACATTGTATTCCAGCACTTTCCTGATAACTGATGTCAAGCTGTAGTTCCCTGCTTTCTATCTGCCGCCATGAATAGCAGTTTTGTATTTGCTAACTTAGTAGCGCACAGTGGTTAGCACTGCTGTATCATTGTACTGAGGACACGGATTCGATCCTGGCCAGTGTCACTGTCCCAGTGGAGTTTGCACATTCTCCCCGTGTTTGTGTGGGTCTCACCCCCACAACTCAAAGATGTGCAGGCTAGATGGATTGGCCATGCAAAATTCCCCCGAAATTGGAAAAAAAAGAATTGGGTATTCTAAATTTATTTTATTGGAAAATCGTATTTGCAAACTTCAAGTCTGCTGGGGCCATTACAGAATCTAGGAATTTTGGGAATAGCAAGGATCCTAACCAGTGCATCTGCTATCTCTGCAGATAGTACCCTAGGATGTCGACCAATCTTGTGGATTTGGTGAGTTTTGGTGCCTTGAGTTTTTCCAGTGCTTTTTCTCTCTGCTGATATAAAGTACCATTAAATTCCTCATTCTTTTTAGCCATAGGTTACCCACTTCCTGGTATGCAACTTTTGTCTTCTGTTGTGAAGGTGGAGACAAAATATTTGTTCAATGGCCATGCCATTTCCTCCTTCCCACTCTTGTCTCTGTTTCTAAAGGGATTGATACTTTTAGCTACTCTCTTCCTTTTAAATACTTGTAAAATCTCTTAAAGTCTGTTTTAATATTCCCAACTAGTTTACTCTCATTCTACATATTTTTTTTTCCTTTCATGGTGCTTTACTAGTTTCTAATCCCAATCCTCCCAAACCATTATAAGCCTCATCATTTACTTTGATACTAAACCCCCTCAGTAAGCCACAAATCGATCTTTCTCGCTGAGTTTTTGTTTTTCAGTGGAATGTGTTTTGTTGAACACTTTGAATTTTTTATGTAAATATTTGCCTCTGTTCATTTCCTGCCATACCTTTAAGCTTAACCAGCACTCCCCGCAAACCTATGTAATTGGCTTTATTTAAGTTTGAGATTTTTGTTTTGTGATTGTAGTAAGTTGTTGTCAAAAGTGGACAATCAAAAATAGCTTTATTCCGAGTTGGTTCCGCAACATATTGCTCCAGGAAATTCTCAAAATCATTCTCCAAACTCCTCTTCCAGATCACATTTGCAATTTGATTGGTTCAGTCTTTATGAAGATTGAAGTTTCTTAGAATTTCATAGAATGTACAGTGCAGAAGGAGGCCATTCGGCCCATCGAGTCTGCACCGGCACCTGGAAAGAGCACCCTACCCAAGGTCAACACCTCCACCCTATCCCCATAACCCAATAACCCCACCCAACACTAAGGGCAATTTTGGATACTAAAGGCAATTTATCATGGCCAATCCACCTAACCTGCACATCTTTGGACTGTGGGAGGACACCGGAGCACCCAGAGGAAACCCACGCACACACGGGGAGGATGTGCAGCCTCTGCACAGACAGCGACCCAAGCCGGAATCGAACCTGTGAAGCAATTGTGCTATCCACAATGCTACCGTGCTGCCCCAAAGTCTCCAGTAACTATTACATTGGTTTCTTTTACAAGCTCCCATAACTTCTTGTTCAATGCTCTGTCTAACCGTATGATTAGGGGGACTGAAAATCTATATAATCTATGTTATGACCCCATAAACAACTCTCAGCAGTGATCCTTGCTATTCCTAATCTCCAACCATTCTGTTTCTACCTCCAGATTTTTCTGAGCTAAGATCCTTTCTCACTAAAGTCCTTATGTTATCCTTTATATCAGGGTTGCCTTCCACTTTTTTCATTCTGCCTGTCCATTTAAAAAGATTGTGTACCCTGGTCTATATATTTCCCATGTAACCATGTCTCTTTAATGCTGATTAGACCTAATCCGTTTATCTCTATTTGTGCCATTATGTCTGTTGTTCATCTATTTATTGTAGATTCAGGTAAATTGAGTTCAATTTTATTTTTAACAACTATTCCCAGACCTTGCTCTCTGTACGAATGCCAATGAACTCTCTTGTCATTTCTTGCCCCGCTGTGTATCCATATCAATGTACATTCCTATTGCCTCAATTTTTACGTTCAGATTTCTAAATCTCTCTTCACCTAAAACCCTCCTCTCTCTCTGTTAGTTTAAAGCCATGTTTTCCAACTCTGGCCATATTTGCTGGTGCATTCTTGTCTGTATGCTCTGGCCCTTGCTGTCATTCCCTGGTTATCATCACTTATATCACTACCCTGCACTATTGTCTTGTCCTTTCTCTCTAACTTTCCAAATTTTTCCTCGCATGAACCCACCACCCACCTCCCCACTACTTTTTTGAAGTCCTCTGCATTCATTCCTCATATGCACTTTGTGCTCCATTCCTATCTGAACAATGGCAAAGGAGCTTGGCAGAGTGAAGCTCAAATAATCCCCATTATCTCAGCAATTTCATCATTTTAGTCCATGCAATATTGTTTTTCGTTCGTGCATCCCAATTCATAATAAACAGTAGAGAGGGCATTGAAGGAGACTATGATGGTGGACAGAGTGATGCTGGGTAGAAGCTGGAAGCTCAGCACAATTATTTTGCAGACATTTTTGAATCGTTTTTGAAATGCAATTTTGCCTTGAAATTAATGTCTTTAAATATTAATGCAGAAAGGCAATCTAATGAACTTCCTCTCGGTGCTATTTTAACGGATGTACTAACTCATCCAGAGTGAAGGTGTTAATGGCCTCGGTTGAAGTAACAAACTCCATATAAATGCAACGTGTGTATATGTTCACAATCAGGCATGATTTCCAAGTACTTAAAGATTTTGTTTGAAATTTCAAGCACATGACTGCAGATCTCTCCCTGATGCAATGGGACTAAAATGATGACATTTCACTGTCTAAATCTGGAATAATTGGTGGTTTGGGGTAGTGAGAAATGCTGACTGTGAATCTCCTTTGGAGCTGTTTTATAGAAGCATTTTTAGCCTGCTTATTTAACAGTTTCTCTCTCTCTTAATGGAATGAATGTATTCATGTGCTCTGTTGGAATTCCCAGACATTGGCAGGTTTGCCTGATCAAGATTCCTTCTATGATGTAGTGGACTGTCTGGAAGAACAGGCGATGGAAGCTATTTCGCAGAGACACTTGAACAAAAAAGGAACTGACTTGGATTTGGTCGAACAATTCAATATTTATGAGGTAATATTTCACACACTCACATTAACGTGAACATAATGACATTGTTTTTCGAAAGCTGCTGGGGAGGAAGAGCATTGTGGCTGGAAGTCATTTGGAAAGGCTGAGTCTCTGGCCATGTGGGTCCATATTCCACTTCAAGCCAGCAGAGATCAAGGGAATTAAGCTGCAATTGTTGAAGTGAAGCACTTTGGAACAGAATATTGTTGGGCCATAAAGTCACGGAACTGCAGAAACTATAGTCTCCAGTAAGCAACTTTAACAGGTTGGCGTTTTACTGAAAGGGTGGAACTTTTTATGCATATTTTGTTGGCGTTGATGTAGGTTGCGAACTTGTGCAAACGCAACACTTAAACTGGGACAAATGGCAACACACTTTAGTCTCTGGCCAAGATACAGTCATAACAGAGACATGGAAATGAACATACCAGTGCTTTTTTCCATCACACCTCTCGCTACTCCAATAATCTAACTTGGCAGCAGCTCGCACAAGTAATTGTTATGCAAGTGTGAACTTATGAGTGTTAGAAAGCCATTGCGGCTTGGTTGAGGGCAGCACAGCTAAGATAGCTATTGGCCTCAACTACAACTATTTACAGAGGGTTGACTAGATAGCAATCAGCTGGGAGCATGATGACTCCCTTTTCACTCCCACAAGGGGCCATCCAAATCCTTCACCTTTGCTACGCATGGGACAGCATAATTCTTCAGAAAGTTAGAACAAGGCAATGGTGTCTTTGAGATGTATGTTAGAGACATGTCACTACCTTAGTCTCTCAGTCATTGAATGTTGACTTCAGAAATTGGGAACTATGATTGAACATGCCTCATGTTTCCACAGTGAAGGAGGATGGAACAATGTGGATTGCATTCTCAGTGAATAGGAAGGAAAAAGATCATCTTCAAAGAGAAATTATGGCTTTGGTACACTCTCAAAATAATTAGGGATTATTTTTTTCTCTTTACAGATACTGATTGACTCACTATTTATTTCAAGTATTTCCCTTTTGTTTTAAATATGACAATTCATTTTTCTTTCAATGACATGATTTTTGGCACTTTGTTGAAAAGCATGGGCAGGATTCTCCAACACCCTGCCGGGTGGAAGAATCGCCAGGGGGGGGGGGCGCGTGAATCTCGCCCCTGCCGGCTGCCGAATTCTCCGCTGCCAGAGATTTGGAGGGGGTGCGGGAATGGGCCGAAGTCCCGTCGATGGGCCGAAGTCCTGTCGGTTCTATGCAGGTCTCGCTGGCGTAAATTGGAGTTGATCACTTACCGGCGGGACCTGGTGGCGCGGGCGGGCTCCGGAGTGCTCGGGGGGGGGGGGGAGATCTGGCCCTGGGGGGTACCCCCACGGTGGCCTGGCCCACGATCGGGGCCCACCGATCCACGATCGGGCCTGTGCTGTGGGGGTACTCTAATCCTACGCGCTGGCCGTGTAAGCCTCTGCGATGGCCGATGCGAAGACGAACCCCGTCCTGCGCATGCGCGGGGATGACGTCTGCAGCCGCTGACGCTCCCGTGCATGCACGGGCCTGCGCCGGCCGATGGAGTCCCTTCGGCCCCGGCTGGCGCGGCGCCAAATGCCTTCCATGCCGACCGGCGGGGCGCATATCATTCCAGCGCCGGCCTAGCCCCTAAGGGCGCGGAGGATTTGGGGGCTGCCCGACGTCGGAGTGATTCCCACCACTACACTGCGCCATTTCTGCCCACCCTGCCAATTCCCGGAGAATCCTGCCCTACAACTTTTAGAGAAATAATACATCAACCTTAAAAGGATAACTCCTAATCTTGCAGCAGTTTGAAAAAAGCAAAGCTAAAGCCTTTGTGGATTAATCTCTGCTAATATCCATGGACAGTCTCTGGTGTATTTAGCATTGTCTGCAATTTTCCTATCTGATTTGTGAACATCCCTTTCCTCTGTAAGCAGTAAATCTATTGGATACGTCTATCCCCCTTCTCCCCCTCCATGTGCCAGAGATCTATCTCCTTCGGCCACAGTCAGAGTTTTGTGCGCAGTTCCGGTTACCGCACTACAGGAAGGATGTGATTGCACTAAAGAGGGTGCAGAGGAGATTCACCAGGATGGTGCCTGGGCTGGAGCGTTTCAGCTATGTAGAGAGGCTGGCTAGCCTGGTGTTATTTTCCTTGGAGCGGGAAAGGCTGAGGGGGGACCTGTTTGAGATGTACAAAATTCTGAGGACATAAATAGAGTAGATAAGAAGGAGCCTGTCCCCTGAATAAAAAGGTTAAAAAAACTGGGGTGGGGCGGGTTGTGGCGTAGATTTGAGGTGAGGGGCAGGAGGTTTAGAGGGAATTTGAGAAAAAACAAATTTGCACCCAGAGGGTTATGGGAATCTGGAACTCGCTGCCTGAAAGGGTGGTAGGAATGGGAATCCCCTCAACATTTAAGAAACATTTAGATGAGCACCTGAAAAGTCATACAAGGCGACGGACCAAGTGCTGGAAAGTGGGATTATAATAAACAAGTGCTTCATGGCCGGCGCCATGTACTGTAAAGCTCTATGACTTTATCTGATCCACTTCCATTGTATATCTCCTTTGTAATTCTCACGGCCATTGTAAAGTCTCTTGGGATTTAATACGTCATTGCTATTAAAGATGTTGAATCCCTCAATCAGATCATTCTCTCTCTCCTCTCATCCATTGTAAGCAAGTATAGACCCTGCAGTTCTGTAACTCAGGTGCATGATGTGTGGTATTGATCCCTTTTCCAATGACATGATGGATTTCATTTCCAGGCTTAGTCTCGCATGCTATGTTTTGAATAGCCTTGTATATCATAGCCATGTTCATAAATTGGTTCAGAATCCACCAACACTCCAAATCCTGCCCTGCTCATTTTGGCATTGTTTAAGTCCTATCTTTCTTCCTTTGTTACAATATTTGCCATTTCTCACCCCAATTTACCAATCTATCCAAATCGCAATGCTTTTGAAATGTTTGTAAGGCTCTTTTTCCCACCCGCCCCATCTTTGCATCGCATGCAAAACTTTGATTATCATGCCTCTACTCTCTGGTTCGAACTGATAGCAGATACCATGACCTCATGGTTATTGCCCTACAGTTAATAACCCAGAGGTTGAGGGTTCAAAACTCACTATAGCAAGTTGTTAAATTGAATAGACCAAAAACTGCCAGCCCCTGTACATGGGAGAGAAAATATAGGTCTGTTAAACCTCACACATATGGAGAAATTCTAGACAGCAGAAGTTGTACATAAATGGCACCAAATTGGGGTGGATAGTCAATACTGAGGATGACTGCAACAACTTACAGGAGGATATTAATAAATTGCGGAATAGGCAAATAATTGGGAGCTGAAATTCAGCACAAATAAATGTGAGGTGGTACAGAATAGGGAGGTCACATATAACTGGGAAGGCATGAGTCAAGTTGGGGTAGAGAAACAAAGAGAGCACAGAGTTTAAATACACCAATCACAAAGGGTTGCGTCACAGATTAGCAGAGCTATAAGAAAAGAAAATGAAGTGCTAGGCTTTATTTCCAGAGGAATGTCATTAAAATGCCCTACATTGAGACTTGATAAGACCACACTTGGAGTACTACATGAAGTTCTGATGGCCATATATAAATAGTATAGAGAGGGTGCAGTGAAGACTTCCGATGGTCATACCAAATTTAAGGGGTTGCAAATGAGGAAAGGACAAAGAGGCTGGATTTCTTTCTCGGGCGGGGGGGGGGGGGGGCGGTGGTGAAAATTTGAAAGAATGCTTCCACTCGTGGGGAAGGGCATAGCTAGAGGCCATCAGCATTGAATAGTCATTGAGAATTCCAATGAGGAATTCGGAATAAACGTCTGGTAAAAATGTGGAACTTGCTACCACACAAAGTTCTTGAAGTGAATAGAACAGATGCAATTAAGAAGAAGCATTTGAGGGTGAAGAGCAATAGTTATGATAATAGATTTGGGTGAGGAAAGAGGCTCAAGTGAAGCATAAATGTGGTCGTGGACTGTTTGGGCCGAAAGGCCTGTTTCTGGGCCGTGAGGCCCATGTAAAATTCATTTCAATCTGTTTCTCATTATTTTTCCCCACTTACACATTGACCTGTCACAGGCTACTTATATTAGCTGATTCTGGTCACTGCGCTGGGATTGTGGTGACTTTCTGATGTCAGGCCTGAAGTGTAATTTGGGCATCAAATCACTGAATCAAAATTGAGGTCTTTGATCCAGCCCAGATCCACGTGGCCTGTGGGTACGTTTTATGTCACAGCAGAACCATTGGTGCAACAGTTTTGATGTAATTGTAGGGTTGGTGTAACCTGCATCTGGTATGATGTCCTGAACTTGACATCTGGCACACAGCAGAGTGACACTCCCTCAAAAAAGTAGTCTTGTTTTTCACTTTGGAGTTAGTGTGGGACACCATACCTGATTTACACTCCCAGATTTGGTTTGACATTGGGTGAGGCAGTGCATTGATTATGTTTCTAATAATTTACAGTAGCCAAGTTCAAATCCCCCAATGGCAGTGTGGCCTTAAAATCAGTTGAGTAAAAGTAATTGAATAAATCTGGACTAAAAAGGTGACATCAGTAAAAGTGAGAAAAAAGTTGCCAGGTTGTTGTTAAAAGCCGAACTGATTTACAAATGTTCTTTAGGGAAGAAAATCAGCTATCCTTACCCGGTCTGGCCAAACGTGACTGCAGTCTAACATCTCAGCAGTTGACCAACTGCTCTATGGAATGACCCAGCAATCCACTCTTGTATCAATCAAACTGTTTCATTAGGGGCTTCAATGTCCATTACCAAGATTGGCTGGGAGATACAGCCACTGTCTGAGCTGATTGAGACCTGAAGGTCATAGCTGGCAGATTTGGCTTGTGGTTGGCGTTGCTAGAAGCAACACGGGGGAATAACTGACTTGCCCAGCTTCAGGTTGATGCAGGTAACTCATTAGGCTACACAATTGTGTGAAAGCAATGCAGCACCTTCACCGTGTAGACTGTAGCAGTTCAAAAAGACGACCCACCACCATAACCTCAGTGCAGCAGGGGCTGGGTGATGAACACCAGTCTTGCCAGCGACAAGGGTTTTAAAAAAAATAAATAACCAGGTGCTTATACTTTGGGAAACAAACAAAATAGAATATGAATTTTCACATGTTCAAATGTGCATATATCAAATCACTTTTCCTAATTGATTTACAGATGGGCCTGAAACATGAAGATGGTGATGATGACACTGTTACTCTGAGTGGGCGCAAGAATCGGCGGAGATCAAGTCTTGGCGTGAATGAGCGACGTGGTTTAGAACGACGGAGAAGTCGAAGACATTCAGTGCAAAACATCAAGAGCTCATTGTCTGCCCCGACGAGTCCTTGCAGTCCCCTGCCTGGTCATTTCCGTTCACACTTTCTGTTAGCCAGTGGCCAGCGGCACGAAGATCTCAGCGAAAAGTAAGTCTTTGTCAAAAGTTGAAGAAAGCATGGAAACCATGTTAAACTGTGTTCCTTTTTGTGAGGTGATCTTTACTCCATTCTCCCCAGTCTCACTGAAGTTAAAATGGCTTTTTATCCTGTAATTTCCTCTTGCGTTAGTTACCATATTGGAGACAAATTGGGAATCAACTTGGGCTCATCTTTACAGAGGAAAAGGGGCACAAAAGAAACTATTAACTACGCATATTGATATATAGCAGAGCCCCCAAAAGTCTAATCTACTGGTGTCATAGCTCAAACCACCCAATTCAAATATCCTGATGGACTTGTGCACATCCACAGATTAACACAACAGGAAATTTACAGATTAAAATATTACACATGCATATAAAGCTGGAATTTGTTAGGGCACCGATTTTGGGAGGAAGTTCCCCAGTTGTGAAGTAAGATGTTGTGAAGTAGGATACGCGCTAGTTCATGAGGCATGTAAGCATTATTATGGGTTTGTATACACAAATGCCAATTGAATGAGAATAATTTGTCATTTTGGCAATTGGAAATTAAAATTTCATTCAAGAGATTGACATTGGACCCAGAAAGCCTTTAAACTAGGTGAAATGACTAAAACTATCAGCACTGAATTTTCAAATGTCTGGAGGTGTGGATGGCAATGTTATTTAGTCAGTGCATGTAGAGTTCTACTTTCTATGATAGTGTCAACTCATGTCAAGGTGCTGAAGGTCACCTGTGTTCTTTCCACTCTTGGCCCATATTAGGCCTGAGACAAATATGGCTGTCAAAAAGCAGCTGTTCCCTTCACTTAAATATAATGGACATGCCGTTGTATTATGGCTCCGCTTTGTGCCCATGGCAAGGTCAGATAATTTCATCCTGTCCTCCACACGAGGCTTGCATCTAAAAGAAAAATCAGGCCCATTGTGTTTCATAGTCGACAGCAGCCTAGACTTCTCTATTCAAAGTTTGGAAGGAATGCCATGGCTGCCATCAATTAAAGGAAATGTTAAATTTGATTCCTCCCAACTTTTCTATATTAATTGTATTGAAAATTTACATCTTTTGAGTAGAGGCTCTTGCCTGCTCGTGCTAACTTGCACCTGAGCCTCATCTTGACCTGACCAAAATGGGAATCCTGACTCTCGTATGCCTGCTGTATTGCGCAGCTCTCAGCCGACTATCTTCCCGTGTCCTCCTACACGCCGCAGTTCATTTCTCGTTTAGTCTCCTTCATTCCTGTTTTTGACATCCAATTTATTCTATTCAGCAAAGATGGGGCTCAGCAGTACATGGTCTGCCATGCCGATGAACCAAACCAGTCTGATGTATTTGAGGCCAATCTCTCAGAATGCAATGCGTAAGTACAGGGGGCTGCATTGAATTGCATGACTACAGCTGGGTCACTCTTCTGCTGCTCCTTGTGCTTCACCTGTCTGGGGGTCGGGGCTCTCTTGTGCAAAGCTTTGGTTGTTGGACATGCGGTGTCTATATTAGTAATGATCTCCTCTTTGTTTTGTCAAACTTTTCCTTTGTGGATATAATTTTCGTAATTTGTAATCATAGACTCTCAACAGTGCAGAAGGAGGTCATTCCATCCATCGGGTCTGCACCAACCCTCCAAAAGAGCACCCCACACAGGCCTATTCCCCTGCCCTATCCCTGCAACCCCACCTAACCTGAAAACTAAGGGGCAATTTTATCATGGTCAATCCATCTAATGTGCAAATCTTTGGACTGCAGTCCGCAATGCAGTTTTAATGCAGTCAGAGCTCTGAAAATACTAAGACAAAGTTGCAATTTTTCCTAAGTTTGTTGCTTTTATAAAATGTTTGGTGCTTTTTTCTGTGGTGCCTTCTTGTGATATGTTTGGTCTGAAATAATACAGATGTGAATGTTACAAGGCGAGTAAGTCACCCAAACAGAGTGAAAGAAGCACTTCCAATTTGCAATGGCCACAATATGCCAGTTTACAATAAAATGGTGCATCTTTGCTAGGATCTCCCATACTCCTTTCCTTCCTTTTTCCATACTTCACCCCTTTGTTTCCATTCTCAAATCCTTCATCTGTTTGTTTTGGGTTTGGACAATGCTTCAAAATACAGATGTCAGCGCTTCTCGAAATAGCAGCCTCTACTGCACTTGCATGAGCTCTTTCTTCAGATGTTAACATGGTTCATTATCAGTGGGTTGAAGCTAGCTTCACTGCAGGCTTGAGCACATAAGCTTGGCTGCCAATTCTGGCCCAAATTGATGCGAGTGTTTGGTGTGGTTTAAAAACCAAGGTATGTCTGTTCAGATAAAGGGAAGCGATCCCAGGCTTTAGAATGGATGATCACACTATGTCATGGTCTAGAATGCTACCAGAAACAGACTATTTGATTGTTTATGGGACCTTACTGCATGCAATGCGACTTTCACATTTGTCTACAGTTGGTGTTAATTCGGTCAGTGTTTACCCTCTGTAATTTTGAATTGTTCAAGGTGAGGAATCTGCTGCTGATGCTACACTGAAGGGGAACAATGAGTGTTTCGAGGAATTTTAAAGGTTCCTTTGAATGTTCGCAGGACGAGTGTGGCCCAGTTACTGGTTCTTTTCAGCCTCGCAGCTACAATTGGTAGCTGGGAAGAGTCAGGAGTTTTCTTGACAGTGTGCACCTGTATATTTCTCAGTGAAGCTTTGATTGTGTTCTCATCGCCCTGTGTCTTTCTTGACCAAAGAACGTTTGCTTGCACGGAGTAAAAAGGACAGGTGAAGGGACATTGAGTTCATTGGCGCTGTTGTCATGAAAATGGTTTGAAAGTGTGGGGCTGGATTGGATTTTGATTTGCAATCATTCAGTTCTTTGGAGTAGAAAATGGATTATGTACGAAGTTTGCGTCCCCTAAATATGCATTTAATTAAGAGAAATGTAAACGTCTCGTTCGGAAAGGTTCCCCTCGTGAATTAAACGGTTACGATTCATAGATGTTAAGTGCCTGAAACAGAATAAAAGCCCCTTTTGAATTGTTGTTTATACAGTATAAAAGTGTAAATCTTCGTAAGGCTGCAGGATTTGAAGCTTTATCTGGAACGAATAGAGTGCTTGGATGAAGCTGTTTCTTTCCAGTGATATTCTGCTTATCCAAACAGTGGTTGTCTGAGTCCTTTTATTACTCAAGTTACCGGATATTAGCCATTCATTTTATATCTTCTTTGTCATAACGGTATGCTGCAGCATTAGGGGACCATCTGTCTCCAAAGGACCACCGGGACTAGGTAAAATCTTCATTGCTTTTTAGCACAATTTGGTACAAATTATAGTATAATTGTTTGCAGCTTTAAAAAGAGTGTTTTGTTTATTTTATGAGAATTTAATTCACTACTTTTAACAAAACTACCAAAAGATCCAGGTTTAAATTGACCACTCTAAATTGTCTAAAATAATATCCAAAATGGACAATAAGTGCAAGATATGCGAAATGTAAGTTTCCAGACTGTTAAAACCTTTTCCGTTTCATTGCTAAATTGAAGTAATTACTGTTCTCCACATTCCTTTGACCATGAAATATTTACCTTTTTACTTCTGATAGAAATTTTACTTCAGAGACGCTTCATTTCTGGTGTTGGTTCATGGAAGATATTTTCTGTGACGCGTTGATTACAGTCAACACTTGCTCACCCCCCCCTTACTCCCTATTCCTTTTCCTATTTCAGCCATGGCTCAGTTGTTGGCAACGCACTCAACTGAGTCAGAAGGTTTGTGTTTGAAGTTCCCCTCCGAAATCCTGAGCACAAAAGTCTAGGTGGGATCTACCAGTGCAGTACTGAGGAAATACTGCAGTCAGACATGCCGTCATCGGCTCATAACATAGGACATTACAAAACTATGTTATGTAACGACTAGAAGACTTTAGGAATATTGGATTCTACATTATGGGCGATTTAAGGGTTCAAATCCTGGGGTTAGTGCGTTTGACTGCAGTGGTATGTTTTCTTTTAATTCTGTTTTGCAGGGCCAGTGCTTTAAGCAGCCAGCAGGTGAAATTGAGAAAGGAATATGTTTTTCAGTCTGGACTAATGGATTATGGTTTGACTGGGAAAGGACCTGGGGAGTTGATGTGCTTTGCAGCCTGCAAAGAGAATTTGTTTTACAGCTTGGGGAGATGAGGTCATTCCTGGGTGGAACGCAGGAATACAGAGAGACATTTTGAAAGGTTTTAGAGAGACATTTTGAAAGGTTTTAGAGAGACATTTTGAAAGGTTTTAGAGAGACATTTTGAAAGGTTTTAAGAAGCAGTTTTTGGAGAAAGCTTTGGAGAGTGGAGTTGAATTCTGATCTGCCTGACACCGAGTCCACAATTCTCCCACATTAAAATATGGGGCGGCATTCTCCCCTACCCGGCGTGACAGAAGGTGCCGGAGTAGGGGAGTGGCGCCAACCACTCAGGGGTCGCGCCTCCCCAAAGGTGGGGAATTCTCCCCACCTTTGGGGGCCAGCCCCACGCCGGCGCGGTTAGCACCAGAAGACTGGCACAAAAAACCGGTGCCCCCCGGTGTGGGGCTGGCTGAAAGGCTTTTGCCGGTCCGCGCAAGCGCCGGCAGTGACGTCAGCGGCAGCTGGCCGCTGACGTCACTGCCGGCGCATGCGCGATGCGGGGTTCTCTTCCTCCATGGCGGAGGCCGTGGCGGCACGAAAGGAGAAAGAGTGCAGCCAGGGCACTGGCCTGCAGTCTGAGCGGGGTGCCCCAATCGCGGGCCAGGCCACCGTGGGGGCACCCTCCCAGGGTTCGATCGCCCCCCCAGGACCCCGGGGGCCTGCTCGCGTCGCTGAGCTCGCCGTTCCAGAGGTGGTTTAAACCTCGGCGGCGGGAGAGGCCTCCCAGCGGCGGGACTTCGGCCCATCCGGGCCGGAGAATCACCGCAGGGGCCTCTCGGATCGGCGGGGTGAGATTCCTGCCCCCGCCACTTCCTGGGTGGCGGCGAATCTCTGCCACGGCGGGGGCGGGATTTTAGGCGCCCCCAGGCGCTTCTCCGACCCTACTGGGGGTCGGAGAATTTCGCCCATGTTGAGAGCTGTATGCTTCGTGTTGTTTAATGGAAATTGAGTAGTAGTGGTTAAGGGGTAATTGTAAGCTGTTGTGAAGTTTTTAAAAAAAACTTTAATATTGCATCCATAATAAAGTTTTGTTTTAAAAATACCCAAACCCCATTTCAACATTCAATACTACTAGAGTAGATCATCTTCTCTGTCTTGCAAATAAACTAAACTATTGGAGTTTTGGTCAGTATCCTAGCCACTGTTGGGGTCTAGTCTGCGATCATAATAGTTACATAACTTGAGCACATTTTACTGGGCATTTGTAAACTGCACTATAAATACAAGACTCCAAAATGAACTTCTGCTGTAACCTTGATCAAGCTGCCCAGTTACAATATGTGCTTTCGTTCTCAGTATCAACCATGGGCATCAAGCTGCATTAATAGGGACACAACATACTCTTCCATAATCTACGTTTATGCCATCTGGATCACTTAATTGTAAGACAGAATATTTTAAATGACAGTCACCCTCATAAATTTAGTTGCTATAATGGTACATCAAACGCTAAGCTAGTAATTAAAACACTGGTATGATCTGACAATTTGACTTTTCAGTCATGCCTGTCATCAAGCTTGAGTAATGGTTGTAAATTTAGGCTGCATTTTGCTTTTAACCACGATCCTTACAGTCCACCATCTCTCCGTTTCTCCCTCTTGTCAGCAGTGTGATGGCAGGAACAGATGATTGGGGGCAGGGTTATAGCATCAGCTGGAAACTCTTAACTTGTGGTGCTTTGTCCATGTTCTTCTGATGCGGCTGAGGAACAGAGGATGTGATTCTTCTACCCCCACCCCGATCATACTAACCTGAATATTAAAGTCCTGTCACTTGGGAGAGTTTGAAGAAAGGAGTATCCATTGTAAGTCACTAAGTTGGAACAATGCTGGTAGGCTTGCTGGTTGCTGTAGGAAGTTCAGCAAGGGTAAGATATAATAGTTATTGCATTGACAAACATCTAGCAATGAATCCTGTGCTTTGAGTGGGTAGATTGTTTTTTGCAAACCTCATTTAACGAAATACAACTGGATATTTATCCATTTTGCTTAATGATTTTTTAATGAAAAACTCTTGTATTCATTATTTAAGGGAACAGTAAGATTTGATAATTAATAAAAAATAACTGAGAGGTACAAGGTCTAATAAAGCAGTGTATAATCTTTTAGTTAAATTACTCTGGTTCTGGGGCACTGAAATAACAATACCGGTCATGATTATTCAAAAGGTTTGTGTGAAATTAAATGAGTTAATTGCTCTGCATAAGTAGTGCAGCATACAATGTTAGGCAAACATCCTGTAGTGAAAATGTGGTGCTTGCTGTTCAGTAATGGAAAAAGGGCTGTGCAATTTAGCTTTGATCGTTCAGTAGCTTTTGTGCGGGAAAAATAGCACGTGGATAATTCAATGTCAACAGCAATTTAATGCTGCCAATGTTTTGATTCGTAATGACGGAGTGGAAATCTGTCTGAAGATGGGGAAAGTGAATATTTCCTTGGAAAAACGTTGCAAGGTTGCCAAAAAAAATCAGGAAAATTGCATCGGTGTGGTTAAGCAGAGTCCGCCTCCCAAGGTCTGATTGTGATCTGAAGTATTTTATTGTTTTGGAATTCTGAAGTAAAACTGGCAAAATGCGAGGACGGAGAACAACAGACAAAATAAACAAAGATGTATTCCTATCCTTTGCAGTAGAATATTGAACTTGTGCCGCAATAAATGACTTGAATGGAAGTTGCAAGTGTAAGACACATAAAACCAAAGGGAACTCTTGTGACATGAATCTTGAGAAGGACCAAGCCCATGGACAGCAGTCTGAGCCCTTCCAGTCCTGATAGTGCAGGGCAACGTTGGGGTAAGTATTGCAATTAGCACCAGAAAAGGCTTTTGGTATGATTTTCAGTGGAGGAGGAGGAGGGGGGGGACAGAACATTGAAGTGGATAATAGGATGTGGGGGGCTAAAGTTCAGAATAAAATGGGAAATGATAACATAGAAAGAGGAGATCCCGGTGTAGCCAGATCAGGCCAACCTGTCTCCCCTATAGTGAGATGGGAAGAAAAGGTACAGCGCTGTCCGGGCCCCAGGCAGCACTACCACGTTTCCTAGTGACCTGAAAACATTGAGGCCTGCAGAATCTGTCATCTCCCCCTATATAGTAATTCAAAAAACAAAGTAACCTGATATTGACGTGGAGAATGATGACTTTTTTTGATTGGACTGCCTTGTATTATTGCTCATTGTAATAATGCAGTTACTCTATTCGGAGCTTGGTCATAGCAGGAAACTTCCAGACGGGTAGCAGAAATGCTTTAAGAACCTCCTTGAAGCATCCTAGAAGAGGTCAGACATCTTCCCTGAGTCATATAGGATATAAAAACAAAGTGCGTCAAAATTCAGGTCTGGCAGCGTATGTGCGAGAGAATCAGTGTTATAGTTATCGTTTCAAGTCCAAAATGACTCTCATATTGGACTCCAAACGTTAACTGTTTCTTTCTACAGAGATGCTGCCAGGCCTACGGAATATTTCCAGCCCAGCATCCACAGTTTGTTCCGTTTACTTTAGTGACTCAGATGGGAGAATCTGGTTTGTGACTGACTTAAAATGGAGAAGGTTCATTCAAAAAGACACTGAAAATATCGAGAGATATTTTGGGAACATGCTGAGGTGAAGTCAGAAGGATGGCACACACATCAAAAGAACTCGTCTACCTGATCCTTCGAGCACCACCTGGCCCACATTTGGCAGAGTCTGCAGGTCATACCTTGGACTTATCAGCCATCTCCAAATTCATTGAATTGGAGTAGAAACAAGTCCTCCTCAATGCCCAGGGACTGCCCAAGAAGAAGATTGCTCACTGCACAGTAAGCACTGTGTTATCACCTGTACACAAAGAACTGGAAAACAACAATAAGTTGCAAATTGAAGGAGGGCAATTAAATGTTCTATTCCAGTTCAAATCGAGCCTCCACAGGAAGAATAATGGAATAATTAATGGAATTGACCAAGTTCAACATTATTGTCCAATATGATGGCACTAAGAGACAGCTTGACTTTTTGTTTAGATCTAGTTAAATGGTATCACCTTGGGCAAAAGATGAAACCGAGATCAAGTGGTTTTTAATCAGAAATATTCTGCAGATATTAATCCCTGACATAAAATGAGCTCAAATGGCAGTAAATTGAAGTTGTCTGTAGTTGCAGCAAGGATAGAGGGCTCAAATCAAAAGCGGAAAGGAATCATAATCGTGCAAATTGGACACTAAAATAATAACAAACATAATACAAAATAAAATAGCATCAAATAAGTTCAATCTCATAGATAAATGTGGTAAGGATGTAAAAAGTTGGAGGAAAGTGTATTTAAACCAAATATTTTAGCTATTACCTAAAAGTAGCCAACCAGAGGGTGATGACATTCATAATCTATTTTTTATCTGAAGAATTTTCGTGTTTCAATAAAATTGGACAAAATTACAATTTGGTTTTCCTTTAACATAAATCTAGTTTTAAGAGGAGTCTAAGCACACATCTGTGATCTGGGGATCATATTAACTACATTCAGATCAGCTGACATTTCTGAACAGACTTTGCCGTAAGTAATAAAAGGTCAGTTTTTTCTATTTTGCTTGGGATGTGGTGCAGAGATGAGCTCAGTGTATTGATGACATTATTCTCATTGCCCTCTGACAAATTCAGCCTTCCATGGAACACATGTTGGATAGCAATTGGGCGTATTATATTTTAAACAAAACTTTCATGTTGAAGCTGAATGGCTGAGTTGCTGCACCCAAGGGATGGAGGTAAGCACATAAATAGGAAGGGGAGTAGTAGGCCATTCAGTCCTTCAAACCTGTTACACCATTCAGTCTTCTACCTCAGTCATGCTTTCCCTAGCTTTGAAAAAGGGTCACCTGGACTCGCAATGTTAGCTCTTTTCTCTCCCTACAGATGCTGCCAGACCTGCTGAGATTTTCTCTATGCCTTCCCACACTATTCCCAGAGAATTTGACTCCCAATGTATACAAAAAATGTATCGATCTATGACATGAACACACTCAAATGAACAGCGGTCGAGAATTCCATAGGTTGACCGTCCTTCCTAGTGGTGAAATTTCCCCTCCTGTGGCTGACCCTTTTTCCAAAGCCACCCCTAATTCTTGACTCCCCGCCCTGAGGAAGCATGCTGCCCAATATAGAGCCCATCAAGAATTTCAGATGTTTTAGTAAGGTCACCTCATGGGCCTAGTCTACTCCTCATCCCCCCTCATCCCAGGAATCAATCTAGTGAGTGTTTGCCACACATCTAAGATGAGGCCTGGGACTTTGTGCACGTGCAACTGGAGCAGGAAATCTCACGGGTGGCCCAAATCATGTTTCACGCCAAAGTAAAAGCAAGATGTGACGATCCCAGCCCCTGCCCGTGATGTAACTGGATTTGGGAACATTATTTCCATACATTAACATCTCATTATTAGGCTTCTACACCTGCATCATTACCCCCCGCGGCCCAATAAAGTCCATTCACGTCGGCATGAAAGAAGATTGGCATGAACTACGACTGATTTCCCAAGGGGGCAGTGTTGGGGGGTGAGTTGTGCGGGGGGGGGGGGGGGGGGGGGGGGGGGGGGGGGGGGGTGCATGGTTGGGGGTTGGGGGGGGGGGTTCCTGATTAGCTTTTGTGCACTAAGGTGGCCTTTTAAAAAGGATGCCACCAACCTTCAAAAAACAAAGTTGCTGGTGGGGTCAATCAGAGCCCATCCTGCTAGCGTGATATTGTGGGGCCCACCCTTTGCTTTTATTGACTCAGTCTGGGATGATAGGGCGGACGAAGCTGCCTTTGGCTGGCCGCTTCAATGCTTCTTTCCCGCCCGCTATCGGCCTTTGCAGTGAAACTGTATATAGGCCACCCAAATGGTTGAGTTAAAATAAACCAAACTAACCACTGATAAAGCCTGGAATCTTTGCAACTGACATTTCCTCAGATTAGAACAACTATCTCTGCTATCTAACCATTGAGTCATCTTTGGTAACCCTTTGAATGTTAACTCTCTCAGATTTGAATTGTTAACGACCTCTATTTGTGCATCTAACTAAGAGCAAATATCCTTCTGTATATAATTTGCAAACTTTTTCAAATTTGTTCCTGTGCAGGATCATCCAATTTAATCCCTTCCCTTCACTCCCCTTTTTACAATCCCTCACTTTCCCCTTCCTATTCCCTGGATTTTCTAATTTCTCATTGAAAGGTCTAATTAATGGTCAAAGTTAAATGAAAAGCATTCCATTTTTTTCCCCAGACCTCTTAAAGTGGATTCAGTCAGAATAATGTCAATTCCACCTTCATTCCAGTTCATCCTACCATCCTGGTTCATTGGCTGGAGTTCAGCGATTCCTTGTGTCCCAGCCTCTTCGCGCTGACTCCTTTAAGTAATTGACGTGGTTTATATGTTCTACTTAAAAATAATCAGACAGCTGCAGCATACTTATTTTCGATATTCCGAATGTTGACCTGCCAGTTCCGACATGAGTATATGCTTTGCTGCATAAATCCTTCCTCTTTAAGCTATTAAGTTGTACATCTCAGTCTAGCAGTTACTGAAACTATCGTATTTCCTTGGAGTCAAGTGCATCATTGCTAAAAGGTCCACTTGCTTGGACAGAGACAGATGTATAGTACACAAATATTTGAAAATGATATCAATGAATCATACCACATGTGTTTTATATATATATATATATATATATATATTATAGATAATTATATTTTCATTATTATGTGTTCCGTTAGTTAACTTGTGTTAACCATGGCTCAGTTGTAGCATTCTTGCCTCTTGAGTCAGGAGGTTGTGGATTTCAAGTCCAACTTCAGGCCTTGGGTAAAATTATCTAGGCTGCCACTCTAGTGCAGTACTGAGGCAGTGATGTCTTTCAGATGAGACCCTGTCTGCCCCCTCAGTCAGGTGGATGAGGCATTCTTTCCAACAAGTTGACATTGAGTGTCTTTAAGACAGAAATTGATAAATTCTTGATTTCTCGAGGAATTAAGGGCTATGGGGAGAGAGCGGGTAAATGGAGTTGAAATCAACCATGATTGAATGGTGGAGTGGACTCGATGGGCCGAATGGCCTTACTTCCACTCCTATGTCTTATGGTCTTATGGTCTAAGTTGGCCCCAGTGCCTTGGTCAATTTGTGTGCCTCAATAAATAGGAGAAAAATTGATGATTTGGTTGTTATCGCAGTGTTGTTGATGGGACCTTGCTGTAAGCAGATTGGTTGCCATTTTTCCTATATTATAACAGTTGGCTACACTTTAATGGTACTTAATTGGCCGTAAAGCGCTTGGGACATCCTGTGTACCTGAAAAACACGAGACAAAGGCATGTTTTTTTTTTGCAGAATCAAATATTTTGGCAATTCATAATATAATTGTCATTTGTGGCCCTGCTTGGAGTTGCATCTTTGCATCTAAACTATTGGTGAGGATAGATTTGGATTTTTGTCATTATGCTGGTAGAAATGTTGTGATAGTTGGGCTGTCTGCACTGCATTGAGGATACAAAATTCATGCAAAGACTTTGGTTCAGATTGTGCTTTCAGTCAAACTTGAAGTCAATACAAAGGAAAATGGGTGGCAGGTGGGGGCGGAGTGGGGCAGCGATGTGGGGGCAAGAGGACGTGTTGGTAGACTGTGTTTTGTAATGGGCAGCCAATCTGCCACTGCCCATTTTATCCATTGCCAACACTGAATATTTTGCCTCGTGTGCAAAAGTGAGAAAACAATGAATATCTGGAGAATGCATCTTTGGGGGTGTGTAGGGTTCTTGTGCTGTATCTTAACTCAGTCACGTCTAACATCCTCTTAGCTCTCATAAAAATTCCATCTACTTCACCTGAACTCTGCATCAGTCAGTCAAATATCCTGAGGCTATTAATATCTTTATAATACTTCTCGATTTCTCTAGCAAGGAACTGGCAAAGACACCATGCGTCTAGTGTGCTATAAACCTCTCCGGTTGTGTCTCCACATATAAACTCTAAATCTGTCATTGCCTCTGCTTAATACAACTTTGTTCAAAATTTCCTGCTCCTTCAGCAACGGTTTTATTGGATTTTGTTTTGTTGTAGACATTTCTCTGAACTTCTCTGAGAGCTCTTTTCAATAATCAACCAAATGCATCAGTTTGTTGGCTTCTCGAACGAGAAAAGTAACCGTCCTTGCTCACACATCTGCTCCAGCGCTTGATGGCTTTGCAAATGAACCCTTTTTCTCAATTTCTATTTTACCATTTTCATCCTTAGTAGTGTTTATCCTTATCCAGGTTTGTCAGATCCACTGATTGCTCACTTCCAGTACGAACTATTGAGTAGATAGTTTCCCTCCCGCAGTCCATCCTTGGATGAGAAATCGAACCCTGAGTTCATCGGTCCTCTCTTATAAAAGACACAACGGCATTCTTTTGAAGAAAAACAAGCGGGTTAATGCCAGAGTCCTGGACAATATTTATCTGTCAATCAACATCACAAGAAACAGATTATCTGGCCACTATTGCATAGTTGTATTTGGGATCAAGCTGTGCACTAATTAGCTACCACATTTCCTACTATACAAGTGCCAATGCTTCTAAAATATGTCTTTGCCTGCAAAGCACTTTGGGGCATCCAAACTGAGTTCTAGAATGAACATTTTTATTTCAGATGTCCACTAGTTTCTGAACAAGCGCTCCAATTTGTCTTAGTCCCATTAAGTCTATTTTTTGTATATTTGTCTCTGCTTAAGAGGGTGATGTTCACCCATTAAAATGCTGGTCTAATCTAGTTGCATCAGTTATTTTTTCTTAAACATGGAAACCCTCACATCTTTCGTGTTTTAATTGAATCCTTAACCATGAGTATGAATTTCAGGATGGATTTTGCATACATTACTTTTCTCATGAATGGTTGGTGTTATAATTGAATGGGAAGAACCCAGAATGGAACACTGGCTCAATAGACTGCAACTTTTACTTTTTTTAAACACAAAGACATAGAGGAACAAAGTCACAGGACTACTGATTTGATCTAACAACAAGAAAATAAATATTGAACATAAAATGTTGGATTATAATAAAATGCTGCTTTGCTTAATACACACAGAATTTAAGATTAACATGGGTTGCAAAGTACATCTTAAAGTATGATGGTCTGAATGACACAAACTCCCTTTAAGCTCCCAGATTGGCTGTGATCAAATACACCATTTGCTGTGAACCCAAGTTAGTGTCTTTGGATTTCTCCTCAGAATTCCCCCAGATGGTTGTCATATGAAAGTTTCAAACTCTACTCCTAAAACACGCTTTAAAATCCTCTGTTAGAATAATGCTTTCCATGAGTGGTTTGCAGTCTGAAATCCAGTCCAGGCTTTCCAAATCGCTCTTAAACATAGCATCCACCCCACTTTTAGCAGTGAATCCAGTATCCAGGTTTTACACCACCCCTTTAGGATTTATTTGTCTTGACCACTCTACAAACTGTTCAGAACTGTTTTAGCTCCCGTTTCCCAGACTCTACTAAAATGACATCAAACTTTTGATTAACCTCTGAAGTCTATTTTCCCACTTTTATTCCAGTTACTGCAATTGGCTCTTTAACTCAGAATACTTTATTTCCTCTTCCTTGAATTCTTTGGAACAATACCTTGGTCTCTGTTAACCTCAGTAGTATTAAAACATTCTTTCTGTCCCAATTCCCTGGTTCTCAGCACCGTAGCTGGTTCTTTGGGAACCCTGTCTCTTTGCACCCTCCGCCCTGTTCAGTCTGTCTTCTGGCAGAGTTGAGAGATGTTCACTCAACTACCAACAAATTCTGCTAAGCTAAAACAAAAAAGTTTTTTTTTCCATAAAAGGGCCTCCAGTTGCTTAGCAACTTGCACATCCTTCTGGCGTATTTACTCTTCATGTCATAGCCCCCTATAAGTACAATAGAAACACAGTTGGAACCAACCCCCCACACATCCAAACCCCCATGCCCAGCAGAAACATAACTGTAGGTTTCACCCTTCCTTCCACAGAAACATTAAATTAAACCCATTTAAAACTATACAGTATTTCTAATGTTTACCTGAACAAATATAAATCCCTTAGAACAACCTTTTTTTTCTCCAAACATTGGATGAATCCTATAGGATATTTACCTTTTGGATGAAGTTGCATGTAAAATGTGTTGTGATGTAGAGAACTCGGCTTCAGAAAGATTTTTACATAGCAAAACCAGCCTGGAACTAAGTCATTCAGCCCCATACAGTTAACCTACTTTTACATGTTGAAACGGGCTCTGCCAATATCTCTCGTTGGACATTACACAGACTCTCAGACTCAGTGATTAAAAATATATCTTTTAAATAAAGTTTCAAACTTGAAGAAGGGATTCAAGGTAAAACTGGGTAAAAAATGTGTGGAAGTGACCCAGAAGCGAATGAAAAGTCACAGAACCTGTGGCAGATTAAACTAAATACAGATAATAACTTGCATCAATCTAACGGTGTAACTTGAAGCAGCATCCAGATTGCTTCATAAAAGGTACAGGGAAAAATTGAACCACAAATTGAGCTATTTGGAGTCATGATACCAAAGCTTGGTGAAATGAGTTTTGCTGAGGAACAAATGGGCAGCATACATGTTAAAATGGCTCAGGGTGTAAGTTGGAAAGAGATCCCTAGCTATTAGTAGCCTTGGCAATCATGACAGCGCAGCAATAAGTAATCCAAATGGAATGCTGAAGTGTATAACCAAAACAGGAGAGTAGAAGTTTGAGGATGCTGTTTTAAAACTGTAGTGCATGTTCTGGTCAGTCACTAATTTTAGTGCTCGATCCCACTTAATCGCTAACACATCAGGGAGTTCGCCAATTTTGGAAGTGGTGCTGTGAAGAGCCATAAGACTGATCCTTAATGTCAGAGAGCAGCTTCAGAGGGAAGACTGGAAGAAACAATTGGGATTACAGCTTTGAAACGTGGTGATTGAAAGCAGCATAGAGCAGGTAAATCCAGATGTGGCAGCAAGTTACACCAAAGTAGCAGGACAAGATCAGTTCAGTTGGTAAAAGGGTCATGGGTTCAAGCACCAGTCTGGGACTTGAGCCCAAAAATCTGGGTTGACACTCCAGAAGGAAAAAAAAAAACAGTTTGGACCAATATCACCTCCCAGTTTTTACTGGTGCTCCATTTTTAAGGTATGCAAGACCAGTTCAGAGCAGTCTTCTTATTTCCCCACTTTACTATTTATTCCTTCTGGGACTCCCATCCCATCTTTAAGAAATATCAGTTAGAACAGCAGTGGGCAATAGGTTTGGCTTCTGTCTCCTTGGGTTACAAAGGAAACAGTTCACCATTTTCACTAACTTATGACCAGAATGCCGTGACACTGCAAATGCAGCATCTAGATGTTCAGTGAGGACAAAATTGGCTCAGTGACAGGAAACAGAACGGAATGGTTGATGGATTTATTTTTGCAAATGGAAAACCGTTCCCAGTTGTGTTCCACAGGGTTCAATCTTAGGGCCCTTGCTGTTTTGTGTATGCGTGTGTGTGTGTGTGTATATATATATTTGATTTAGACTTAAAAGTGAGAGACAAGAGAGGCCTGTTTGGGAGATTTGAAGAATGCACAAAAATTGACCGCGTAGTTGATAGTGGAGAGGATGGCTGTCAACTCCAGAATTATATCAGTGGTTTGGTTGAGTGGGCAGAGGAGAGGCAAATGGAATTCAATCTTGATAAGTGTGAGGTAATGACAAGTGTTGAAATGGGGAAACCAAAATTACATTTTTGCAATTATATGATCACAATCAATCATTGATAGTACCCTGTGGTTTACTGTTCAATTAATGTTCCATCATTTATAATTTAAAAAAATTGCAGAATTCATTTTGTAATGAAACACATAAAGCAAAATGTCCCACAGAGCCTTGTGAAATATTGTGCTCATGTAATTTGCTTCCCCTTATCACCGTGAAGCCATTTGTAATTTGCTGTGGCTTTGCTGATTGCACAGTTTTGCTTGTGGAAGCAAAACCCCTCCCGCGCTGTGAAATAGCCACGTTAAGCTGTCGATCCATCTGTTTTTTGACATGCTGTCCAGTAATTTTGGTAGTTGCAAAAGGTTTAAGAAGAAAAGTTTGTTTGCCGCTCCGACATTTTACATTTTGAAAAGGGACTCGCAGAAATGTGAAAGAGGGCACCTTGCATCCATGGGAACCTGAATTGACTTGCCTCACCTCAGCGTGCACGAGTGCCACAGTCTTGCATTTGAATATGCATGACTCTGGACCAAGTACTTCCGGAAGTGGGTGCCTGGCATTTGAACGTGCACAAGTGGAGCTCTCAATCAAGAAAGCCCATCTTGCTTTTGCACGTGAGCAAACTATTTTGTGCATGCACCATCCAGTAACTACCTTTTCACCTGCTTTTGGTAACTTGAGGCTGGATTTCAACGGTCAGTTATGGCTGCTGGGATTTTCAGCAAAATTAATTAATCTTTTATGGGTAAGTATTTGGGGTCTGATTCCATATAATCCCAATGTTAGGAGATGATCTGCTACAGGATTGCCCTCTCTTTCTGATCAGTTCATTTTGGATGGGCTGCTGCTTTGGTTATGTCGTCTGCATTGTTAAGGCCAATACGTTTTCCCCCATGTTAAGGTTTGATAAGTAGGCCTGGACAATGTGCTTCTGATTAAGTACTGTCTCCATGGCACTTTGGCTGTAACCAAAAGTAATGAAGAGAGTGTATCAGGTTTCATTGGCTGAGCAGATAGTTGAACTCAGTCCATCGTGAGTAACTGTCCCTTGTGCTGCTGGCTGGCTGGCTGCAAACCAGGAATTTGGCATTCGGGATTATGTATTTTGTTTTCGCTACATTGTTTTTCAACATTCATCTTGAAAAACAATGAGTTTTAAAACAAAAAATACCTAAATATCAAATAATACCCATTCTCACCACGTGCATGGCTCATGTTGAGGTACAGTTCCCAGGCTTCAATACTGCAACATATATCCATTCGTTAATGTCAGGCTAGACATTGAATGCTAGTAAATGATACATTAGTGTGTAGAATGCATCGCAATTGAACCAAAACCTGTCTACATTCAATATTCATAAATGCACTACGCTCTTCACGGTTTACAATATTTCAAAGTTTTATATTGTCTGCAAATTTTCTGTACAGTGAGGTCTATGCCATTTATATAAACATCAGGAAGTGCAGGGGTCTGAACACCAACCCCTGGGGAATTCCACTATAATAAAACCTTCAGTCTGAAATATACCCATTCACCAGTACTCTGTTTCCTGTCATTCAGCCAATTGTGTATCCATGTTGCCACCGTCCTTTTTATTTCATGAGTTCTAATTTTGCTCAAAAGCCTGTTTGGCGCTTTTACAATTGTCTTTTGGAATTCCGTGTACACCACATCAACTGCATTACCCTCGTCATCCCTCTCTCATTACCCCATCAAAAATCTTCAAGGTACTTAAACACGATTTGCCCTTAAAACCTATGTTGGCTTTCCTTGAGCTGCATTTTCCCAAGTAACTGTTCATTTTCTCCTGAACTATCGTTTCTCTGCTCTGTAGCTGTCTGGCCTGTAGTTTCTGGGCTTACCTTTGCACCCTTCTTTGAACAATTGTTTGCAATTCTTCAGTCCTCTGGCACCACTCCTGAGTCCAGGGAAGACAGGAAAATTATGGCCTCCGCAGGTTCTATTCTCACCCCCCCCCCCCCCCCCCCCCCCCCCCAAATCCCGGTATCCTTGGCTACAGCTCATCTATTCCTGGTGCCTTGGCAACTTTTAAGGACAGATAGCTGATCTAATACTACCATCTTATCAATTTTGAACTCTTAAAGTGCCTGAAATGCTTCCTCTTTCACCGTCACTCATGCAGTATTTTCCTTGATTAAAGTATTGTCCTGGTGTCCACATGCAAAATCAGCCCCATTTTTCTGTCATCACCACATTGACACCTGCACAGGCAAGTCACCAATTATATTTACCACACTCTGCGTATTCACATACAGTGACCCGAATTTAAACTTTATTACTTCCCCCTTCCTTTGAACCCATTTAATAACTTGCTATTCCCTGTTCTAGTGCTAAATGTCCCTCCCAGTATTCTGTGTACCTTAGCATTCCTCTCTCATATTACCTCCTGGTTCCCACACCCCTGCAAAGTTGATTTAAACTCTCCACAAAACACGAGCAAATCGCTCAGCAAGGAAATTAGTTCTGGCTCTGTTTATGTGCAATTCATTCAACCTGTACTCCGAGAATCTAAAGCCTTCCCTATTGCACATCTTTCCAGGCATACGCTCATCTGCTTTATCTTCCTATTTCTGTACTTGTGTATAGTGCCGATGATATTTGCATCATAGGATAGGAGGATATTATTGCTTTTGAGGTCCTGCTTGTTAATCTCCTATTTGGCTCTCTAAATGTCAGCTATGGGGCTGCATCCCTCTTTCTACCTGTGCGATTCATCTTGATGCGGACCACAGTTTCTGACTGTTCACCCTCCTCTTGCTCCGGGTGCTCTGGAGCTATTCAGTGACATCGTAGAATCCCAGAATCCCCACAGTGCAGATGGAGACCACACAGCCCATCGAGTCTGCACCAATCTTTGCTCTGATAGAACACCCTACCTAGGCCCAATCCCCCGCCCCTAAACCCGTAACCCTACCTAACATTTGGGCAATAGTAGAATGGCCAATCCACCTAACCTGCACAGCTTTAGACTCTGGGTGGAAACCGGAGCGCCCGGAGGAAACCCAAGCAGACACTGGGGAAAAAGTGCAAACTCAACACAGACAGTCATCTGAGGTCCGAATCGAACCCGGGTCCCTGGCTCTGTACGACAGTAGTGCTAACCACTGTGCCACCGTGCTGCCCCATGCTGGGACCAGGGAGGTGACGCACCATCCTGGATTCACATCCCCCAGACACAGTGCTCCTGTTCTGACAGAAAATATATGCTCCAGAGCCATCAATAGAATGTACAGATACAAATACCAAACTACAGTTACAGGAGAGAAGTGGTACTTGTTGCATCATTTTGAACCATTTGACTAGCCTCTTATTTTCATAGTAACACCGAGATACTTATTGATGAATAATGCCAGCTCAGAATGCCGAGAAATTGCAGCACTGGCTGAAGTGTTTATTACCAGCTCTGATACTGCAATTGTTGGTTGCATGAACTTGGATAATGGATCTGCTTGTTACCGGCTGTATTTTGTTTTGATTTGCGATAATGCAGGTTCCACTTTTACAAATAATTCCTGTTTTCCCCCTCTGCATATATACATTTCAAATTGCTATGTGTTCTAAAAACTAGAGGAGCCTTTTTGGAATTGCCAGTACAATCTCTATCACCATTTTGGCTGAAGATATATACAGCATCAACATTCTGAGCAAAATATTACTGCACCTTGTGGAAAATTAAGCAAAGATGGTTCATTACATGCTGGGTGTTATTGTATGGTCCCCTCCAATAGCTTCGTCAGTAATTTCACTTTTTGTTTTCTTCCTCCTACCTCCCATCCCTCCCCCAACCAACCTGATCTCCCCACCCCCGATACAAACCTTTTGGAGGTCCTAGTTTTAGCTCAAACAGAGGTAGCAAGAAAGAGATCATTATTATCCAGTGACTTCTCTGCAATACAGTGCTCATGGGTGAACCTTGACTGTGATGCCTCATGTGACTGGATAGCCTGTCGATAATTTTATTATGGACATTTGGGTGAGGAATGGGACGGGACTGAACCATACCCCAGGCGGAACATGCTTCAGCGGGAGGTTTGGCTATGGGGGTGTAGGGGAGGCGGGGGGGGGGGTGAAGATAACAATGTCGGGTGGGCTCTCCTGCAGTCTAAATAACAACATGCCAGACATCCATGGCACCTTGGAGATTGTCGAAAACTTGCAAATATCTTGGCTGCGGGTTTACCACACAGCTCTACATGACATTTTGATAAAGTAATATTTCAAGCCACGTAGCAAAAACCAATGAATTATGTCAGTTGGAGTGAGACCCTTTTCTTTGCTATGACAACACAAAGGGGATGGTCGCTGCACAGAACAGGATCAAAAAAGCTTTTGACCCTTGCGGCCAAGTCTTTCTTACTATCCAGAACCAACCAATGGGAAGCATGGTGGTACAGCGGTTAGTACTGCTGCCTCACAGCACCAGGTACCCGGGTTCAATTCCGGTCTTGGGTGCCTGTCTGTGTGGAGTTTGCACGTTCTCCCCATGGGTTTCCTCCGCGTGCTCCAGTTTCCTCCCACAGTCCAGAGATGTGCAGGTTAGGTGGGTTGGTCATGCTAAATTGCCCCATAGTGTCCAGGGATGTGCAGGTTAGGTGGGTTGGTCATGCTAAATTGCCCCATAGTGTCCAGGGATGTGCAGGTTAGATTATGAGGTGGATGGGGAAAATGGACCTGGGTGGGGTGACCTTTTTGGAGAGACGGTGCAGACTCGATGGGCTATATGTCCCATCCTGCACATTTGGGATTCCTTGATTTTGGGCTGAATGGATTAGAAATTGTAGCAAAGGAATTTGAGGAACCCAATCCTGGGTTCAGATCGCAATATTTTGCCCTTTAAATTATCATGCATGTGATTCCCTCAATTCAATTAGTGCCTCGTCACTGGTTCCCTGTGATCCGTTATTTCAATATGTTGATGAGTTAACAAAATGATTGAAGGAAATTTACATTAGCTTTTCCTTATACATGTAGGAATGATGACCTTCGTCAAATTTTCTTGTTACTGATGGCTCATTCTTTCGTGCAAACCCACTCTAGCTTCATGTTTTTCCGCATACTTTATCCTTTTTGGAGTTATCGCTCAGAACAGCGACGCTAGTCGTTCGATCCCTCATCACTATCTGAAATGCCCTTGTTCTTTTCAAATCCTTGTCATTTGTCCATGTCTTGTCACCATCATTCTGTCCTGTCTGATCATTTTTTTTGCTTATTCATTCTCACTTTCTCTTTGCATCGTTTCTCCCCATCTGCCACATTCTGCAAACAGAGACGAGGAATACGAAGAGGAGGAAGCTGAGGAAGAGCAGCCAGTTACTGAATCTAATACTGAGGATGAGGGGGAGGATGACCCCTCTCGTCAGGGTCAGGAAAGGTATTGGGACTAAATTTGATGATCCCGACCAGATTTAACATTTGGAATGTGATGCCTGTTTAATATCCAATAATTGTAACCATCTGCTGGATGGATGAATTCACTTCACAACTGCCATCAGATGCTTTTTGGATAAAATTTCCTGCCACAAAAGACTTCAGTCATCATATAAAAGTATTTAGATGTTGAGGCCTTCTCATAGCGAAGGAACTTAATCTCTGGTATCAAATGATCTGATATTGACAATTTGTTTCAAAACACAAATAAAACGAGATTAACGATCTAGCAATGCAGATTCTGGTTTATAAATGCATGATACAGTTACATCTTCAATGGATTGTTTTAATGTTTTGAATTGTACGCTTAATTCAATTTTGAAATATTCTTTTATCTCGGTCCCTCTCCAATCTCTCCATCCTCCCTGCCTCTTCACCCCCTTCTCCTGCCAGTGAGTTGAAGCCAGATGCAGCAAACGAAATTACTGATGATAATCCCCAGAGTTCAAAATATGTAGTGAGCTTTGTCCCTGTGCCTGAAGGGGAAGGACCTACTGGCCAGTTCCAGATTCCTGACATCAACAACCCGTTTTCCAACTCTCCTCAGTCACCCAGCTCTCTGTCTGATTACCAGCATCATTTGCAACCATCGCCATTGTCGTCATCATCACCGTCATCGTCATCTATTGTTATCCATCAGTCACCAGCAGTTTCGCACAACAATTCTCAAGATTCATCGGCAAACGTTACCCCAGCTTTGTCTCCCACTGTTGAGAAGTTGCCATATCTTCTTCATACGCCTTTTCATCTATTCTCTTACGATCTGAGTGAAACTCCTAAAAGAGTCAAAGAGAAAGAAGCAGAAATGAGGGAAAACAGGTAGATCAGAGTTGCTGTGTGTTTGTGCGTGTCTGTTGTGGTTTCTTGATTTTGTTTTAAAAAACTGTGGTTTGAAGTTGTGCTGGTTTTAAGTCAATTTCCTGGGCAGTTTGCCAGTGTGTTAACTGTCCTCACAGCAAGAACATGGTCAGATTTGTGTTGGCTACAGTTGCCAATTTTTCACATGTTTGCCCCCTTCCCCATCTTCAATTCTTCAATGCCCACTGTGCGCAGTCCTGTCCAATGCCTTTCCAAGACAGGGCCATTCTCTGGGATTGTTGGAGGAGGTGGTCATCAACATGCTATAATGAGGGACTGTGCTGAGTGAGACAGACTTTGACGCCCTTAAAGGTGCAAATCACCAATTCCTACAGCAGTGTGTGTGGGATGATTGAATTCTGATATTTCACTGAGGGAGTGGGCTTGTTCTGGGAATAATAAGTGGCATTCAAGAAGAAAAAAATACGTTAAATAAGAAAAAGTCAACAACTGCTAGTGACATCAGATGGAATACAAGTTGTATCATTGTCCGTCTGCATGCGGGAAAACAAAGGAAAAAAGTTACTTACATTTTATTTCCCCACTGATCAATTCTGAAGCAGACGTGTTGCGGTATTGTGGGCAGGGGCTGACTGTGTGTGTGGGGGTGGAGAGGGGATGCTGTGTGTTGGTAGATGGGGGAAGCTTTGTGTGGGTGGAGACGGGGGGGTGGATGCTGTGTGTGGGTGAAGGCGGGGGGGGATGCTGTGTGTGTGTGTCGGTGGGGTTGCTGTGTGTGTGTGTCGGGGGGGGTTGCTGTGTGTGTGTGTCGGGGGGGTTGCTGTGTGTGTGTGTCGGGGGGGGTTGCTGTGTGTGTGTGTCGGGGGGGTTGCTGTGTGTGTGTGTCGGGGGGGTTGCTGTGTGTGTGTGTGTGTCGGGGGGGTTGCTGTGTGTGTGTGTGTGTGTCGGGGGGGTTGCTGTGTGTGCGCGTCGGGGTGGGTTGCTGTGTGCGTGTGTGTCGGGGAGGGGGTTGCTGTGCGTGTGTGTCGGGGGGGGGGTTGCTGTGTGTGTGTCCATCCGGGGGGGGGGGGGTGTTGCTGTGTGTGTGTGTGTGTGTGTGTGTGTCGGGGGGTGGGGGGGTTGCTGTGTGTGTGTGGGGGGGTTGCTGTGTGTGTGTGGTGGAGGAGTTGCTGTGTGTGGATGGGAGGGCGTTGCTGTGTATGGATGGATGCAATGTGTGTGTGTGGCTGTGTATGGGACGAGTGCTGTCTGTGGGGGGGGGGGGAGATTGTGTATGCACTGCTGTCTGTCTGTGTGTGTGGGGGGGGGACATGCTGAGTGCCAGGGATCAGGCCGGGAATGCCCTGCCCTTTTGAGGTGGGGTGATGCGGGCACCAGGACCCCTAGCAAGTAAGTTAGGATGTTGCGGGCTTCTGGAGGCCGTGGTGAGGTGAACCCGAGATCGGGGCGGCATTTACAAATGGCATCCTGCTCTCGGGGCACGAAATGAAGCTAATTACGTCCTCGGTAGGGCTTTCCCCGCTGAGGCCATAAAGCAAAGTCCCGTTTGATAGTGGGGTCTGTGCCGAGAAACATCATGCTAAATGCATGCTAAATGGGTTTGTTTTTCCCTCATTAAATCGGCCATTGTGACTAATCTGACTGATAAGAAAGGTTGCTGTGTGGCCGGCAAGCTGCCCCCTAGTTTTCTCACCTCAGCCTGCACTCTGCACAAAAAACAAGAGAAAATTCCTCCCTTGGTCTTGATATTTGACTGACCAGCTAATATTTTGGCCTTTCCTCCCAATATTATTATGGGAACTTGTGGCTTGTTACCTTAGCTGCGTTATTTAACGTACTTCCTGTGTTGACATTTTTGAACACTGGAAGGATGGAGCCGTACTTTGTAACAACTGCTGCACGGTGAACCTCTAAAGTAATATATGTCAAAGAAAAACTCAAACGCGGAAAATGTGATTGTTAGCAAAAAGACCACCACAAAGGTCCACCTCAATCATCGTCCCACTTTTCCAGTGGTAATATTTTGCAACGTGTTCCTTCAAGACACTTCAAAAGTGGCATTGAAGTTACATAAGCTAGTTACCATTACAAATTGGTTCCAAAGCTTTTAAAAAAAATTTAGAGTACCCAATTCATTTTTTCCAATTAAGAGGCAATTTATCATGGCCAATCCACTTCCACTGCACATTTTTGGTTTGTGGGGGCGAAACCCGTGCAAACACGGGGAGAATGTGCAAACTCTACATGGACAGTGACCCAGAGCCGGTATCGAACCTGGGACCTCGGTGCCGTGAAGCAGCAATGTGAACCATTGTGCCACCATACTGCCCCTGAACGTGGTTCCAAAGCTGACCATTTAAAAAAGAAAGAAAATCCTTTATGGAAAGGCCAACATGCATTGCCCTTCCATAATGTACCTAAGGAAGCTGGTGGTGAGCCACTTTTTTGAACCACGGTAGTCCCTGTGTTGTAGGCAGGCCCATGGTGTTGTGAGGGAAGGTGTTCCAGGATGTTGGTCCAGGGTCAATTGGAGAGGAGTGATGTAATTCCAAGTCAGGATGGTGTGTGACTTGCAGGTGGTGTTTATTCCACGCATCTGCTCCCCTCATTCTCCAAGGTGGTTGGCGCTATGGGTTTGGAAGGTCCTGTCGAAGTAACCTTGGCAAATGGCTGCAGTGCACCTTGTAGATGGTGCGCCCTGCTGCCATGGTGTTTTGGTAGTGGAGTGAGTTGATGTTTAAGATGGCGGATGGGATGCGAGTCAACCAAGCTACTTTGTCCTTTTTCAGCGAAGTGGAACATCCCCATACCCTGCCTGAATGCAATCATCTCTGGTTTATGTAATCTCTTCTAGCCTCTTACATTCTATATATCCCTTGTTCTACTATCCTACACCAAACCAAATATGCAAACTGATCGTCTCTACCTCTTCAGTCTTATTAATTTAAATTTCTCGATCAATATTCAAACTGAGATCATGCTTATTCTATTTCTGACGAGGTGCAAAGTAATGAAAAACAAATTACTTCACAACTATCCCATCACATTCTTCTGTTGTAACTATTTTCTAGTTTTGAAATCTCTCTCCTTTTATTTACTTCTCGTCTCTATCTTTCTGTTTACAGTCAGTTGGAATCTTCCTACATGAACAAATATACTGACTCCTTTGAACCTTATACATCCAGGTCATCTAATAGGTGGGTCATTAAAATATCTCTCTTTTATTTTCATCGGTATATGAAGCACGCCGCTATCTATCGGAAGCTAAATAGTCCACAGTAAACTGTTCTGAATTTATGGATTGTCATTCATGAGGTGAACGCCTCGGTTTGTGTGGATGCGATTCCACATTATCACTGCGCATTACTTACATTTCAAATGAAGCTGGTCTTGATAATGTATATTAGAAAACTGTAGGCCATTAACTGGAGCAGTTTTGAATGGATGACCTTTGGCAACGAGCACTAAGTAGTTCTTCCACATCGAGCAGCCCAATGCCCACGTTTCAATAATAGCAGTTGAAATTTCATGCACCCTAAAAGCCTCCATCAAAAGATGGCCACGAGAAAATAATTCCAACTGTTTGTGAGAGAAAACAAAGCAAATAGTTCACCGGGATTTCTTGACAATAACATGCAGGATTTGGCACAGGACACGTCTGAAGTTGGTGTGGGTTGTTGTCTCGCTGTGTTATAACATGAATGTTTTATTTTTCAGCAGGTTGGATTTGTCAGCTTCATTTTGTCAAGTTAGTGCAGACTGGGGCAGCACGGTGGCCTAGTGGTTAGCACAACCGCCTCACGGCGCTGAGGTCCCAGGTTCGATCCCGGCTCTGGGTCACTGTCAGTGTGGAGTTTGCACATTCTCCCCGTGTCTGCGTGGGTTTCGCCCCCACAACCCAAAAATGTGCAGAGTAGGTGGATTGGCCACGCTAAATTGCCCCCTTAATTGGAAAAAATAATTGGGTAATCTAAATTTAAAAAATAAATAAATAAAAAAAAGTTAGTGCAGACTTGTCCAAGCTGGGCTTAATATATTTTTGCTGTGGCAGCATTGCATTATGTTTGCGACAGGCAACATAGTGTAAATGCTTCTTAGTACAGTTAGAAATGATTATAAGGAGTCTTTTATATTTTGTTTGGATGTGCACAGCAGTAGGCGTTAGACCTTTGTGTACTCGGGAGGAAATAAAGATCCCATTGTAATGATGACTAAGTGCTGACAAGTTGGCCTTTCTGCATCTATATGAATGATTGGATCTGTACATGAAGAAACAGGAGCAGTCCATTCAATTCCCCCCCTTTAAGCCCCACCTGCCATTCAATTTGATTAGTGTCAATCTGTAACTTAACTCCATCAAATCACCTTGGCTTCATTAATCTCCGTTTTAGAGTGTTCAGTCACCCTAATTTCAACAGCATTTCTGGGTGAGTAAATACTGGATTTCCACTGTGCTTTGCATGAAGAAGTGCATCCTGACATCAGCTGTGAACTTCCTAGCTCTAATTTTAAGGTTACGCCTTATTGTCCTGCACTGTCGTCACCAGAGGAAATATTTTCTCTTTATCTTCTAGCCCCATCAAATCCTTTGGTCATCTTGATCTCCTCCATGAGGTGACCCCTTAATCCTTTATATACTGGGGAATTCAAGCCATAATGTAACAATGTTACTTCTAGTGAATCTGCACAGCACCCTTTTCAAAAACAATATGGTTGTGTATTAAATTCTCAAACTACACCATGGAGAGGTATGTTCTTGTTTTTCTACAAGCTGACAACTCCAATGAGATGGAGGATACAGAGGTATGAAGGCAACCCTTACCACACCACCACCACAAATTACTTGTCACTGGGTGCAGGAAGGGATATCTCTGGACACTAAGGGGCAATTTCGGCATGGTCAATCTACCTAACCTGCACATCTTTGGATTGCACTAGGAAACTGGAGCATCCGGAGAAAACCCACTCAGACACTGGGAGAACGTGCAAACTCCACACAGACGGTACCAAGGTCGAAATTGCCCGGGTCCCTGGCGCTATGAGGGAGCAGTACTAACCACTGTGCCACCCCAGAAGAGTTGCCACAAGAGTTGTGGAGAGATGTGATTGGGTTTTGGGACACTCGGGTCAGTTCACAAGCAAAATTGACCAGGCTTTGATTGATGCAGAAGAATTAGCTGCACAACGTTTCTCACCCCAGTGGCCTGTGATTGCCTTTCAATGACTTTAGGCTGTTGATTTCAGGACAGCTGTGCTTTGCCGTCTTCCTGTTTTGCCACCATTCTACTTTTCTACCCAATGCCGTATCCCGATGCTGAGTAGAAGCAGAACTAGTGAATCTAGCAGTAGCTGATAGGATGCAAAACAAAGTGATTCTTGCTGCTACTGCAGCATCATACTAGGCAGTTATATATACTCATACAACTGCCAGTAAAAGAACTACGATCAGGTGGTTGGTTGCAGCTTTAAAATATCGAAATGTCTCTTTTTGCCATTGCATTTTATGGCCCCTTTCAGTGCATTCCTTCATAGATGTCACAGAGATCATTTCGTAGGGCCTGATTGGCTACTTGTAATGGTCTTGGTCAGTGAAATATTATGGACATCATTCATGATTTTATTGAACGTGTGCCTCTGCGCAGGTGTGTCACTTCAGTGTGTGTACATACACAGAAGGGGTTGCAGTAACCGATAATGTGGACACATATTGATCCCTGGAACTGGACTTCAAGAGGGAAGGAAATTGAGAACAAAAAAAAGCAGTAAATTCCTTATTCCTGGATTAACCAATGTGCTTTTGGAGGAAATTAGACGGTGGACTTTTAAAATCAAAATTGGGACTCTTGATGAGATGCCTTTATTAGCAATGAACGTTTGAACGATGAAGTTATCCCACAAATGTGGAGAGAAAAATGACTTGCAATAATCGTAATAGACTGTTGTGAATCGAATGAAACTAAAGATTCTTCCTGTTACTGGAGCTTGGTGTCAATTTGAAAATCATCAAATTAATTACTTTGGACCACAAGTGTACTTTATCAACATTTACCACATCAGGTCTGATGATTTAAGTGCAGTAGAAGAACATCATCCTTGACCGCACAACAAGTCTCGTGTGCAGGTGTGAGACGGTGGAATAACTCAAATCAGTAACTTTAACTCTAGACAGTATAAAACACCCATTTTAAAGCAATCAGAAAAAAGCTTTGAAAAATCACACTACTAATAAGTAACTGTGGATTTCACAATTGTAGCTAGTTCTGCTGACGTCTAAATTGCAGCTAGGGGATTTCATAGTCTGGAATCTCTGGAATAAAACTGGATGTGTTTTGTGCAACATGTGAAACATCAAATTGAAAATGAGTAATTTGACTTGGTGAACAATAGCAGCTTTTCAGCCCACAGTCCTGCTCCCTCTGTGTTTTGGAGAATGACCTTTCAGATTTAATACTTAAAGGCAGACAAATCCAACGACAACAATTTGCATTTATATGGCACCTTTCAGATGGCGAACTGTCCCAAGGAGTTTCACGGGACTTTCTTCTCCTGTGACAAGTTTTGTTCCGTATTTTGACCTGCAGCCAAACACTTAGTCATAGAGGTAGTTCTTGAGGTGCATCGCAAAGGAGGAGAGAGAAGGTAGTTGGCAAAAGAACCAGAAGGGGAATGGAAATGTTTTAATGCATTGTGATGTTATGATTTGGAGCGCACTGTCTGAAAAGGTAGTGGAAGCAGTAACTTTCAAAAGGGAACTGAATATGTACCTGAAAAGGAAATACTTACACTGCTATGGGAAAAGAGATGGGCAGTAGAGCCAATTGGATAATCCTTTTGAAGGAGCCTGCACAAGGCCGAATGCACAGGTGGTAGGCCTGAACTAGGCCAACCCCTTATTCTCAACCAACTAAATTAGACAAAACCTCTGCCGCACACTTTTTAAAAATAATTGAGGAGCAATTTAGCGTGGCCAATCAACCTAACCTGCATATCTTTGGGTTGTGGGGGTGAAACCCACGCATACACGGGGAGAATGTGCAAACTCCACACGGACAGTGACCCAGAGCTGGGATTCAAACCCAGGTCCTGAGCGCCGCAGCCCCAGTGCTAATCAGTGCCCTGACGCACGCTATTAGGTTTCAGCCTTTTTATTATTCCACGGAATCAGTTCCTCAGTTAAAAACAATACAATGAAAAAAAGTTGTGTTCATAAATGGTTATTCCAGCACTGTCGGCCTGCATATTATTTTTGATTTGCTTCCTCATTGAAAATTTCAGGCATGGTGCCCATTAAATCCCATTTTCTTTTCCATATTTGGGACGACTCTTGTAATCGGCTGCATTGCTGGCAATCTGCACCGTATTTTCATTTCAAACTATGCGCCTATTTAAGCAAGGTTTGAATGCCTTGTCCAATGAATCACAACGATCCAGAGGCTGTAAGGATTAATTTGTGTGGACAGGTTGCTGATGAAGTTTGTAATGCACTGATTACAGACGAAGGAGGTGTTTAAAATAAATAATGGATTTGATAGAATGCTCCAGATGCAATGAAACAATCCCCTCTGATGGGGGAATCCGAGGAAAGGGACAAAACCTGTGATGACCTCAGGAATTACTTTCACCAAGTGTAGTGGAGTCTCCTGCCCAAAATGTTGTTGTGGCTAATTTGAAAAAAACAGATTTCTGTTAGGCTTGGATATTATGGGTTATGCAACCAAGGGGAATGAATTGAGATACAAATCAGTATTGATCTAATTAATGGCAAACAGAGGGCAGCACGGTGGCCTAGTGGTTAGCACAACCGCCTCACGGCGCTGAGGTCCCAGGTTCGATCCCGGCTCTGGGTCACTGTCCATGTGGAGTTTGCACATTCTCCCCGTGTCTGCGTGGGCTTCGCCCCCACAACCCAAAAATGTGCAGAGTAGGAGGATTGGCCAGGCTAAATTGCCCCTTAATTGGAAAAAATAATTGGGTAATCTAAAATTATTTAAAAAAAAAATTTTTTTTTAAATTAATGGCAAACAGCATCCAGCGACTAAATTCATATTGTTCTGTTCCCACCTCTTGGATCGTGCAGAGGAACATTGAAGCTTATTTAAAAGCCCATCAGTACTTTGCCTGCACACGTTGCAGAGAGAGGCGGGGAAGGAGGAGGATCCATGTGAACCTGCTCCTGTGCCTGGCTAAACTTGCCATTAACAGGTAGCAGGCAACTAAGAGAGGTCATATGACCTGTCTTTCTTCCCCCTCCACTGCAGCTACAATCATGGCTGGGTGTCCCTAAGAGGGTGCATGAGGTATATAATGGCACCATCGAGGACTTCCGTGCCTGTGTGCACCGTGGGGACTAGGATGCCTTGTCGACCCTCTTAATCACGTTTTGGTTTCATGTTTTGTGACTTGCTTTCTGTTCCAGGCAGTATCCCTTTAAGGGACTTCCCTTTAATTTGTACCTCAGCTATTTGAATTAGTTTAATTGATTATTTGCTTTATTGAGTGCAGAACAAATCAAATGTCAGTTCCTTGCACACATTGGGTTTTACCTTTCAGGCAAACCTTTCAGACTTTTTGGATTAAATTTCTTTCTTCTTTCAGCATCAACATAGAAACATAAGGTGGAATTCTCCCATCCCACCTGTGGTGGGTTTTGCATCGGGCGAGAATGGAGAATCTAGCGGGAGCCAAAATGCCTTCAGGGTCCAGCTTCCCTCCCCTTGGTCTTCCACTGTTCATCTTCTTCATCCACCTCCTTGCCCCTCTGCATGCCACTGTCCGTGTGAAGTCGAAAACCAGCAGCGTACAATCGCTTAGCAGTTCTCCCAGTGGCTGGTTGGTCTTTCCGCTGGCTGGTGGTGTGAATTTCATTTGCATTCAATTACATCTCCAAAATACTCATTAAAACAACTGCGTGCTGGCATCTTGTCAGGCCTTCCACCCTTGCATCCCGTCATGTTTGAAATTACGTTGGTCTAAAACCTGATGACCAGTGCGTGGTGTGCCTAAGGTGACCCTCAGTTTGCAAGAGTCCTCAGGGTACATGCCTCACTGCCATTGTGCTGCAGTGCTCCTGATGTGCTGTTCACCACTCTGTCGGGACAGACCGGCTCCTTCCTCCGTCTCCATGTCCAGCTGGTCCTGATGGATAGCACCGCGCTGCTGGACCCATGGACCCCCTTGTGTCACGGAGTCGAATCAGTGCTGCACCTGGGGTTGGAGAGTACGAGGTCTCCTCTACACCCCTTGGTGCCATACCCCAGTGTCTATCTGGACAGTACTGTGTTGCAGAACGTTTGCTGCCACCATGGCAAAGATCTGGGGCTCGATTCTCCGATTCTGGGGCTATGTCCCCACTCCAGCGTGAGAATGCTGGTGTTTTAGGCCAGAAAAACTGGCGCAAAACGGCCACCGATTTCCCCGTTTTGCTGGGGGCTAGCAGGACGGCAGTGTAGAGCACCCGGCTCCAGCTGCCGATATGCCACTAAGAATTGCCGGGTCTGTTGCCGCGCATGCTCATGACAGTGGTCTGTAGCGGCCGTGCCGTGCTACATGGCGGAGGTCGCTCGCGGACCCAGCCCGCGAAATAGTCCCTCCCCTTCGGCCGGCTCGAGCGCCCCGGACCGCCCCACCACAGTGCTCCCTGTACCGAACAAGAACAATGACCCGCCCTGCCCGCAAATCGGCCTTCCCCCAACTGTGGCGGCGCTGGACTGAGTCCGCAGTTCCGACGGATGAGACCACGCCTGTCCCGCACCATCGGAAACTCGGCCGGTTGGGGGCAGAGCATTGTGGGGGGGGGGGGGCAATGGCCAGAGGCTGTCGATACGTGGTGCGGCATACTCGCAGAGTGCGCCCCTTTGAAGGAGGCACAGAAACGTGAAAACGGCACCGTCCCAGATTCAGTCGGGAAGTGTTATTCTCCGGCTGTTCGCTGATCGTGCTTTAGGCTTTGGCGACTGGAGATTCGAGCTTCTGAAGTTCAACCGGCGTGGGGGGTGGGGTTAGGGGTTTGTGTGTGTGGTGAGGCCAGGCAGAGGTTGGGGGGGGCTGGTAAGACAGAAGGGGCAGTGTGGAAGGAAAGCTGTGCAGGGAAGGGGGAGTTCCGACAGTGGCATGCAGAGGGGCAAGGAGGTGGATGAAGAAGACGAACAATGGAAGACAAAGGGTGGGAAACTGGACCCTGATGAGGCTGCATGAACAGCTCGCAAAGAAAGGGAGTCACAGGGAAATCACATTATATACTGGAAGGAGATGTATGAAGACTCCAGATGGAGTGGGGCATGGGCTTCTCACAGGTGATGGGCTTGGGGGAGAGTGACTGAATTGAAGAACAGGCATCCTCTTGAGGCCGCTAGCTTTTTCCTTCTGTGTTGCTGACATCCTGCACAGTTTGATGAAGACAGGGTGGCTGGAGATAGTGCTGGGCTGGTATTTCAATATGGCACTGGGCACTTGGAACCGGTGGACGAATCAGCTGACAGCCTGCCGTGTGACTCATAGGGGAATGTGCCTGTGCATAATCAATGATGTTCCAAGCGCAGAATCTGGTGCAGGATCCCGCCAGTAGGAGCCGTAGCCCCCCTCCACAGCAATTGGTCTCAAAGTGGTTGTATTTTGCCCATATGATCTTTTGGCCCGTCGTGTCAATGCCAGCCAAAAAATAACTATCCACTCTAATCCCACTTTCCAGCTCTTTCGAGTCATGCAGGTTTACAATGCTCCAAGTGTTAGATTGTTGAAGTACTTCAGGCCCTACTTTTCAAGAATCCAGGGGAGTTTTGAATCCGCACAGAGTGGCCACAAGGAAAAGATGGTAGGATGCAAACTGACATTATGAACATACGTAACAAGACTACTCCACTCCCTGAAGGGTTCTCTTGCCCTGAACTTCACTTGGACAGAGTTTTTAAGGTGCACAGGCTCCCCTCGTTAAGGGTGAGCCCTGTCCCATTATCGGGGAAGTTTGTACTCCGCAGAGGTCACACGGAACCTGTCAGTCCACACCCTATGACCTCCGTGGTGGTTGTAACGCTCCTCCTGAAAGTTTGAACCTTACGCTCGGCCAAATCATTTGAGGCAAGTCGAACTCCGTGCTGGCAAAGGCCGGGCTGTTATCGGAAATGAGCACTTCTGGGATGCCATCTGTGCGAAGCCGCTCAACAGTGGACTTTGTGGTTGTCTGCATTTGGTGCACTTCCAGCCATTTGGAGTGGGCGTCAACTATTATAAGGTACATGGACCCCTGGAATGGTCCGGCAAAGTCGAGCCAGCCATTCCCATGGGTGGCGGAGTGCTGCTGGTGGTGGTTTTTGGTGTTTGTGGCATTTGGGCCACCAGACGTAATTACAGGCCAACAGCTTCATCTTGGAAGCTCTTCATCGTCCAGCCTATATAGCTGTGGCCAAGCAGGCAGGAAGGTCCTCAAAACCTGCCTGGATTACTGGCCCCCATTCGGCCTCTGGAACCACACCATTGACCAGTTCAATCGGCCACCCATGCATGCGAGCAGGTTGCCCAGCTGACCCACATCCCATCTCCGAGAAAATGGCTGGGGAGGGGGAGGCTGGGGTGGTGCCAGTTGGCAGCATGTGTTTCTGAGTCCACCAACCTTCATGCGCACTCGCATATGGAACTAAATATCCTGCCCAGTATTAATGCACTAGGGTCGCATGTTATATTGTCATGGCAGATTGAAATTATTACTGTGGCCATCTAGATGAGGCTCATTGAAGAATTGCATTCAGTCATATTTAAAAATCTGTGAGCACACTTGCTCACCTTTGCCCCCCAGTGCATGTATCTCTGTGGTCAGTGACGGACTGATTTGAGCTTCACTCTTATTGTTTTTGCATTCTTGCAAACCTCCTGGTGTCTTTCTGACTTAAAGCAAGCATCTAATTATTTGTTATGCTATGTGTGCGTAATTGACACCACACATGCTGTTTATTGGTTGGAGGGATCACAATATTTGATACATGAACGCATCATACGACGATTAAATAAAATATGCGGTGCCATGAGAATGATGAGACAAATAGATCCACCAACCCAATGACAGCTAAACAATGCATGTCTCTACTGCCCTCTAGTGATGCCACAGTTTTCAATGTGAGATTCAGTCCATGGTTGTATGAAATGATGCTGTGGAGAATATTCTGTGCTCTTTTGGAATTTAATCTCTTTGATTGTAATATTAATACCGCTTTCAAAGTCAAAACCTTTGTGGTAACTACGACGTCTATCCTTGTTCTCCATCTGGTCGTTCCCTTACTGCAGATGTCCACCTCTGAAACTGTGCCCCCTTTTTCCTTTTCCAATTTAAGATTTTATCAGAAAGCCATTCTGGGAGGTTTCTTTATCTGAAGCGCACACATTGCTTCAGACAGCATTCTTATACTGTCCTCTGCTGCACCATACGAGCTCGTTCCAACTGCCTTCTGTTAAATGTTTCTGGTTTGGAGAATTTATAACACTCACCACTCCAAATGTACCTGTTGTAGGAATAATTCATGTGTGTAAATCGCAACATTTTGGGTGGGCCAGCACACTGCCCCTCACTTTAGTTTGTAGGTTTCGATTGAGTATTTTCCTACTGGTTGCAAGGGTCCGATGGGATTTAATTTTGAACAGTTCGAGCAGATTTTTATAACAGCAAAATGCTGTAGACGCTGGAGGCCTGAAATAAAAACAAAAGTGCCGGAAAAATACTCAGCAGGTCTGGCATCCGTGGAGAGAGGAACAGAGCCAACATTCCGAGGTCAATGTGACACTTATTCAGAACTGACCTCCAATTTACTAGAAACTAAACTGGACCAGCCACGTAAATGCAAGTCGGGCTGGGAAATGTGTGGTGAGTAACTCGCCTCCTGACGCCCCAAAGCAGTCAGGATTGTAATGAAATACTTTCTGCTTACCTGGATGAATGCAGCTCCAATGGCACTCGAAGTCCGGCACGATCCAGCCTGGGGGGGGGGGGGCAGTTTAACTCGGTGGGCTAGACAGCTGGTTCCTGTCGCAGAGTGAGGCCAGCAGCCACGGGTTCAATTCCCGTACAGGCTGAGGTTATTCGTGAAGGCCCCACCTTCTCAACCTGAGATGTGCTGATCCTCAGGTTAAATCGCCACCAGTCAGCTCTCCCCCTCAAAGGAAAAAGCCGCCTATGGTCATCTGGGATGATGGCATCTTTACATATTACCCACCACCGATGCACAGTGGTAGCAGAGCGTTCCAGCTGCAAAAAGGCACTGCAGCAATTTGCAAAGCCTCCATGACGCACCTTCCAAACTCGTATTCTCTACCACCCAGTAGGGCAAAAGGGCAGCAGATGCATGGGGACACCAGCAACTCCAAGTCCATACCATCCTGACTTGGAAATCTATTGTTGCTCCTTCACTATCACTGGGTCAAAAGTCTAAAACTCTTTCCTAACATCCCAGTGGGTGTTCCTACACCACATAGTCTGCAGCGATTCAAGAATATGCAAATTATAGTTGCTGCTTTGGTGCTGTAACACTGGTATTCTGAATAGGGTCATAGCATATTGTTGAATCTTCACTCTACCTGGCTGTGTTATAATTGATGCGGGGATATCTGCTGGTGATATTAGATTCCTATGATGAGCAGGCATTCCATTTCCCAGGATTGGGACACTTCACTTTGAACATAGACCCCACACAATTATAACAACAAAGAATGTTTTCTCAGGCAATGAAGTGGGGAGGACCTCAGATGACCATCTTTCAGTAAAAATCTGTGGTCCTATAAACTCATACCTTCTGCTTACATACTCTCTTTGCTTTTATTGCATTTTTGCTCCATGGGGATTGCTAAACTGTGATTTGGAGCACCCTTTTTGCATCTTAATTATGGCCTTGAGCTTGCAATGTGTCTGCGTATTGTAGATATCATCAAGGGATTTCTATGCTACAGCAGCTAACCAGAGTGGATATGCCTGCATGCTTTCTGTAAGAGTATATAAAGTTGTGTCAGATTACAATAGGTCTCCTTACCTTTGGGCTTTGACAAAGAGTCATCGGACTCGAAACGTTAGCTCTTTTCTCTCCCTCCAGATGCTGCCAGACTTGCTGAGATTTTCCAGCATTTTCCCTTTTGCTCCTTACCTTTTGCCCATTAAATCTATAAGTTGAATCGCCTTATGTTGTGGGCTGGGTCATAAAAATAGCTGGAGATTCTGAGGAAAAACTGCAAGTGCATGTTTGCTTTCTGATGGGCCCAGAGGAGTGATGGGGCTAGTGTATGTTATATAATCCAAAATGGTGTGCATGTGTCCACACATGCGCATGAGTGTTATGAAAGATCTTTGTCCTTCATGATCTATTGAAATCTTGGGGACCTGACTGCCTCATTTAGTTCTATTCCAGAATGCTGCGCAATCAGTAGCTGCTGACTCCTGTGTATAGTCTATGAGCTCGTATGGCCCTTATCCCTCCCTTCTAGAGCAAAATGATGTCTGAACGCTGTGGATTTGGATCAGCATTCGATTGATGTTTACATTTTTGAGATTTCTGCATTATATTTAATCAAAGTACCTGATTTAATCATTTACTATTAGCCCAAGATGAAAAGTATCCCTTTACCAGTCACTCTCTCAATTACGGCGTTTTGTTTAAATTCAAAACCAAGCATGCATGGAATTCACCAGTTCGTAATGAGATTATTAAGTTTAGTAAAAGAAAACAACTGGGATGGGATAATTGTCTCCGAAAGCATGCAGTATTTCAGAGATCAGATATTTTCTCCGATTTCATAATTGACTCAAGCTTTGGCAAAAAAAGAATGTAAGGAGCTTCGCAAAGGTTCCTTCTCTCATTGACGGGGGGGGGGGGGGGGGGGGCAACAGCTCTTCATTTGTTCTGTTGAGATGGTGGAAATGTCCTTGTTGCAATGGCATTAAGACCCAGGCCAGAATTTGATGATGCTTGGGTGGGCATGGGCGTGAAATCGCGCATCCAAGTTAGGAGTGAATCCGAACAGCGTGCAAGATTTTGGTTGGTGGGCACATGAGAGGGTCGGAGACCCCCCCCCCCCCCCCCCAACCCGGGCAACAATCAATCAGGCAGGTTAGCCCATCAAGGGGCCGATTGAATGCAATTTTCTTTGCCCTTTTGCATTTACACCCTGGTGGGTGTATTGATCAGATGACCTTTACATTTTTGCTGAAACCTTGATACAGGGCAGAATGAGCTGTCCGGGCTGGAATAATTGCCCGTGGACTGAGCTTTGTATTTGAATATGCTGCTGAGACACACAATGCAGCATTTGTCCAGCGCAATTTTATTTTTTTGAAGTCTACACCTCAGCATCGGCTGTCCCCTTGAGGGATGATGTGGAGATGCCGGCGTTGGACTGGGGTGAGCACAGTAAGAAGTCTTACAACACCTGGTTAAAGTCCAACAGGGTTGTTTCAAACACGAGCTTGAGGGAGTGCGTTAGATGTACCAACCCACACCCTACCCGCCAGCCCTGAGTCTTTCCCAGCATGCATTTTATGCTGCCTGCTAATTGGCCAGCCAGCGGGAGGGTGGGGGGGGTATCACGTTCCAGGGTTACCCCCGGCCAGAAGCCGCTTCCGGGCCCACCAAATGAGCTCTCCCAGCGGTTGAAAAATCTGGGTTCTGAACTTATCCCAAACACTGACAGTTAAAGACCATGCTCCTGTAAGATTGTTTTAAGTTGGTTTAGTTTGGTTTTTATGTAAAATCTGGTGTAGTTAAAGGTGCACAGTTGTGATTAAAAACAGTTGAACTTTGATGGAATATCGCGATGTTTGTCGGCTTAATGAGCCCCGGGTGCAATTTTATACTCTGCCTGCCATCTGCCACCTGGGGAGTATCGATATTGTAATGTTTCCTCTTTGGCATTTCAGCTGAGGATTCATAAAACCATCAGAAGTGTAGCTGCTCGATTTAAGACTCCGGAACCAACCACGCTTCTGGTTCGTAAATCAAGCACCTTGACTGTGGTATTGCCAACACAGTTCACCAGCCGTGACCTTCAAGAATATTAACGTGGCCACAATCTGTTAAAGTGCCACAACCAGAAGCAAAATTTTCTCTTGGCTACCGTTCTGGGGAATACTTAATCATAAGAAAACATTTTCCCCCTTTTATAGTTTGTCATTTTAAGGCCATATCCCCTGCATATAAATTATTGCAGGGCATATAAATATGCCAGCAGGAACTCGTGCTCTTTGGCCTTTTGTGATCAGTGATGTTAAATATGGAGAGGCAACACAAAATTGCAACGCACTCTTGAATTGGATGCACCGCATCCTCAACCAAACTCAAATCAGCGATAGATGTATGCTAACATTTTGAATGTGGTTCCATGAGTAGCGCTCATGCATACAGATAAAATCTGCTGCGTATATGTGGGGCACACAGTGATGCCTGAACATGGGACATGATGGCTCTATTTGTGCCACACACTTGGTACAGTGTTAACTTTATTTGCCTGCATTGAGCACATGCATGATGTTAAATTCCTGACAATATTGCTGTATAACTGAGATCATCCTTGCCAAGGACTGGTTTACTGGTAGAAGTGTTTACTACATGTGGGTCCAGAAAATACCATAATAGTGACTATTCCATACACTGCGTTATGCATACATACCCAGCTGCTTTTCCATTTTGTCTGGTGTAGACGTGACTCTCTTGTGTGCTGCTCCTGTTGCACTGACTGATAGGATAGGGCTCTTCTCGTGCTTGCTTGCTAACTGTTACTCCTCTCTTTCTCTCTCCCTGTCCCTCTCTCTCTCTCTTTCTTGTCTCACTTATCCTGCAGATACAGCAGCTATGGCAGCAGTGCCTACACGGGATCTCGCTATTACTCTGGGCTCACTGCACCTACCACCTCCAGCTCTCACTACAGGACTTCTGTCTCGCCTGCTCCCGAGGCAAAATCTGACAGGTTTGTGGAACTATTGCCACGAGGAATTAGCCCTCAAAGCACAACAGGAAGTAGACTACGTTGGAATTAGATACGCAGGATGTCTGTCCGTGTTGGAATAGTCATTCTGTTTGCAGCTCTTTGGAAAGGCTGAACATTAAATATTAATCAGTCTTTTCTCTTTTCAAATGCTGACAGTTGTGTGAGTGTGTGTGTGTGTATTTTTAACATATGCTCTGCTTTAATTTCAGATTTGTAGAATTCACACTTTTCCTTTTTGAAATTTCAAAACGCATCTTTTTTCCCCTGAGATGTTTGCCCTGACTTTGTGTTTGCTTTGAAGATATTCATTCTGGTGTCATTGAGCTAGCAGTCAGGCAGACAGGGCCAATATATTGTGCCAAAGGATGGTGGCAGACAACTTCTTCAGTGTGGCAGCAGGTCTCCTCTTGGTCCTTCCAATGTAATTTTAGGGTTAACTGATTAAGAATAACCCTCGATGTTCGGATGGTTAAATTGCAGAAGGGTTAAGTAACGGGTGACACGGCAGCACAATGGTTAGCACTGTTGCTTCATAGTGCCAGGGTCCCAGGTTTGATTCCCATCTTGGGTCACTGTCTGTGCGGAGTCTGCACGTTCTCCCCATGTCTGCGTGGGTTTCCTCCGGGTGCTCCGGCTTCCTCCCAAAGTCCCGAAAGACGGGCTGTGAGGTGAATTGGACATTCTGAATTCTCCCTCTGTGTACCTGAACAGGCGCTGGAATGTGGCGACTCAGGGATTTTCACAATAACTTCATTGCAGTGTTAATGTAAGCCTACTTGTGACAATAATAAAGATTACTATTAATTAGCATTAATCTTTTTTCATGCTCTTTAAGAATACACATTTAAACTATCCTGCAACTCACAAACAACCACGCTGTTTTATATTTATTTAACATTCTATGATTGTGGGATTCAGATATATTGCCTCGGGGAATGGTTGTAGAGTGATTATGTTATTGGATTAGCCGTAATCCAGAGACCTAACCGAATGATCTGGAGGCAGGAGTTCAAACCATATGCCACCAGCTGGGGGGATTTAAATGTAATTATTGTAATTGAATGATTTTGGAACTAAAAGGCCAGTGAGGGTGACCAGAAAACTAGCAGGTTGATGTAAAAACCCATCTGCTTCATTAAAATACTTTTGGGAAGGAAATCTGCCTTTCTTACAGACTTTTAGATTTCGATTTATTGTCAGTTGTACCGAGGTACAGTGAAAAGTATTGTTCTGTGTACAGTCCAGGCAGATTGCTCCAAACATGAAAATCATAGGACATACAATAAACACACAATGTAAATACATAGGCGTAGACATTGGGCGAAGGATACGGAGTACAGTGCTACAGTAGTAGAGAAGATGTGTGGAGAGATCAGTTCAGTCCGTAAGAGGGTCGTTGCGGAGTCTGGTAACAGTGGGGAAGAAGCTGTCTTTGAATCTGTTAGTGCGTGTTCTCAGACTTTTGTATCTTCTGTCCAATGGAAGAGGTTGGAAGAGAGAGCAACCCGGGTGGGAGGGATCTTTGCTTATGCTGCCCGCTTTCCCAAGGCAGTGGGAGATGTAGACTGAGTCAATAGATGGGAGGCGGTTTCGCACGATGGACTGGGCAGTGTTCACGTCTCTATGTAGTTTCTTAAAGGTCTTGGGCCGAGCCCTTGCCGTACCAAGCTGTGCTACAGCCAAATCGGATGGTTTCTGTGGTGCATCTGTAAAAATGACACTTATGGCCTCAAGTTAATCACCACCACTTTCTGAAGAGCACTCTGGGATAGGTAATAGATGCCTGACCTTGTTAACAATGCTCACATCCCATGACTGAATTTTAAAAAACTAGATTGGAGCAAATAGGTAAATAGTAAGTAAGTATGCAACATAAGGGAACAGGCCATAAAGTGGACTCCCATAGCCACATCCCCCTGATATTAATTACTATGGCAATTACACATTTTGTACAGTTTAAGCTTTCAAGCAATACAAAAATGATTATGAAACATGTTTTACAGGAGTTCTTTTTACTGGAATACATTTTTTACAATGGAAATATTTGACACTTTTTATCAGCTCATAACAGTTAAAAGGCCTGTTATTTACCTGAACTTTAAAAAGTTGGATAAAGGTCAATTAGACATGAGCCGAGTATACTTATAAATTGCATTTTATCTATGTAGCATTGTCACTCAGCAGTCATAAATCTGCACTTCCTCATTTGGGCAGCATGGTGGCACCGTGGTTAGCACTGCTGCCTCAGCACCAGGGACCCGGGTTTGATTCTGGCCTTTGGTGACTGTGTGGAGTTTGCACCTTTTCCCCACCTCTGCGTGGGCTTCCTTAGACTGCTCCTGTTTCCTCCCATGGTCCAAGGATGTGCAGGTTTGGTGGGGTTGAGGGGTTACAGGGATAGGGAGAAGTTGGAGTGGGCCTCGGTAGGGTGCTCTTGGTAGGGTCGGTGCAGACTCGATGAGCCAAATAGCCGCCTCCTGAACTGTAGGCATTCTATGGATTACCAAAATATTTTTGTTTGGTGGATTATGAGGACTCGTAGTCAGAGAATACATTTTATCTGAGTGTTGCATGTGTTTTGTTATGCTCTTGACGTAGCATAAGCTGCTTCCTTGATGTTCACTCTGACAAAGGAAGGTTCAGACTTGGAGATAGCTTTAACACATTTATTAAACTATTAACAATTCTCCTACTTGAATTCGACTCTCCTGTTAATCCTGCTGTAGCTACTCAGACTGATGAACCAGTCTGCTACAATCCACGTGGTGGGTGTGATGTGTTTCAAATCAACCCTGTGTACACACTGAGTGTCTCCACTGGAAAGAGGAAGATCATGTGTGCTGTGTCCTTTTATATGGGTTGGTGTAATGCCCCCCTGTGGTAGTGTCACCTCTGTGTGTGTCGTGAATGCCCATTGGTCGTGTCCTATCTTACTGGCCTATAATGCATGGCATTAAGGGTAAAGTAGTAGCATGGATAGAGGATTGGTTAATTAATAGAAAGCAAAGAGTTGGGATAAATGGGTGTTTCTCTGGTTGGCAGTCAGTGGCTAGTGGTGTCCCTCAGTGATCCGTGTTGGGCCCACAATTGTTCACAATTTACATTGATGATTTGGAGTTGGGGACCAAGGGCAATGTGTCCAAGTTTGCAGATGACACTAAGATGAGTGGTAAAGCGAAAAGTGCAGAGGATACTGGAAGTCTGCAGAGGGATTTGGATAGGTTAAGTGAATGGGCTCGGGTCTGGCAGATGGAATACAATGTTGACAAATGTGAGGTTATCCATTTTGGTAGGAATAACAGCAAACGGGATTATTATTTAAACGATAAAATATTAAAGCATGCCGCTGTTCAGAGAGACTTGGGTGTGCTAGTGCATGAGTCACAGAAGGTTGGTTTACAAGTGCAACAGGTGATTAAGAAGGCAAATGGAATTTTGTCCTTCATTGCTAGAGGGATGGAGTTTAAGACTAGGGAGGTTATGTTGCAATTGTATAAGGTGTTAGTGCGGCCACACCTGGAGTATTGTGTTCAGTTTTGGTCTCCTTACTTGAGAAAGGACGTACTGGCGCTGGAGGGTGTGCAGAGGAGATTCACTAGGTTAATCCCAGAGCTGAAGGGGTTGGATTATGAGGAGAGGTTGAGTAGACTGGGACTGTACTCGTTGGAATTTAGAAGGATGAGGGGGGATCTTATAGAAACATTTAAAATTATGAAGGGAATAGATAGGATAGATGCGGGCAGGTTGTTTCCACTGGCGGGTGACAGCAGAACGAGGGGGCATAGCCTCAAAATAAGGGGAAGTAGATTTAGAACTGAGTTTAGGAGGAACTTCTTCACCCAAAGGGTTGTGAATCTATGGAATTCCTTGCCCAGTGAAGCAGTTGAGGCTCCTTCATTACATGTTTTTAAGGTAAAGATAGATAGTTTTTTGAAGAATAAAGGGATTAAGGGTTATGGTGTTCGGGCCGGAAAGTGGAGCTGAGTCCACAAAAGATCAGCCATGATCTAATTGAATGGCGGAGCAGGCTCGAGGGGCCAGATGGCCTACTCCTGCTCCTAGTTCTTATGTTCTTATGTCCGTGTGTCATGTCTCTGGTGCTCCCTCTAGTGTCTAACTAGTCTACGTGTATTTACATTTACCCCTTGTGTATTTACAGTGATGCATATCACCACAGCATGAAGCTGTTGTACAGGACATGGCAAGTTTATGCTCTCCTATTAGGCAGTTTGCTGAGTAGTGTTGAATTTGACACCATTTCCCATTTAGAAAAACTCAAACTTTTAGTGATTGGAGTTTTACTACGCCGAAACAGATAATTCCAGGCTGTGTGCTGCTGTTTATGACCCACACGAGCTTCCTCCCACACTGTTTCATCTCGCCCTATCTGCTTAATGCTCATTCGCTTAAGCATTTGACAAATTTCCAAATCTTGCTGACTAAATAGCAATTAGATAGCGGCCTGCCACTGCACCACATAAGTGACTAGTTGTTTGCAGAGACGCTGCTTCACAATGACCTTGTTTATACAGTCAGGAGATAGCCACGGTCTCTTCCAAAAGTAACATAGGTTGGGAGTTCAGATTGAGCACAGCCTGGGCCTTTTTGAGGCGTAGCAGCAATACAAGAAATGCAGACTATGACTTTGATTGCTGCACGTCTCCTGTTACCTTTCCCCAAAATAGGCTTGGAGAAGAGAATACCAAACCTTTAATAATAATTTTAAAGAAACAATAATCACATTCCATATAATGTTACCAAATTTTGAGGATCAGTGTCAGCTGGAGAGATCCTAATTTTAAAAGCCACAATTTGATTCCATACCTGACCAGAACAGAGGAGAATGTTATTGATTCTGTGAAAAACTTAACATTTAAGACTGGTATTGAAGAATGGCCCTCTGTCGCACTCTGCTTTATGTTCCATGCTGTGTTACATTCGCAGAATCAAAACGTATCACTTTTCCAAGTAGCTTGAAATTCCTGCAGTGTGCTATATTATTGCAATAATAAATTGTTATAATGTGTTACTGGACCTATGTAAATGGCAGCGGAAACGTTGGATCCTTCCTTTTTCAACCATGCCTAAACATCTAGAATGTCTTGCATGAACACATTTTCAGGTGCCAAAGGTGATATCATTTCGTATGCAGGAGGAAGTTGCAATTCTTTCACAATAAATGTGAGGGCAAGGACAAGAGACGTGCAGTCCTTCATTCCAAGTCAACAACTGCTCCTACAGAAGAAACATTTTGGATTCAGTCAAGGCTCATGCAGAAATGTCCAAATGCGCTGCAGTTAGGGAATGAGAGTTGTCTTTTAGAGCAGTGTTCTTCAAACTTTTTTTCCGGGGACCCACTTTTACCACCCGGCCGACCTTCGCGACCCAACCCGGCCGACCTTCGCGACCCAACCCGGCCGACCTGAGCGACCCAACCCGGCCGACCTGAGCGACCCAACCCGGCCGACCTGAGCGACCCAACCCGGCCGACCTGAGCGACCCAACCCGGCCGACCTGAGCGACCCAACCCGGCCGACCTGAGCGACCCAACCCGGCCGACCTGAGCGACCCAACCCGGCCGACCTGAGCGACCCAACCCGGCCGACCTGAGCGACCCAACCCGGCCGACCTGAGCGACCCAACCCGGCCGACCTGAGCGACCCAACCCAGCCGACCTTCGCGACCCAACCCGGCCGACCTTCGCGACCCAACCCGGCCGACCTTCGCGACCCAACCCGGCCGACCTTCGCGACCCAACCCGGCCGACCTTCGCGACCCAACCCGGCCGACCTGAGCGACCCAACCCGGCCGACCTGAGCGACCGAACCCGGCCGACCTGAGCGACCCAACCCGGCCGACCTGAGCGACCCAACCCGGCCGACCTGAGCGACCCAACCCGGCCGACCTGAGCGACCCAACCCGGCCGACCTGAGCGACCCAACCCGGCCGACCTTCGCGACCCAACCCGGCCGACCATCGCGACACAACCCGGCCGACCTTCGCGACCCAACCCGGCCGACCTTCGCGACCCAACCCGGCCGACCTTCGCGACCCAACCCGGCCGACCTGAGCGACCCAACCCGGCCGACCTGAGCGACCCAACCCGGCCGACCTGAGCGACCCAACCCGGCCGACCTGAGCGACCCAACCCGGCCGACCTGAGCGACCCACCATTTTCTCTTACCTTGTTTGCTGCTGATAAAAATGGAGGAAAAGGTTTTGGTTCCCTCGTACACGCTCCTCCAATGGAACCTGTTGGATGAAGGTGAAGCCTTCCGGTGTCGGAAAGTACGGAGTCTCCATCTGTCCAAAGTTCGGCATCTTGTCCTGTAAAATTTTATCAAATAAACACCCCCCCCAAAACTTGTAAAAAAAAAATAATAATAAATGAATAAAATAAATGAAAAAAATAAAAATGAATAAAATAAATGAATAAAATGAAAACCCCCCCCCCAACTTGTAAAAAAAATGAATAAAATAAATTTTAAAAAATAAAAATTAAATGAATAAAATAAATGAATTAAAAAATCCCCAAACTTGTAAAACAAAAAGCTGCGACCGTTTAAAAAAAAAAAATAGAGGCCGCACTGTAATGTGGCCAAATTTCTTTTACATGTTCACGGCCATTTTAATGGCCGCTTGCAGCAGGCATTATTAAAAGCCGGCTGCTGCTTGGAATTTACGTCATCGGCAGCGCCGTGAAGGACGGCTCCGTGACCCTCCCGACCCCTGCCCGCGACCCACCTGCGGGTCGCGCCCCCGACTTTGAAGAACACTGCCCTAAGCCAGGTGACCCTTAGTTTGCTGTGTCTCTCCCCCTTTAACTCCTTTATGCATTCTTCAACAACCCAGTTTCTAAGTCCTAAATTCAAACTAAACATCAAAAATATATGAATTATACAATTACAATTCGTGTCTGAGGGTTTTTTTCTGTTCCTTGTAGAGCAGCGTAATTCTGTAGTCTGAGATGCTTCCACAGAATCGGCATTAGCAGGAATTGCAATAATGGTTACCTCTTTTGGTACATGCAATTTATTACTACATGTTTACATGGAGACATCAGTTATAACAGGTTGATCAGGTACTTTGGTGCTTATGGGTTTGAAAACATTTTGCGATGGCAACACTGACTACTGGAGCATGTCTCTACTCCTTAAGTGGTCCACGTGTTTATGAATGATCCGTCCCTCCATGTCTACTTGGATGACAGGGGTCCGGTCTTGGAGACAATAATTCCGGGGATTCAATTTGATCCGCTACCGAAGTTTCATATTATGATACCATGTCATATTATGTGTCTAATATGGGTTTTTCTTTTATTGTTGCAGTGGCAATGGCTCATTGATGAGATCTTGAAGCTTGTGTGTTTAAACATAAGCACTTGTATCGATGGGCTTTAACTATGTACAGTTCTGCAAATAATCTTGTCAGTTCTTTCACAATCTCATTCTGTCACGTGTGAAAGAATGATCGCAGTACTCAGGTCATGTGATAAAATTTCTTCTCATTCCAGCATTTTAATTCAGCATCTTTTTCATTGACCGTTTCATCACATTGGTCCTTGTGTTTTCCTATTAGCGGGATCATTTCAGCATCTCGTTCTGGCACGCAATCTCAGTTTCTTTCTCTGTCTGAATAGCTGATTCGGCTGTCAATTTCAATGTTTATAATTCTTCAGTTAATTTCTCATTGCCAAGCTTCCCTCCTTCAAGTTCATGTACTTCTTATTTAATTCTACACTTGGCTTTTTCTTATTTTCTAATTGCTTTTCAATGAGTTCAACTTATTCTACATTGTCTCATTAATTTCTCCTCCTCAACTTTACTTTGTCAATTTTTGCAACTTTTTTCCGCAATGGTTGTCGGCCACATCGTCTTGTTGTTTATCTGTCTTCTCTAGAGCTTTAATTCTTTTTGCTTATTTCCCTTCATGTTCAATAGTTCCTGCTTTCTTTTGAAGTCTCTAATTTCTGCTTTTCGTCCGAGTGGAACTCATCATGCTGGGCATATACATTTCGCAAATGGAACCTTAAATTCTACTTGTCTTAACTTCAGCTAAAGCCTTTTGGCTTCACTGTCGGTCAGGTCTGTCTCTGACCAAGTGTTGACTTGTTTCCATTCTGCAATTCTATCATTGCCCTCCTTCCTTCTGGAGTCTCTCGTTGCCCTCCTTCAGAAGTGGCAGACGTTTCTGAAAATATGATGTGGAGATGCTGGCGTTGGACTGGGGTGAGCACAGTAAGAAGTCTTACAACACCAGGTTAAAGTCCAACAGGTTTGTTTCAAACACTAGCTTTTGGAGCACTGCTCCTTCCTCAGGTGAATCTTCACCTGAGGAAGGAGCAGTGCTCCGAAAGCTAGTGTTTGAAACAAACCTGTTGGACTTTCTGAAAATAGTTCATGACTCACAACAATGATATACCCCAGTGAGGAAGAAGGATTCTAGAAAGGGAATAAATCAACCAAGGGAGTGAAGGATAATAAACTGAAAGAAAAAACATGTAATGTGGCAAAGATTAGTGGGAACCAGAGAGGACGAGGAAAGTTTATTTAAAAAAAAACAAATGATTACCAAAAATAGAGGGAGAAGATAAACTGAGGGCAGACTCACAAGTAATAAAGAAACTGACCGCAAGAGTTCCTTTAAATATGTAAAAAGGAAGAGAGTGGCCAAAAGTGAGCATACGCCCCTTAGAAAATTAGACTGGGGAAATAATAATGTGGAACCAGGAAGTGGCAGGGGAGCTAAACAAATACTTTGCATCAGGCTTCACAGCGAAAGAAAGTAAGGAAAAAGTACGAGGGAAATACATGGGGCTAAAGGCTGATATGTCCCCAGGACTTGATTAGTTACATCCCAGGAGATAATAGATGCGCTGGTAGTAATCTTCCAAGAATCCTAGAGTTCTGGTAAAGTCCCAGAGGATTGGAAATTTGCTAATGTAACACTTTTATTTAAAAAAGGAGGAAGGCAAAAAAACAAGTTACTATAGGCCAAGTAGCTCAACATGTGTCATTGGCGTCCATTGTAAAGGCTGTAATAGAGCATTTAGAAATGCATAATATAATGAAGCAGAGTCAGCATGGCTTCATGAAGGGGAAATCGTACCTGACAAATTTATTAGTATTCTGAGGTGGTAATGAGCAGGGTAGATGAAAGGGAACCAGTAGAAGTAATATACTCAGATTTCCAAAAAGCGTTCAATAAGGTACCACACAGAAGGCTACTTAAGGTAAGAGATCATGGTGTTGGGGGTAGTATATTAGCATGGATAAAGGATTGGCTAACTGGTAGAAGGCAGAGAGTTGCGATAAGAGGGATATTTTAAGGATGGCAAACTGCAACCACTGGAGTGCCACAGGGATCCCTGCTGGGGCCACAATTATTTACAATATATATTAATGACTTGTGAATGTACTATTGCCAAGTTTGGAGATGACCCAAAAATAGGTGGGAAGGCAACTAGTGAGGATAACAATCTACAGAGGGATACAGACGGATTAGGTGAGTGGGCAAAAACCTGATAGATGGAATATGACGTAGGAAGGTGTGAAGTTATGCACTTTGGCAGGAAGAATAAAAGAGCTGAATATTATTTAATTGGAGAACCCTGCAGCTCAGAGGGATTTGGGAGTCCTCATGCATAAATCACAAAAAGCTAGCATGCAAGTTCAGCAGGTAATTGGGAAGGGAAATGGAATGTTGTCCTTTTATTTGAAATGGAGTGAAGTATAAAAATAGCTAAGTCCTGCTAAAACCATACAAGACACTAATTAGGCAACACCTGGAATACTGTGAGCAATCTTGGTCCTCTTAGTTAAGGAACAATATACAGGCATTGGAGGGAGTTCATTAGGTTGATCCCAGTTATGGAGGGATTGTCTTATAAGGAGAGGTTGTGTAGATTGGACCTATACCCATTGGAGTTTAGAAGATTGAGAGTCAATATTATTGAGAGTCAATCTTATTGAGATTTGTAGGACTCTCAGAGGGCTTGTCAGCATAGATGCTGAGAGGATGTTTCTCTTTGTATGAGTCCAGGACCATAGAGTAAGAGGTCACCCATGTAAGACCAAGATGATGAGGGCTTTCTTCTGATGGTAGTGCATCTGTGGAATTCTTACTGCAGGGAGCTGTAGAGTGTGATGAATTTGGAAAAACAATCTTTTTTGCAGTGATGTTATTAAAACCTGGGTTAAGATTCATACAGGCAGAAAGTCTGATACAGTTGCATTTAAAGGGTCGTAAAAGTGAGGTCATCAATAATTTTGCCGGTGAAGTGTTCTGCCAATGAGATATCATTTACGTTTAAAGGGAAACTTGGGTGAAGATAACTTTTGTGCATGGTCCTGGCTAAACAACACATGGGTCATCTTGTGGGAGGAGACAGAAGAATACCTTATGCTTTGGGTAAAGATGATGTAATTAAGTGGAGGAATCGGGTCCGTCTGAAAAGTTGGTTCTTTTGGCTTCTTTTGGCTCAGAGAGCCATTTGGCTCCCTGATGAGCTCAAATCATTCTATTCCCGCTTTGAGCAAGAGGTCAGCGAGAGCGAGTCCTCCACCCCAGAAGCCGCGGATGAACTTTTATCTGAGATCACCACTGCAGACATCAGCTCAGCCTTCTTGAAAGTCAACCCACAGAAAGCCACTGGCCCGGACGGGGTACCCGGACGAGCACTCAGGTCTTGCGTGGATCAGCTGGCGGGGGTATTCGCAGACATCTTCAACCTCTCTTTACAACAATCTGAGGTCCCTATCTGCTTCAAGAAGATGACCATCAGCTCTGTACCAAAAAAAGTCAAGTAGCATGCCATAATGACTATCGTCCAGTGGCTCAATCATCCATCATCATGAAGTGCTTTGGGAGGTTAGTCATGGCATGAATTAACTCCAGCCTCCTGGATTGCCTTAATGCACTACAGTTCGCCTACCGCTGGAACAGGTCCACAGCAGACGCCATCTTCATGGCCCTGCACTCTACCATGGAACACCTAGATAACAAAGACACCTATGTCAGACTCCTATTTATTGACTACAGCTCAGCCTCAAACACCATCATTCCTACGAAACTCATCTCCAAACTCCTTGGCCTCGGCTCCTCCCTCTCTGACTGGATCCTGAACTTTCTAACCCAGAGGCCACAATTAGTAAAGATAGGCAACAACACCTCCTCCACTATCATCCTCAACACTGGTGCCCCACAAGGCTGTGTCCTCAGCCCCCTACTATACTTTTACACCTATGACTGTGACCAAATTCCCCTCCAACTCGATTTTCAAATTTGCTGAAGACACCACCGTAGTGGGTCGGATTTCAAACAATGATGAGACAGAGTATAGGAATGAGATTGAGAATCTGGTGAACTGGTGTGACGACAATAATCTCGCCCACAGTGTCACCAAAATTAAAGAGATTATCATCGACTTCAGGAAGCGTAGTGGAGAACATGCCCCTGTCTACATCATTGGGAACAAATTAGAAAGGGTCAAGAGCTTCAAGTTTTTAGGTGTACAGATCACCAACAGTATGTCCTGGTCCCCCATGCTGACAATATAGTTAAGAAAGCCCACCAACGACTCTACTTTCTCAGAAGACTAAGGAAATTTGGCATGTCAGCTACGACCCTCACCAACATCTACAGATGCACCATAGAAAGCATTATTTCTGGTTGTATCACAGCTTGGTATGGAGCCTGCTCTGCCCAAGACTGCAGGAAACTACAAAAGGTCCTGAATGTAGCCCAGTCCATCACGCAAATTAGCCTCCCATCCATTGACTCTATCTATAATTCCCGCTGCCTCAGAAAGGCAGCAGCATAATTAAGGACCCCACGCACCCCTGGACATTCTCTCTTCCCCCTTCTTACGTCAGGAAAAAGATAACAAAGTTTGAGGTCACGAACCAACCGACTCAAGAACAGTTTCTTCCCTGCTGCCATCAGACTTTTGAATGGACCTACCTCGTATTATTGATCTTTTCTCTACACCTTGCTATAACTGTAACATTATATTCTGCAGTCTCTCCTTCCTTCCCTATGTACGGTATGCATTGTCAGTACAGCATGCAAGAAACAATACTTTTCACTGTATACTAATACATGTGACAATAAAAAATCAAATTCTTCTTCGGATTTTAATCTAAACAGAGGTGTTCAGTTTTCTGCAGAGAGAAAAGCAAGTAGAAACCTGGATGTTAAATTTATTCATGAGGTGTATTTGAACTATATTATTTGTTTAATTGGAATATAGAGGTAGGTTTAGGAAGTAAGTTAAGTTTCTCCTTTTACTTGAGAACTGTGAACTGTCTAGCTATTTCTCCCTTGTTAATGTGGGTAATTCTGAGTTTAAATTAAAGTTTGTTTTAACATAAAAGATATCTATGGGTCAGTGTTATCACTCCAGTTATGCAATGACGTTTACTCAGTTTCACAAATTTCCCATAGTGGACCATTAGGATGTTCAAAGTTGAGATGGACAGATTCTTAATCAGTAAGGAAATCGAGGGTTATGGGGATAAGGCGGGTACGTGGAGTTGAGGATTATATCCGATTAGTCATGATCTCATTGAATGGCGGAGCAGACACGTTGGGCCAATTGGCCTACTTCTCCCACGTCTTCTGGTCTTATGGATCTTTCATTGCCTCCTAACTGGGGTCTTTTCCCTTCTCTTTAAGATTTTCAGTGCCTCATCTGAAGTCTACATTGTCTCCTCTGAGGTCTTCCAATGCCACTTCCTTGAGGCTATCGTTGCTTACGGATCATTTTTGAGAGTTGCACTTTATCTGTGAGGCTCCATTCCGCTCGGCAGCTTGTCTGTTTCAGCCTCTGGATTTCTCCTGCGCTTCGGAAACCTCGCTGTAGTTCCCTTTGTCCATTTTTTTTACTTTAAGCACTGCTTTCTGTGTGCTTTTATAAAAACAGAAAACTTTGTGCAACTTTTTTTAAAACTTAAATTTGTTTCTTAAACTTAAAGCCACAGCTCTTGCTTCACAGGGTGTTTTTCTCTCTTTGTTTCTTTAAGCTTCTAAACTTTTGACTCCACCAGCCATTTCAGGTTTCTTCTGCACCTGTCCCTCAGGGTCTAGCAATATGTCAACATCACAAAGGATCCATTTGCCCAAAGTCATACATTCAGATACATACTTTTTCTCAGACTTTGAATAAAACAAGATACTCATGGGTGTCGTGCCAGAGGCAGTGTCATTATAATCCCATCCTCATCACCAGATGTAATGAAGCACATTCACAGACTTAGAAACACAAAAGGTATCAATGAAAAAGAAAAACTTTACAGCAGTACAGGACCCATATGGCTGCCCTAGTTCCCTGCATGTCTCTCTGTCTAAGATAGGAGCGAGTCCCAATGGGTCCCCCAAGACAGATGACCATTCTTCTGCCATATTTCCCTTGAAGGGACAATCACCACAGGCAGTGTCAATAATATCCCAAGATCAAATAAAGAATATAAACTCGATTCAACCTGCATTCATGTCAACACCATCCAAAGTCATTCACTGATTTTTATCTACAGAGATTACAAATTATTCTATCGTTCTACACCTTTTTATCGTATGCTATTCAGAGAATAATTTTTACCTTTATTGACAACTTGCAAAAGAAACTTCCAGCACTCGAGAGGTCAATAGCTCAATGCACAAATGGTGGCTACTGCTCAGACCATGTAAACTTACAAGGTCTCTCCAGATTTCATGACCCTGTAATGGTGAGCCCAGGGTTGTTCTAGTGCATTTTGGGGGGAAACTTGGTGTGACCCCAATCCTGTTCCTGGGGACAAGCAAGCTGCAGTCATGAAGGGGGAGGCACCTTTGTGGCCTGAAAGCTATTTGTAAAACTGTGCAGTTTGGGGAATCTAGACTGTGAAGGTGTGCAGACCCTCCCCTGTTTGTATGGCATCATAGAAGTAATGAGCACTCTGGATTATAAAAAGGCATTTGGACACAGTTGGTTGTGTGATTTATCAGTTAGTTGTTTGGTTCGATCCATTGGCATACAAGTTCAAGCTTCCTTTCCTTTGGCCCATAAAATCAATCCTTGCCCAGAATTAACCTTTTCTAACTCTGGTTGCAGGAGTAGGCGCAGTTTGTGACTGGCTCCTTTGGAACCCTTCCCTTTGACACGCTGACCATTTGTCATGTCCTGATACAATTGCAGTCGCACCGTAAGCAGGAGGTATTACTATACCCCTGAGGTCCTATTGTGTTTATCTGGATTGTCTTTTCTGAACATGCCTGTCCTCTTCCAAATCCTGCCAAAAGGGGAAAAACAGTAAAACTGGGGAAAGAAGAATACTGGTCCAAACTGTTTTTTCCTCCTGGGACAGGTACAGATGATTACCTGAATCAGCACATCCACATAAAATATACCCGTGGAAGGATTAATTTCTCACAATGTGCAATAGCTTAATACATTCTCGATGTGAACACGTATTTCTGAGAATTTATTCGGACAACGTTGAGCGACAGGCCCAGTCCCCCCCCCCCAAACTGCTCCAACAGAAACCGTTTTCCGTTTGAGAGAAAGCATACTGTAGGGTTTATAAACAGACCAAACCACCCCCCCCTCCCCCCAATAAGAAAACAGCGTGAAGGAATGTTTAATAAGGCATGGGGAGTCCACAGTGAATTGCAGTAAAGGTATTTATTTAACAACAATATTATCTACACGAGACTCGGTTCCACCTCACTGGGTCCTCTCTCCTTGCTGGCCGATCTTTTATACCGATGCTGGTAAGCTATCTCCACCCAGAACGGGGAGCTTGTAGTCCCAATGAGTGCAGGGAAACAATCATCCCCAAGCTGGTGACTCATGCAGGTTATTACAGAATGCTTTGCCCTTCCAGGTACCTGTTTCAATAGAAGCCTTGTCTTCGTCTAATTTTCTTCTTAAAAGTCAAGAATGCTCTTAGCTGGGCCATTCTTTCCCCTACCTGGCAATGCTCACCAGCACCGGGTGGTTTATGATACCAGCCATTTCTCTGACTCTCACTTACACACCACTCCAGAAGGGAAAGGCAAACACTCTGGTCTTAAGATCAATGGATTGATGCATCACAGAATCAAGGTGGAGAAGTCCGAGTTGCAAGCAATTGTGCTCATCTCACTTTGCAATGTTTGTAGGTGCTGTCACAGTTATAGTACATAGAACATACAGTGTATAAGGAGGCCATTCGGCTCATCGAGTCTGCACCGACCCACTTAAGCCCTCACTTCCACCCCATCCCCGTAATCCAATAACCCCTCCTAACCTTTTTGGTCACTAAGGGCAATTTATCATGGCTAATCCACCTAACCTGCACGTGTGGGGGGGGAAACCGGAGCACCCGAAGGCGACCCATGCAGACACTGGGCGAACGTGCACACTCAAATATAAAGCCATCATGTGGAGATGCCGGCGTTGGACTGGGGTGAGCACAGTAAGAAGTCTTACAACACGAGGTTAAAGTCCAACAGGTTTGTTTTGAGTCACTAGCTTTCGGAGCACAGCTCATTCACCTGAGGAAGGAGCAGTGCTCCGAAAGCTAGTGATTTGAAACAAACCTGTTGGACTTTAACCTGGTGTTGTAAGACTTCCTACAGTTAAAAAATGAAGAGGATTTCCCTCCAATATTATCTTCCCTCCCACAATATGAATGAAAACGAACATTCTTTTGAGCTGCCTTGCTACTAAATGCATCATTGACTTTGTTCCCAGAACACTTTAGGACACTTTCAAGTCATATGTTGCCATTTGGATGGTGGAATGTTTCTTACCAAAACATTGATTAATGTATTCTATATATAAATATACAATTTTGATCACGTCTGGGGATTTGGTTGACAGGTTCATGTTAACAATGGGTGTTTCAATGCCTCATGTAATGGTGCACTCCATTCAGTCATCAGGTGAAGCAATTTCCTTTAATGGTGCACGCTGGACATTAGCACCTAATCTTTCATTTCAATAAAAAATATCATTTTTTTCAGCTGATTTGCAGTCCAGAATAAAAGAGGTTACTATCAGAATAGCATAGCTCCTGTT